>NC_060149.1:475688337-476002226 GCF_021461385.2 Schistocerca piceifrons
TCTAAAAATGCTAGAGATGTATGATTGCCTTTCGTTAATCTATCTACTAAGCTAAGTCGCAGGGTCAGCATTGCAGCACGTTTTCCAACATTTCTACAGAGTCCAAACTTATCTTCCCCGAGGTCGGATTCTACCAGATTCCCGTTCGTCTGTAAAGAATTCGTGTTAGTATTTTGCAGCCGTAACTTATTAAACTGGTAGTTTGGTAATTTTCACAGCTATCAACACTTTCTTTCTGTGGGATTGGACGTAATATATTCTTCTTGAAGTCTGAGGGTATTTCGCCTGTCTCATACATCTCACTCCGCAGATGGTAGAGTTCTAATGCAATGTTGTCTACTCCCGGGACTTAGTTTCGACTTACGTTTTTCAGTGCCCTATCAAATTCTTCACGCAGTATCGTATCTCCCATCTTATCTTAATCTACGTCCTCTTTCGTTTCAATAGTATTGCCCTCAAGTACATCGCCATTGTATAGACCCTCTATATACTCCTTCAACCTTTCTGCCTTCCCTTCTTTGCTTAAAACTGGTTTTCCATCTGAGCTCTTGATATTCATACAAGTGGTTCTCATTTCTACAATGGTCTCTTTGATTTTTCTGCAGACAGTATCTACCTTATCACTAGGGATACATGCCTTCACATCCTTACATTTGTCCTCTAGCCATACCTGCTTAGTCATTTTGCACTTCCTGTCGATCTCATTTTTGAGACGATTGTATTGCTTGTTGCCTACTTCATTTATTGAATTTTTATATTTCCTCCTTCCATCAATTAAGTTCAATATCTCTTCCGTTACCCCAGGATTTCTACTAGCCCTTGTCTTTTTACCTACTTGATCCTCTGCTGCCTTCACTATTTCATCTCTAAAAGCTACCCATTCTTCTTCTACTGTATTTCTTTCCCCCGTTCTTGTCAATCGATCCACAATGATCTCTCTGAAACTCTCTAAAACCTCTGGTTCTTTCAGTTTATCCAGATCCCGTCTCCTTAAATTTCCACCTTTTGGCAGTTTCTTCAGTTTTAACCATAGTTCATAATCAATAGTTTGTGGTCAGAGTCTACATCTGTCCCTGGAAATGTGTTACAATTCTAAACCTGGTTCCTAAATCTCTGTCTTACTATTATATAATCTATCTGAAACCTCCCAGTGGCTCCAGGCCTCTTCCACGTATTCAACCTTCTTTCATGATTCTTAATTCAAGCGTTAGCTATGATTAAATTGTGCTCTGTGCAAAATTCTACGAGGCGGATTCCTCTTTCATTACTAACCCCCATTCCATATTCATCTACTACCTCTCCTTCTCTCCCTTTTCCTACTATCGAATTCCAGTCCCCCATCACTATTAAATTTTCATCTCCCTTCACTATCCGAATAATTTCTTTTATCTCATCATACTTTTCATCAGTCTCTTCGTCATCTGCGGAGCTAGTTGGCATATAAACTTGTACTACTGTGGTAGGCGTGAGTTTCGTGTCTATTTTGATACAATAACGGAGTCACTAAGCTGTTCGTAGTAGCTTATCCGCGCTCCTATTTTTTTTATTCATTGTTAAACCTACCCCTGCATTACCCCGATTTGATTTTGCATTTACAACCCTGTATTCACCTGACCAGAAGTCTTGTTCCTCCTGCCAGCGAACTTCACTAATTCCCGCTATATCTAGCTTTAACCTATCCATTTTCCTTTTTAAATTTTCTAACTTACCTGCCCGATTAAGGGCTCTGACATTCCACTTCTCCTGATAACGACATCCTCCTGAGTTGTACCCGCCAGGAGATCCGAATGGGGGACTATTTTACCTGTGGAATATCTTACCCAAGAAGACGTCATCATCATTTAACCACACAGTAAAGCTGCATGCCCTCGGGAAAAATTACGGTTCTGATTTCCACTTGCTTTCAACCGTTCGCCGTACCAGCACAGCAAGACCGTTTTCGTTAATGTTACAAGGCTAGATCAGTCAATTAGCCCCTGCAGCTACTGAAACGGCTGCTGCCCCTCTTCGGGAACCACACGTTTGTCTCTCCTCTCAACAGATACCCCTTCGTTGTGGTTGCACCTGAGGACGGCTATCTGTATCGCTGAGGCCCACAAGCTTCCCCACTAAAGGCAACGTCCATGGTTCATGGGAGGAGGTAGTCTAGCGAAAGGCGTTAAACATTGTAATTTCGGCGTTTCGACGCCCCATGAGTTCAACGATTGTTGCGTCGTTGGGTAACTTTCTCGGGTATTGGTGCTTATACTTAATTTGTTCTTCAAAACATCCTCTACAGACGATCGTAGTTCGTCGGTAATGTTTTGTTACACGCTGTCTATTTCCATGTGAACAAAACTCCTATGCTAACCAACCATAGATGAAGTGAAAAGCTGCAGCGAGGCAGTCTCGAGAGAAAATGCAAAAGAGATTGCCATTTATACAGCTCTTAGACAGTCACTGTTACGATTTGACGACTGTGATGTTACAGGTGACACAAAGTAACAACCTTACGAAGTGTGTCTATAAAATAACGGGACAGTTGCTGTAAAACTTTTATTTCAAAAACTTACATGTTTAGTTATCGTCCCCATCTGCTCGACGTATATTTTCCATTGATGGAAATAGTGCTGGAAGTCTTCCTCTGTGCTCAACTTAATGACACGGGCAGAATGAGATTTTCACTCTGCAGCGGAGTGTGCGCTGTATGAAACTTCCTGGCAGATTACAACTGTGTGCCGGACCAAGACTCGAGCTCGGGACCTTTGCCTTTCGCGGGCAAGATGTCTACCATCTGAGCTACCCAATCACGACTCACGCCCCGTCCTCACAGACTTATTTCTGCCAGTGTCTCCGCAATATCCTTTCTTTCAGGAGTGCTAGTTCTGCAAGGTTCGCAGGAGAGCTTCTGTGTAGTTTGGAAGGTAGGAGACGAGATACTGGCAGAAGTAAGGCTGTGAGGAGGGGGCGTGAGTCATGGTTGAATAGCTCAGATGGTAGAGCACTTGCCCGCGAAAGGCAAAGGTCCCGAGTTCGAGTCTCGGTCTGACACACACAATTTTGATGACACGCCCTGTTTTTCTTTCACTGCTTGAGTGGACTGAAATTTGTTCTTTTAACGCAGATTTGACATTATGGAACAGATAAAACTCAAGTGGTGCTAGGTCACACGAATACGGTGGGACGCCTAACACTATAATGCTGTACTTCGCTAGATACCTCTTGACGGACCATGCGTCTTGATGCAGAATTCCACAATGCGGGGCGTTTGATTTCATCAAGGAGTTGAGCAAGAAGCTCAAGGTAGTAACATTGATTAAGAGACTGACATTAAGAAACCCAGTGAAGATGCATAATTCCATGAATATCGAAAAAGAGAATCATCATCGCCTTGCTGCTTGGTTTGCTCATTGGAGGTTTTTTTTTTTTTTTAATCTCTCTTCCAACGCAAGCATTGGCACTTAGTTTTTGGATTATAAGTGCAAAACCAAAATTCATCAAATTCATCACACGTTATCGCTTTTTCTATCAAGTGAGGATCATTTTGGTGATATTCAGTGTAAGTACATTCCCTCGACCTTCTTTTTATTCGACATTGAAAATCTGCACCAGATCTGTTCTCAGTTGTCTCACGTGAAACTGATTATTTAAAAGTTGCCTTGCGCATCCTTTCTCAGTTAGATTACTTAATTTTTCGATATTTTCATCCGTTTTTGCTGCTGAAAGGCGCCCCGGGCGTGAGTCATCATCATCTTCCTGGAAACGCTTGAACTTCACAAAAACTCGCGCACTTGATGAACGGACTTCGCCATGCACTTCTTTTAGTAAAGGATGGATTTCATGTGCAGTTTTACCCAGTTTCATGTGAAAATTCACGACAATTCGTTGCTATATTATTAGACTTATCCTTTTTACGCCAATTTTGGAGCTACTCAACCGAATAATTGCGGGTCCGGTCAAAGAAAACCATCATAACGACCGGGAGAGCGGTGTACTGACTACATGCCCCTCCTATCCGCATCCTCGGCTAAGGATGACACTGCAGTCGGATGATTCCGATGGGCCACTTGTGGCGTGAACATGGAGTGCTTCTTGCTTATACATTTTACAGTATAACTAAATAACAGCTCTTACACATACGAAGGTCACAGCCACAATAATTTCTCTACAGACACCAGAGATACCTCATTCGACTGGCAAGGCTTCTTGATTCACAGCTATCGTTCGTTCACCTTTAGCGCACGCATACTTAATCTATGCAGCATCAGTCCCTTTATTTTATAGCCACACCTCGCATAATACGAGCTATAGACCTTAAATATGACAAGAAGGAAACAAAACTTCATGTCACACATCAATTGTTACTGGGATATCAGCCAAGTTGAAGCTGTAACATTTTACATCTGGGCCTTGCCCGTTGCCTACGGCTGATCGCTATTGTGAATGGCGGTGCTGGTTTTTCGTTTTCCCCGGGACGTGGGCTATTCTCGAGGCTAGAGATAAAGAGCTAGTCTTCCTCTGATCTAGCTACATGTTGCTCATCTGGTCCGACCCGCCTCTTTTCAGATGTGAATCATTTCTTTAGGATGCCTGCTGTTTCCTAGCACAATCTCCTGAAAGTGTCAGCACTTAACAGCACTACTATGAGACTTAACAGGAAAATTTGCACATAGTAAGCTTCTGTCATGAAATTTTTCCGATACCCTGAATAAGAGAACCTTAATAAATTCTTAATCATATTTCTGTAAGCCGGTGGCAGACAGAAAACATGTTCCGAAATTGTACTAAATGCTTTCTCTGAGAATTACTTTGAACAGTTAGTTCATGAGCCCACGCGAATTGTAAATGGTTGCGAAAACACACTTGACCTCTTAGCCACAAATAATCGTGATCTAATAGAGAGCGTCATGGCGGATACAGGGATTAGTGAACACAAGGTCATTGTAGTGAGGCTCAAAACCATATTAACCAAAACCACTAAAAATAAACACGAAACATGTCTATTTAAAATAGCAGATAAAAATTCGCTTGATGCCTTCCTAAGAGAGAGTCTCCATTCCTTTCAAGGTAATTTTGTAAGTGTAGACCAAATATGGCTCAAATTCAAGGATACAGTATCGACAGCAATAGATAGATTCATACCGCATAAGTTAATAAGAGACGGGACTGATCCACCATGGTACACAAAACACGTCAGAACACTGTTGCAGAAGCAACGAATAAAGCATGCCAAATTCAGAAGAACGCAAAATCCCCAAGACTGGCTAAGTTTCACGGAAGTTCGAAATTTAGTGCGGACGTCAATGTGAGACGCTTTTAATAGTTTTCACAATGAAACATTGTCTCAAAATATGGTAGAAAACCCAAAGTGATTCTGGTCGTATGTAAAGTACACCAGTGGCGAAAAACAGTCAATTCCGTCACTGCGCGATAGCGATGGAAATGTTACCGATGATGGTGCCACTAAAGCGGAGTTACTAAATACAGTTTTCCGTAACTCCTTCACGAAAGAAGACGAAGTAAATATCCCAGAATTCGAAACCAGAACAGCTGTTAGCATGAGTGATATAAAGGTAGGTATCTTAGGTTTTGCGAAAGAACTTTAATCACCTAAGAAAGCCAAGTCTTCCGGTCCAGATGGCATACCAATCAGGTTCCTCTCAGAGTATGCAAACACAATAACGCCTTTCTTAGCAATCATATACAACCGCTCACTTGATGAAAGGTCTGTTCCTAAAGACTGGAAAGTAGCACAGGTCACACCAATATCCAAGAAAGGAATAACCCATTGAATTATAGACCCATATCACTGACCTCAATTTGCAGTAGGATTTTGGAGCATATACTGTACTCGAACATTATCAATCACCTTTAAGAAAATTACTTATTGATACGTAACCAACACGGATTCATAAAATATCGTTGTTGTGCAAAACAGATAGCTCTTTATTCCGAGCCACAGGGTGGCACTGTCGAAGAGGATCCTCGAGTTGGCGAAGGAGAAGACCGTTTGCCTTTATGATCTTCTTTGGGCCTTTCTCGTTAGAGGAAGACTCGGTGGTTGTTTGGCTGGAGGGACGGAGGAAATCTACACAGGAGTACTACTTATGTCCTTTCTGGCCTACTGGTTGTGTAGCTGGTGGCTTCGCCCCTTGAGGCGAGAATTTGACGGTTTGTTACAAAGCTGGACGGGGGGATGGAGATACTACCTTGACACTGGTCGATTTCACAACCTCAGAGCTGAATTTGAGATCGCATGTCTGCGTGGCCACGTCCTTCATAGAGCGAGCGGTAACAATAATACAATTATAGGTGCCAGACGGGAGAACACAGGGTTAGCGACTAGCCAGTAGCTTGCGAGCTACTGGGTAAGGCACTTTTTCCTTTATCCAGATCTCTTTAACAGCCAGCTCATCAAGATACACGGGACAATCCCGAGAGGAGGCAGCATGGCCGCCTTTGCAGCTGATACAGCGGGGAGAAGGAGGCAGACAATCGCCCTCATGTGCATCCCTACCACAGGTTACACATTTGGCTGGGTGTCGACAAGACGTTCCAGTGTGATTGAAACGATGACACTGGTAGCAGCTCATCGGGTTCGGAATGTAGGGCCGGGCTGTGATAATTTCATAGCCTGCTTTGATCTTGGACGGCAGCACCACTCTATCAAAGGTGAGGAAAAGAGTGCGGGTGGGCACTAAGGAGGAATCTACCTTTTTCATTTACTGAGGCACGCCGCGACGCAATTCACGCACGGAGACGTGCTCTCAGCGTTTTTAACTGTCATCCTACGACCGCAAACTGCATTCATTATAAACAGATGCGTGCAAAGTATCGTCGTATTCTCCGGGAAAGCAAGAGAGCTAGCTGTATTTTATTCACTAGTTCTTTTAACACCTTCCTCTGTCGTGTGGGCCAACCTCCGACGGCTCTCTGGGAACAAGGTCCATTCCCCATCTGACAGTAGCAGACGATGTTATTGTGGACCCTGTTGCTATCTCCGACACCTTGGGCCACAATTTTGCGGAAGCCTCGAGCTCTTTCCACTATCACTCTGCCTTCCTCCATCGGAAACGATCGGAGGAGGCTCGAGCGATACCCTTCCCTTCTCCAAATCGTGAGTGCTACAATGCCGCCTTTACTGTGAGGGAGCTAGAGCATGGTCTCAGTCCATCCCGATCGTCCGCCCCAGGACCAGACGCGATTCACATTCAGATGTTGCAGCACCTTTCTCTTGTGGGCAAGCACTTTCTGCTTAACTCGTACAACTGCATCTGGGCACAGGGCACATTTCCCGGGCGCTGGCGTGAGGCCACCTTCATACCCATACCTAAGCCCGGTAAGGGCAAAATCTTTCCTTCTAGCTACCGCCCCATCTCTCTTACCAACTGCGTTTGCAAGGTGACGGAACGTATGATTCATGCCCGTCTGGTATGGTGGATCGAGTCTCACAATTTACTGACGAATACACAGTGTGGATTTCGAGCGCGGCGTTCTGCAGTTGACCATCTCGTTACTTTGTCCACTATATGCCGTTTAAAGTTTTTTTTCCAGTTCCACGTCATGCGGAACGAGAGATGAATGCTAGCTTAAATGCATCTGTGCGTACTGTAATTATTCTAATCCTGTCTTCGTGGTCCATACGGGTGCGGAAAATAGGAGGTGGTAAGATATTCTTAAATTCCTCACTTAGAATTACTTCCTGAACTTTTGTAACTATGGTTTCGCGGTATAATTGACGTCTCTCTGTAATCACCAGCTCTGAAATGAGTAAAAAAAAACTGTCATCATTCCTCCAGCTCTTTTTGTATACCTTAAATATTTCCTGGTATTAGGTGTAGTTCCCACACACGTGAGCAATATTCCAGAATGGATCTCGGGGACTGCTTAAAAAAGCAGTCTCATTCTATCAATGAACGCAAGTTCAACATTTTATTTCACGTGCCTACAAATTGTTAAAACTAGGTATATTCCCCCTCCCATGAGCCAAGGACTTTGCCGTTGGTGGGGAGGCTTGCGTGCCTCAGCGACACAGATAGCCGTACTGTAGCGGCAACCACAACGGAGGGGTATCTCTTGAGAGGCCAGACAAACGTGTGGTTCCTGAAGAGGGGCAAGAGTCTGGATGATTGACTGATATGGCCTTGCAACACTGACCAAAACGGCCTTGCTGTGCTGGTACTGAGAACGGCTGAAAGCAAGGGGAAACTACAGCCGTAATTTTTCCCGAGGGAATGCAGTTTTACTATATGGTTAAATGATGATGGCGTCCTCTTGGGTAAAATATTCCGGAAGTAAAATAGTCCCCCATTCGGATCTCCGGGCGGGGACTTTCTAGGAGGACGTTGTTATCAGGAGAAAGAAAACTGGCGTTCTACGGGTCCGAGCGTGGAATGTCAGATCCCTAATGGATTGGTTAAAGTTAGATATAGTGGGAATTAGTGAAGTTCGGTCGCAGGAGGAACAAGACGTCTGGGCAGGTGAATACAGGATTATAAATACAAAATCAAACAGGGGTAATGCAGGAGTAGGTTCAATAATGAATAAAAAAAATAGGAATGCGGTTGAGCTACTACAAACAGCATAGTGAACGAATTATTGTAGCCAAGATAGACATGAAGCCCACCCCTACCACAGTAGTACAAGTTTATATGTCAACTAGCCCCGCAGATAACAAAGAAATTGATGAAACGTACGAGGAGATAAAAGAAATTATTCAGATAGTGAAGGGAGACGAAAATCTAACAGTCACGGGTGAATGGAATTCGATAGTAGGAAAAGGAAGAGAAGGAAAAGTAGTACGTGAATATTGAATGGGGGTAAGGAATGAAAGAGGAAGGCGCCTGGTAGAATTTTGCACAGAGCGTAACTTAATCATAGCTAACACTTGGTTCAAGACTCATAAAAGTAGGTTGTATACATGGAAGAAGCCTGGAGATACTAGAAGGTCTCAGATAGATTATATAATAGTAAGACAGAGATTTAGGAACCAGGTGTTAAATTGTAAGACATTTCCAGGGGCAGATGTGGACTCTGACCACGATCTATTGGTTATGAACTGTAGTTCAAAACTGAAGAAACTGCAAAGAGATGGGAATTTAAGGAAATGGGACCTGGATAAACTGACAGAACCAGAGGTAGTAGAGAGTTTCAGGGAGAGCATTAGGGAACGATTGACAAGGACGAGGGAAGGAAATACAGAACAAGAAGAATGGGTAGCTTCGAGAGATGAAATAGTGAAGGCAGCAGAGCATCAAGAAGGTAAAAAGACAGGGGCTAATGGAAATCCTTGGATAACAGAAGAAATATTGAATTTAATTGATGAAAGGAGAAAATACAAAAATGCAGTGAATGAAGTAGGCAAAAAGGAATACAAATGTCTCAAAAATGAGATCGACAGGAAGTTCAAAATGGCTAAGCAGGAATGGCTACAGGACTAATGAGAGGATGTAGAGGCGTATACCACTAGGGGTTAGATAGATATTACCTACAGGAAAATTAAAGAGACCTTTGTAGAAAAGAGAAGCACTTGCATGAATATCAAAGGCTCACATGGAAACCCAGTTCTAAGCAAAGAAGGGAAATCAGAAAGGTGGAAGGAGTATATAGAGGGTCTATACAAGGGCGATGTTCGTGATGACAATATTATGGAAATGGAAGAGGATGTACATGAAGATGAAATGGGAGATATGATACTGCGAGAAGAGTGTGACAGAGCACTGAAAGACCTAAGTTGAAACAAGGCCCCGGGAGTAGACTACATTCCATTAGAACTACTGATAGCCTTGGGACAGCCAGCCCTGACAAAACTCTACCATCTGGTGAGCAAGATGTATGAGACAGGCGAAATACCCTTAGACTTCAGGATGAATATAATAATTCAAATCTCAAAGAAAGCAGATGTTGATAGATGTGAAAATTATCGAACTATCAGTTTAATAAGTCACGGCTGCAAAATACTAACACGAATTCTTCACAGACGAATGGAAAAACTGGTAGAAGCCGACCTCGGGGAAGATCAGATTGGATTCCGTAGAAATGTTGGAACACGTGAGGCAATACTGACCCTACGACTTATCTTTAAAAAAATAGATTAAGGAAAGGCAAACCAACGTTTGTAGCATTTGTAGACTTAGAGAAAGCTTTTGACAATGTTGACTGGAATACTCTCTTTCAAATTCTGAAGGTGGCAGGGGTAAGATACAGGAGCGAAATGGTATTTACAATTTGTACAGAAACCAGATGGCAGTTATAAGAGTCGTGGGGCATGAAAAGGAAGCAGCGGTTGGGAAGGGAGATAGACAGGGTTGTAGCCTATCACCGATGTTATTCAATCTATATACTGAACAAGCAGTAAAGGAAACAAAAGGAAAATTCGGAGTAGGAATTAAAAACCATGGAGAAGAAATAAAATCTTTGAGGTTCGCCGCCTACATTGTAATTCTGTCAGAGATAGCAAAGGACCTGGAAGAGCAGCTGAACGGAATGGACAGTGTCTTGAATGGAGGATATAAGTTGAACATCAACAAAATCAAAACGAGGATAATGGAATGCAGTCGAATTAAATCGGGTGATGCTGAGGGAATTAAATTAGGAAATGAGGCGCTTAAAGTAGTAAATGAGATTTGCTATTTGGGGAGCTAAATAACTGATGATGGTCGAAGCAGAGAGGATATAAAATGTAAACTGGTAATGGCAAGGGATGTGTTTCTGAAGAAGAGAAATTTGTTAACATCGAGTATAGATTTAAGTGTCAGGAAGTCGTTTCTGAAAGTAATTGTATGGGGTGTAGCCATGTATGGAAGTGAAACATGGACGATAAATAGTTTAGACAAGAAGAGAATAGAACCTTTCGAAATGCGTTGCTACAGAAGAATGCTGAAGATTAGATGGGTAGATCACATAACTAATGAGGAGGTATTGAACAGAATTGGGGAGAATAGAAATTTGTGGCACAACTTCACTATAAGATGGGATCGGTTGGTAGGACATATTCTTAGGCATCAAGGGATAAGCAACTTAGTATTGGAGGGCAGCGTGGAGGGTAAAAATCGTAGAGGGAGACCAAGATATGAATACACTAAACAGATTCAGAAGGATGTAGTTTGGATTGGGTACTGGGAGATGAAGAAGCTTGCACAGGATAGAGTAGCATGGAGAGCGGCATCAAACCAGTCTCTGGACTGAAGACCACAACAACATCGAACTGATAGGCTATTGGGAATGGAGGTCGTGTATTTGTCACAGTGTGATGTCGTTAGGTTAGTTAGGTTTAATTAGTTCTAATCCTTGGGTACTGATGACCTCAGATGTTAAGTTCCATACAGCTTAGAGTCATTTGAACCATTTGAAGGACGCCATCGTCATTTAACCGTACAGTAAAGCTGCATGACCTCTGGAAAAACTACGGCGCTAGTTTTCCCTTGCTCACAGCAGTTCACAGTACCAGCACAGCAATGCTGTTTTGGTTGATGTTACAAGGCCAGTTCAGTCAATCATGAAGACTGTTGCTCCTGCAACTACTGAAAAGGCTGCTGCCCTCCTCACGAACCATATATTTGTTTGGCCTCTCAAAAGATACCCCTCCGTTGTGGTTGCACAGCACGGCTATGTGCATCACAGATGAGACATGTATTTTACAAAATCTCAGTTGTGGTCGGTAACGGAGCTTGCACTTGTCAAGTGGCCACCGGCGGAAGATTAAGGAACCTATCGCTCCTTGTCACTAAGTTGGGGGTAGCGGCTTGTGACATGACTCGCCTCTTGAAGTGGCCGAGGGTAAAAGTATCCAGTGTCTGATGGACAACTCAATTTATGGCGAGAAATGATTACTTTTGGGATGTGGTTAGCCCTCGGGAAATTCGAAAGTGTTAAACTAAGCTCTAAATCGCCCATCGCCGGCTGACGTCAGACGGGAATTTCTAACACGAACTAGCGAGGAAAATGCGCTCCGTTTCTCCTCTGACTGACGACATTCCGGAGTGATGATTTGTTAAACGTGGCGTCGACACGCTCTTGGTTACATTTTCTCTGATTGGGTTTGCAGCTATATTGGCACAAACTGCCGAGTCGGGAGCTGGTGAAAGAAAAAGGGATCCTCTTTCTGTGATGCTGGATAGAGACAGGTCGCTGGATGGGGATGTCGTGACGCTTAGAGGTATGCGAGTGTTCACGGGCGAGATTCTGATTCTCCACTACGACCACGGCCCTCCGACTTATTGCTACAGCAAATTGGGGAAGTATACAGATCCACAGGTCACAAGATGGAGGTTAATGTTTATACAGGAAGTGTACCGCTACCACAGTTGCGCTGAACCCGATTCATGACTTATTATCGTTTTATGAGGTATTCTCGTCGATTTCGCGGGAAAACGTATGAAGCGTCAGAGTGTGACGCCAATGGTGAAGCATGGAGGGGGGTCGGTCATGGTATGTTTTTCAGTTATTTGAGTCGGTGATCTAGTGACAATTAACGGAAAATTAAAGAAGAGAGGATATCACAGAGTACTAATCAAAAATGTTGTTCCATGTGGCAAGACAGTTATTGGTAGTGGGTTTGTTCTGCAGCAAGGCAATGATCCCCAACTTGATTCTAAATTGTGCAGATGGTTTGTCAACATAAAAGAGAAAAGTAAGGATCTGTTGAATATGTAGGTCATGGCAATCACCTGACTTAAATCCTGTTGAACTCTTATGTGGTGAACTTCACAGTGAAGTCAGAAAACAGAGGTCATCCAATGTTGAAGATCCATGGAATAATTTACATATGTGTTGGACGGTAACAACTCCAAAAACACTGCAACAACGTATCTCCAGAATGCCAAGAGTTTGTGCAGCTATCCTGAAGGTAAAGTGTGGGTACTTTGAAGAGGCTAATATCCAGGCCATATTGTATAGCTGTTAATGATACACAGAAAAAAAGTGTTTACTTTGTTGGTATATTTAGTTTGAACGATATGTCTGCACGATGATATAAAGTATATAGTTCTTGATCGCGGGTGATAGAAAACGTTAGACCGGCAATGTACTTCCAGTCCACACAGAATCGCTCTGTATTGCGACCCAAAGGTGAAACAACACGCTGTTAATCAGGAGGTCAAAATCGTCGGTGTATAACGTCTAACCGAGCGATGCGGCGCAGTGATTAGCACACTGGACTCTAATTTGGGAGGACAACGGTTCTAACCCGCGTCCGGCCACCCTGATTTAGATTTTCCGTGAATTCCCTAAATCGCTTCTAGCAAATGCCGGCATGGTACCTTTGAAAGGACATGGCCCACTTTCTTCCCTAATCTGTTGCGATCGATGACCTCGCTGTTTGGTCCCTCGCCCAAACCAGCCAACAAATCAACCTATAACGTCTGCTGCCCACGAAGTTTGATTAATGTTTATTTTACGAGTTTAAGTGATTTCAAGTTTGATGACTGCAAAGAATACCGTGAAGTTTGCGTCCCCCTAAATGGATCAGGTGTGCTTTGTGCATCAGAGGCAACTGGCCATGTGTGTGGGGTGCACACAAGGATTCAGTCAAGATAATGATAGCTGTATGATATCCTAAAGTATTAGTGTAAGATAAAAACAAATGTCCCCCCAGAAGAGTGTATTAAAATCCAAGCAGTCAATTTCTAAACGAATTGCACCAAAGTGCTAGAGTCTGAAACACTCCTAAAAGACACTGAAGCTCACATTTAGCTAGTAGAGAAAGCTGGTTACCAGCCGAATTTGACAGCATCGAGGATTCTGGGGACAATTTAAGGAGATATCGAACACTTGGTACAAGAATCATAAAAGAAGACTGTATACATGGAAGAAGCCTGGAAATACTGACAGGTTTCAGATAGATTATATAATGGTAAGACAGAGATTTAGGAACCACGTTTTAAATTGTAAGACATTCCCAGGTGGACTCTGACCACAATCTATTCGTTATAACTGCAGATTAAAACTGAAGAAACTGCAAAAAGGTGAGAATTTAAGGAGATGGAACCTGGATAAACTGAAAGAAACAGAGGTTTTAGAGAGTTTCAGGGAGAGCATAAGGGAACAATTGACAAGAATGGGGGAAAGAAATACCGTATAAGAAAAATGGGTAGCTTTGAGGGATGAAGTAATGAAGGCAGCAGAGGATCAAGTATGAAAAAAGACGAGGGCTAGTAGAAATCCTTGGGTAACAGAAGAAATATTGAATTTAATTGATGAAAGGAGAAAATATAAAAATGCAGTAAATGAAGCAGGCAAAAAGAAATACAGGCGTCTCAAAAATGAGATCGACAGGAAGTGCAAAATGGCTAAGCAGGGATGGCTAGAGGACAAATGTAAGGCTGTAGAGGCTTATCTCACTAGGGGTCAGATAGATACTGCCTACAGGAAAATTAAAGAGACCTTTGGAGAAAAGAGAACCACTTGTATGAATATCAAGAGCTCACATGGAAACCCAGTTCTATGCAAAGAAGGGAAAGCAGAAAGGTGGAAGGAGTATATAGAGGGTCTATACAAGGGCGATGTACTTGAGGACAATATTTTGGAAATGGAAGAAGATGTAGATGAAGATGAAATGGGAGATATGATACTGCGTGAAGCGTTCGACAGAGCACTGAAAGACCTGAGTCGAAACAAAGCCCCGGGAGTAGACAACATTCCATTAGAACTACTGACGGCCTTGGGAGAGCCAGTCCTGACAAAACTATACCATCTGGTGAGCAGGATGTATGAGACAGGCGAAATACCCTCAGACTTCAAGAAGAATATAATAATTCCAATCCCAAGAAAGCAGGTGTTAAGAGATGTGAAAATTACCGAAGCCGAACTCGGGGAAGATCAGTTTGGATTCCGTAGAAATATCGGAACACGTGAGGCAATACTGACCCTACGACTTATCTTAGAAGCTAGCTTTAGGAAAGGCAAACCTACGTTTCTAGCGTTTGTAGACTTAGAGAAAGCTTTTGACAATGTTGACTGGAATACACTCTTTCAAATTCTGAAGGTGGCAGGGGTAAAATACAGGGAGCGAAAAGCTATTTACAATTTGTACGGGAACCAGATGGCAATTATAAGAGTCGAGGAGCGTTAAAGGGAAGCAGTGGTTGGGAAAGGAGTCAGACGGGGTTGTAGCCTATCCCCGATGTTATTCAATCTGTATATTGAGCAAGCAGTAAAGGAAAGTAAAGACAAATTTGGACTAGGAATTAAAATCCATGGAGAAGAAATAAAATCTTTGAGGTTCGCCGCCTACATTGTAATTCTGTCAGGGACAGCAAAGGACATGGAAGAGCAGCTGAACGGAATGGACAGTGTCTTGAAAGGAGGATATAAGATGAACATCAACAAAAGCAAAACTAGGATAATTGAATGTAATC
Organism: Schistocerca piceifrons; assembly: GCF_021461385.2. Lineage (NCBI taxonomy): Eukaryota > Metazoa > Arthropoda > Insecta > Orthoptera > Acrididae > Schistocerca > Schistocerca piceifrons. The sequence goes on from NC_060149.1 coordinate 475,703,673, forward strand.
AAATTAAATCGGTTGATGCTGAGGGAATTAAAATAGGAAATGAGACGCTTAAAGTAGTAAATGAGATTTGCTATTTGGGGAGCTAAATAACTGATGATGGTCGAAGCAGAGAGGATATAAAATGTAAACTGGTAATGGCAAGGGAAGTGTTTCTGAAGAAGAGAAATTTGTTAACGTCGAGTATAGATTTAAGTGTCAGGAAGTCGTTTCTGAAAGTATTTGTGTGGGGTGTAGCCATGTATGGAAGTGAAACATGGACGATAAATAGTTTAGACAAGAAGAGAATAGAACCTTTCGAAATGCGGTGCTACAGAAGAATGCTGAAGATTAGATGGGTAGATCATATAACTAATGAGGAGGTATTGAACGGAATTGGGGAGAATAGAAATTTGTGGCACAACTTCACTATAAGATGGGATCGGTTGGTAGGACATATTCTTAGGCATCAAGGGATAAGCAACTTAGTATTGGAGGGCAGCGTGGAGGGTAAAAATCGTAGAGGGAGAACAAGATATGAATACACTAAACAGATTCAGAAGGATGTAGTTTGGATTAGGTACTGGGAGATGAAGAAGCTTGCACAGGATAGAGTAGCATGGAGAGCTGCATCAAACCAGTCTCTGGACTGAAGACCACAACAACATCGAACTGATAGGCTATTGGGAATGGAGGTCGTGTATTTGTCACAGTAGATAAGAAACAAAAATCCACCATGATAGAAATTGAAGTTGCGCTTGATATTCTTTTGGCAAGACGCAGTATCAGAGGTGGGCATAAAATTATTTGTATAATTTGACTTTCCTAATAACCACCAGACGCACATTCTGACGTAACCGAAAATTTTAGAGAGGAACTCAGTTCTCTAGCGCGTAAGTTCTCCATTCATACTGTAATGATCATAGGAGACTTTAATGACCAAACAATCAATTGACAAAATTATAGTTTTGTTAATGGTCGGCGTGACAGGACATCCTATGAATCTAAAGTTCTTCTCTGAAACCTACCTAGAGAAGATAGTACGGAACCCCAATCATGATGAAAATATGTTAGATGCAATAGCAACAAATAGATGTGATCTCTTTGAGGGTGCCCACATGGGAACTGGTATCGGTGACCATAAGGCAGTTGTAGTAACAATGATAACCAAAGTAGAAAAGGCAACTGAAACAAACAGAACGATTAATATGTTCACTAAACTAGATAAACAAGCAGTACTGCCATACCTCAATGAGGGTCGTGAAACTTTCATATAATGACTGAGGCATGTAGAGGAACTAGGCTCAAATTTAAAACAATAGTTTATCATCCACTGGATACATATGACCCAGTAGACGGGAAGCACCCTCCATGGTATACAGTCAGGGTAAAGAAACACCTAGGGAAACAGGGTTCAAATGGCTCTGAGCACTATGGGCCTCAACTTCTGAGGTCATTAGTCCCCTAGAACTTAGAACTAGTTAAATCTAATTAACCTAAGGACATCACACACATCCATGCCCGAGGCAGGATTCGAACCTGCGACCGTAGTGGTCTCGCGGTTCCAGACTGCAGCGCCTAGAACCGCACGGCCACTTCGGCCGGCCAGAGAAACAGGGACTGCTGCAGAATAGGTGTAAAAAGGTATGAACTATAGATACAGAGATTCTGAATTAAACGCATTTGTCTGTAAAGATAACAATGTGCGAACTCTTCAGTGACTACCATAGTGGAAGACCTTTCACAAAATCCAAAGAACGTCTGGTCGTCGTATGTCAAGGCTGTTAGTGGCACCGAAGTTAGCGTTCAGTAACTCAAGAAGGTGAAAGGAACTGAAACTAAATGTAGCAAAGCAAAAGTAGAAAAGCTACATGCCATTTTCACATGTAGGTTTACAAAGTATTACTACCTAAGTTTAATCATACTACATCTCAAAAGATGAATGAAATAGATATTTGTGACAATGCCGTTCAGAAACAAATGCCGTCCATGAAAGTGGACACATCTTCAGAACCCGATGGAATCTCTATCAGAATATGTACTGTATTCGCAGCTGAGTTAGCCACCCCTTTTTACTATGATCTATTGTAGCTCCCTTGAACAAAAAACCATGTCCAGCAGTTGTAAGATTCCACAGGTCACACCTCTCTACGAGAATGGTAGCAGAATTGATGCGCGAGACTTCTGTTCAGTATCTTTGACATCCATTTGTTGTAGAAACTTAGAACATAATATAATCTCAAGCACAATAAGATATCTCGACAAAAATGGCCTCGTTCATGCCAACCACAGAGGATTCCCAAAACATCGATCATGTGAAATCCAGCTCGAACTTCTCTCACATCGCATACTGAAACAATTGATCAAGGCAACGAGGTATAAGCACTACTTCTCGATTTCCGGAATGTAATTGTGTCTTCAGCATATTTAAAGCATTCTCAAGTAACAACTGTTATTTAGCATTCAGATACATACTTCACAATTTTGGACACTAATTTGGCAATTATAGGCCTATGTGAATTTGGAAATTCATTTGTTCATTCTTTTACATGGTAGGCATAGTTTGGCAATATTGTGACAGTAACTTAATTGCGAGTTACAGCGGTTTTCATGTATCAATGTCAACTAAGCCCTGAGTACTCGGTATAAACATCGCACTTTTGCACTTCCAATGTATTTTGCAGACATTTTAGAATTTTTCAACTTCTTAAGTGTGGACAATAATTAATTTACAACTCGACTGCGTTTTTTAACCATGCAATAGTCTATTGGTAGCAGTAAGAGATAGACCACCGCACGATGTTACAGTGCAGCCATCTGATGTTGGCAGTTGGCAGTTTGCACTCATTTTCTACAGTTCAGCCATCTGCTGGTGACAGGAGCAAGCAGGATATGAAACAGGACTGGCTTCTATTTCGCGTTTTCAGGGTTTGTGGTAAAGTGTTTAAGGTAAAACTCATTTTCAACAAATACAAATAGCAGATTCATTATTTATATTTTATAACCAATTTTTGGTTCTAATTGTTTGTACAGCACAAGCGTGGGGCACTTAATGCAAATTGTTGGATCGTGGAGCATTGGCTATTCGTTGCTGGATGCTGATGTCAGAAAACATGACAGGCATTGCGAATTGCAAGCGACTCTCCCTCCCACGGAAGTACCAACTCAGCAGTTTTCTTCGTGTTTCATTTTCTGCAGAGTGGGTGCACCGCAAATTTCAGTTGCAGGGGGTGTGGCAGGTGCACGTGTGGCCCCTCTTCACCGTTACAGGACTTTGGCCATATGTGATGATTCCTGTAATGGCTTTGTAGATAACGAAGTGCTAATAATTATGTTAGCAAAAATGCGCACATTGTTGCTGTGTCAACACATTCTGGCAGAGCGTACACTGCCACACTACTCAATGAAATGAACCCTTTGCTGTGTACTTCATAGTGATTTGCGGAATACTGATGTAGATGTAAATGGAAATGATACGACCGCATGGCACTGTTGGCCGGGTGGGCCCATACAGGGAAGTTCAGCCACTGGGTAGCAAGTCTTATTTCAACTGACGCTACATTGGGCAACTTGCGGTACGGTGATGATGAGGACAATACAACACCCAGTGCATAAGCGAACCAAATCTCCAACCAAGCCAGGAATCGAACCTGGGCCCATTGTATGGTAGGCAAACACGTTGCCACTGAGCTAAGTAGGTGGACGTAAAGGAAGAAGTAGGAATACGACTCAAATCAACTTGACAATATTCTGGGGCAGGTCTTAACTTGGAGCTGCACTGAAGTTCTGACGTCTTGAAAATAAATACAATATCAACTTCGGAGAAAGGAGAAGGCATTTGGCATGGTGAGTAAAATAACTAAAATACTACTGATTTGGGTTTGGTCATAACGATGCACAGTGAGAGACACGTATGAGTCTTTGTTAATAATTTGATGCCATAGACAACCACAACGACGTTAGTAATTTCATCAGCCAAACGGTAAGTTTTAGGATACTCGCAACTGTCTTTTGTATATGAGGAGTAAAAGAAACCAAACAGGAATGATGTCCATAAGAAATACACTAAAAAGGTTTACCAGTATAGGTTATTTTCAACTATAGCTTCCTTGAGGTGATTTTTCTATGTAGCACTACGTGTACGCCGTTTTAAAATCTGAAATACACATCTCGACTGATTTTAGGCCTTCCGAGTGTTAAAACTGTGTATATTTTTCTACAGTTAACAAACTTTGCTTTCAACACATCGAAATAAAGAAGCTCACCTTACTTTATCGTACACTTAAGCCCATAAATGTGCGGACTCGCCAGTGAGAGATTTGAAGAGGACTCTAATTTTCTCTAACCAGAAGAGTAGAGTGTCAACTTCCAGATGAAACAGTACAGAACGCTCTTCACCCTAGTGCACCTGGCGTTAACCATACGTAGGCTACATCGTGCATTGTCATACCAAATAATATCTTTATTGGTAAAGTACATGACGGTTTGGGATGGGCTAACTGTCATCTGACAACCTAAATGTATCTCATAATACGACCATTTCACCTGGAGAAAAACATGTCGCATATTGTTAAAAATGGTTCAAATGGCTCTGAGCACTATGGGACTTAAATTCATCAGTACCCTAGAACGTAGAACTACTTAAACCTAACTGCCCTAAGAACATAACACACATCCATGCATGAGGCAGGATTCGAACCTGCGACCGTAGCGGTCGCGCGGTTCCAGACTGTATCGCCTAGAACCGCTCGGCCATTCCGGCCGGCGCATGTAGTTATCTGGATTATTATACACCCAACGCACATGAATTAAGACAGCTAGATCCAGTGTAATAAACTGTGAACGACAGAATGTCTATTACATGAAATTTATGTAGTTGTATATAACGTTCTTTTCTCCACGAACTCGTAATGGACAGTGTTACATATTGCATGTGGTTAATGGACGCTATATGAAAAGATTTTTTGAAGAAGCTAAGCGAGTATTCAGACCATTATGAATGTAATTGCCATAGGTTGGAACACTACAGCTGATTATGAAGAATATCTGAAGCACTGACAACGTTATAATTTGACATCAGTAGCCAAGCTAAACTACCACTACATATAAAAATCTCTACTTTCATACGTAACTAAATCACACTTATAGGCTAAGGTACGCATTTTTAAATCTGCGACAATGACTGATTTTGGAATGATAACAGCAGTTAACATGCACCAGCTCTCTACCCTCTGTAGAGGGCTGTGGGAGTACTACACGATTATTATCGTTACGACCGACACGTGCGTGATACGTGTCCCAGGAATACTGTTATTTCCAGAGAAAAGTTATACTTCATTGTGACAAAACGGATTTACCTTCCTCTAAAGAAGTTGTTTATAATTTATAAACTTACAGTGAGCGATCTTAATTGTCTAACACAGAATATGTCACTTGAGCAGCAAGAAACGTCGCCTTACATGAAAAGAATACATCTTAACCCTAGCTCCAACGATCTCGACGTCTTCAGCAGTAGAGGCGGTCGAGCTGGTCACTGGTACCAAATTCCAGCGATCGACTGATATCGGCGCGTACCATGCACCCTGAGAGACGGAAATGTGTTTACACAGTAATTTAATAACATGTGATACCCACATATCCCTCTCCCAAGGTGCACGCAATCCTTTTGTTCCACAGCTGCTGTTGAGGTACACTGTTTCTTGTGCCTGCATAGACATTGATAAGCAATATCTGACAACAATGTAGCTTCCCTTTCTGGCGAAGTGTTGCATCCAAGTTGTTTAGTATGCCCATCAAACTGTGACGTAATACGCTATAATCAAAGGAAGTGTAACTACAGACAGAGCACATCGTGCTTGAAGAGCACAAAATTGCTACCTCTTTGGTCAAGCTTAAATCTTCTGCTGCACGTCTGGCTTACGTGAAAAGTGCAATCACCTTACATCGAGCAGTGCATGACTGAAGTAGTGCACAGTGAGAGATGGGCGTACAAGTCACATAATGATATAACAATATGTAGACCTCGCACGACCATCGCCCATTATGCACGAAGGCTGTTTGTTCCATAAAACACGTTTGAACTGTCTTAAGTATTGCAGGTTGCATACAGTATGTGCAAACAATAACTGAAAACCGGTCAGAAATCATACTAACGGAAATACACTGGTTCATGTCCGAAGATAACTGCGCACAGAGAGATACGTCGTCCAAATCACACAATATTGTAATAACATGTCGAACTTGCAAGTCCATGCCAGTTACGTATGACTTCGCACTTTTATATAACTCCTAGTTAAAGGAAAATATTGATGACTAATAACGGGAAACGAATCACTGATGGTCGCTACGAAAGTATTTCAACGAGCTTTAGAGTTCTCATCAACATTAGTCACAAATATCGCCTCTCAGATTAACATACTAGGCAATACATGCCGCCTCCTGTTTGAACTGAGTCGATTCCATCAACGACGTTTGTTAACCTGAAAAATGTCCCTTTTCCATTGACGTACTGTAACGACATTACCTCCTTACCCTAGTTCTGTGTGATCATTTTTCTTCTAGAAGTGATATCATCGTTTGGTATTTACCACGTAACAAAAATTCTAATAGGTCGTAGAACACTTGCATTTGGTTTTTGCAGCAGAACAGAAAGGTTTTACATTCGTTCTTCGTCTATATTTATTTCACAAGTAGCGACTTCGCAATGATACATCTGCCTACTTGCGGTGTAAAATCCTAGTATTCATGAATATAGGAGGCAACTTAATTATTCCTGACTTTGAAAGGATCAAGGGCAGGGATTAATTTTATCACCACTTTGTGGTCATAACGGTGTCATAATCGTCTACCAAGTGTACGTAATCCAACAGCGGACTGCAACATCGAGATAACTCGCAAGGCCGCAGTGAAGTGTGTGAGGAACTGTCACGACGATTTCTGGCGCTCATACGCGAACATACTGTCGAAAATTCTCTCGGTTATCAATGATGGTATATGACTGACAAAATTAACAGATATTATGTTTAGTACACATTAGTTTCAAATTCTAATTTATTTATTTTCTGGTTCTTGGATTTAAAATTGGGACCTTAATTTTTTCCTTATTTTATTACTTTGTACAAAATTGGGAGGTGCCACTGACTTGTCAAACTTACACTATGAGTAAATTTACCTTCTACCACTTTTCAGGTATCCTGTTATTCACAGGCAAAGCAAGGTTTACCATTGTGCTATTCTAACTGAAGAACTCCCTGACACCGTAATTTTGTTTTAAATTCTAGAGGTTGTACATTTCCATGTTTCACTTTTTATACGGTTGTATTTATTTGTTTGTTTTATGTACGTGTTCACCTACACTACTGGCCATTACAATTGCTACCCCACGAAGATCACGAGCTACAGACGTGAAATTTAACCGAGAGGAAGAAGATGCTGTGATATGCAAATGATTACCTTTTCAGAGCATTCACACAAGGTTGGCGCCGGTGGCGACACCTACAACGTACTTACATGAGGAAAGTTTCCAACCGATTTCTCTTACACAAACAGCAGTTGACCAGCGTTGCCTGTTGAAACGTTGTTGTGATGCCTCGTGTAAGGAGGAGAAATGCGTACCATCACGTTTCCGACTTTGATAAAGGTCGGATTGTGGCCTATCACGATTGCGGTTTATCGTATCACGACATGGCTGTTCGCGTTGGTCGAGATACAATGACTGTTAACAGAATATGGAATCGGTGGGTTCAGGAGGGTAATACGGAACGCCGTGATGGATCCCAGCGGCCTCGTATCACTAGCAGTCGAGATGACAGGCATCTTATCCGCATGGCTCTAACGGATCGTGCAGTACGTCTCGATCCCTGAGTCAACAGATGGGGACGTTTGCAAGACAACAACTATCTGCACCAACAGTTCGACGACGTTTGCAGCAACATGGGCTATCAGCTCGGAGGCCATGGCTGCGGTTACCCTTACAGACAGGAGCGCCTGCGATGGTGTACTCAACGACGAACCTGGGTGCACGAATGTCGGATGAATCCAGGTTCTGTTTACAGCATCATGATGGTCGCATCCGTGTTTGGCGACATCGCGGTGAACGCACATTGGAAGCGTTTATTCGTCATCGCCATGCTGGTGTATCACCCGGCGTGACGGTATGGGGTGCCATTGGTTACACATCTCGGTCACCTCTTGTTCGCATTGACGGCACTTTGAACAGTGGACGTTACATTCCAAATGTGTTACGACCCGTGGCTCTACCCTTCATTCGATCGCTGCGAAACCCTACATTTCAGCAAGATTATGCACGACCGCATGTTGCAGGTCCTGTACGAGCCTTTCTGGATACAGGAAATGTTCGACTGCTGCTCTGGCCAGCACATTTTCCAGATCTCTCACCAATTGAAAACTTCTGGTCAATGGTGGCCGAGCAACTGGCTCGTCACAATACGCCAGTCACTACTCTTGATGAACTGTGGTATCATGTTGAAGCTGCATGGGCAGCTGTACCTGTAAACGCCATCCAAGCTCTGTTTGACTCAATGCCCAGGCGTATCAAGGCCGTTATTACGGCCAGAGGTGGTTTTTCTGGGTACTGATTTCTCAGGATTTATGCACCCAAATTGCGTGAAAATGTAATCACATGTCAGTTGTAGTATAATATATTTGTCCAATAAATACTCGTTTATCATCTGCATTTCTTCTTGGTGTAGCAATTTTAATGGCCAGTAGTGTATATTACATAATTATTCGTGACGTTTCCAGTAGTGTTTGATGATACAAAGTCAAATAGCACTTAATTCTAGCGTTAAATTGAATCTGCGCGGCCTCCACCACTGAAGACGTTGTCGCTAGGTAATGAGTTGTTTTGTTTAAATTTTGCTAGTTTCTAGCAGTATTAACAGACGCTTCAGCTTTGACAGTTTCTGAGCGTGTGCCTTGTTAGCGTGTTTACGTTATTCAGTTCGGTATGGTATACCATAGCAGATGTTTTCACGATGATGTGCTTTTAGAAGTTCGTAATTAGTATTTATTGGTGTAGGCCTGTACTATTAATGCAGTTGGCTGCTTTAAAAGATAATGTTGATCATTCTTTGACAGGATAACAAAACTGGCACAAGTATAGGGTGGTTATCATTAAATTTTCGCTACTTGTCCCAGTTTAGAATGGAAACTATTTACCATATGGGTAACCAACTTCACAGAAATTACGTTCATCCTGTGTGTTGGAGCATTTGCGTTGTTAGTAGTGTTAGTGACATAGCTTGACATTAGACGACGGTACAGGTACGGAAATTTAGGGCTGAAATACAAGTATCAGCGAGCATTACAACTGCAGACACTCAACGTGGGTCTGGACAAAGTGAGCAGGGCTTTAGTTGTAAGGCTTTTTTATCAAAACAACAGCAACAGTTCTGCTGCTCTTTGCGAGCGTCGACGCATTAAAAGAATACGGAGAGGTCTCCCTTCTGCACTGTGGTTGAACAACACGATTCGGAATTAACTGGCGAATTGGGAATTGCTCCTGAGTGAGACCAGCGCTAAATTGCACCACAAAATGTTAATGAAGTTACTGTTGCCATGTCTGAGAACGCTGGACGCAATGTGCGATGTTAAAAAAAATGGTTCAAATGGCTCTGAGCACTATGGGACTTAACATCTGAGGTCATCAGTCTCCTAGAACTTAGAACTACTTAAACCTAACTAACCTAAGGACATCACACACACCCATGCCCGAGGCATGATTCGAACCAGCGACCGTAGCAGTCGCGCGGTTCCAGACTGTAGCGCCTAGAACCGCTCGGCCACCACGGCCGGCTGCGATGTTCAAGCAATACACTAACTGTGTCACGACATTCCATGATCCGTCTTGGATACTGATGGTCGTCACATTGAACAATGTTAGTAACCTGGAACGTAGCCATATTACGCAAATAACAAATGTCACCCTCTCACGAGAAAATTAAAACGCGTATCCTTCGAGCGTTTATTCGTTATGTCTCTTCCGCATGCCGTTACAAATGTTTACACAAAGTTTCATTGCCTACCATCACTTGTTTTCCGTAGCAGGGTCTCTCAAGTAGCGAAATATTGATGAAAACCACCCTGTATTTAACCGAAAGTAGAAAAGTCTGTTAATGATCGGCTTAAACGTATCTTTGGTTTTTTATTGTGCAATTTATGGATGACAAATACGATTTTCAAATATCATTTTCAAGAGTATACTAAATTTTTTATTTATATGGTCGTGAAGAACGTCGTTGTATTTAGTTCCGTATCGTTGGAGAATTGAGAATATTGCTACACCAGTCGCTTACCAAGAGCACACCATACGTTTTTGCGTAAATCACATTAACCAGGTGTGTGACAACACTCGCGAGCGCTCGTGCTACCTTCGTAATGTGCGTGCAGTAAGTTTTTAGGCCATGCAATCAACGCAGTTTCATCTGTCTGTCAGTCGACTAAAGCCTCTCTAGTGATTTTCGGGTGCTCAATGTCTCATAAGCGCAATACATCTGTTTCGATGTTTCCCGACCAGGATTTTGAGAGCACATCACTCATTCAATATTATGAATGTTAATGACTTTGCTAGATCGAATGTGATGCAGATGACATCGGGTAAACGAGATTTTTCTCTGGACTGCATCGTCTTCAGAAGCTTCGTGTTAAATTTTCTGAGACAGCGTTATAATGTAAGTTTACAGATAGCTCTCTAAATATTTAAGAAGCTAAGATGTTCGCGAAACTGGAAAATGATCGTACTACGTTTCTGATCAACTCAGAGTCAATGAGGAATGTCGACAGCTAGTTTCGGGTTTTCGTGCTATGATTTCTAGTATTGCTTACTCAATTAAAGGCCATTTTTTCGAGACCTCGTAACTGTCTCCCACTGCGACGCAGAAGAGTAACCTTGGGCTTTTGTAATGGTAAAAAAGCGTGGAGCCATGCGACGTAACACTCGGGCTTGTCGATGTTTCAAACAGCAAAGTGTCGAAACATGTGTAGAAAAGGGCCACAGCTCAGGAAATCATGTGGGATGTAAGGTGGATCAATAATGTCACATTGGCCGACATTTCATCCCTACCCACAACTAATCCATTCTCTTGATGCCTCGGCGTTGGAGGCCAGTATCGCAACACCCACTGCGGAAATCACGCGGTGTTCTTATTGATGGGAGAGGGAAACTTTTCAGGGAAAATTGTCAGACACATGGACAGAGTGTGGGAGTGGAGAAGGTGGACAGGGAAGGGAATGGTGGAATAGACAGAGAGGAGGTAAAGGAGAAGATACACAGAGGGGAGAGGAAAGGAGGATATGGGCGAACCGATGATTTGAATAAACACATAACCATGCAATGCAGGGTACTCAGCTAGCAAATTAATAACTGGCTCCTTTAACCGACGTCCCTACTCAGGTGACAAAGTTGGTAGACAGTTTAAAGATACCTTCAGTCTCATTTCAATTCATAGAATTATAATTGGTAATGACTTCAATCTGTCATCGATATTTTGGCGAAAATACGAGCATGAAGTCGGTGGTAGCTTTATAACGTCGTCCGAAATCGTACTCAATGCCTTCTCAGAAAATTATTCTGAACGATTAATTCAGGAGCCCACCAGAAATGTATATAGTTGCGGAAACAACTTTACCTCTCAGAACTAATAGTCCTGAGCAAATAGGGAGCATGGAGGAGCGTGACGGATACAGGAATTAGTGACCACAAGGTGGTTGTAGCGGGATTGAATAGCGTAACATCCAAACCCACTCAAAATAAATACAAAATACATCCTTCTCAGAAAGCAGAAAAAAATTCTCTTGTCGCCTTCCTAGGAGGCCTTCCAATCTGACAATGCAAGAATAAACCAGACGTGGTATAAATTCAAAGAAATACTATCGATGACAGTTGAGCGATGAATGGCGCCGTACCATATGGGATTCGATAAAAGTGTCTGGGTTTCGCAGATACGTGGATAAAGTCACTTGCGAGCAGTCATGTACAGAGGAGGTTTAGCAGTTACCAATTCAGTCCTGTTATCATATCCACAAGCTCCCTGTACCGTGATTCCAGGGGTTGGGGAGGTATTGGCTTCGAGAATTACTGCTTCTTCCGGCCTTTGAGTAAGTGGTCTACAGGACATATCGGCTTAGCACTGACGGCAATAACAGAAGGAAGCCTCTTACTGAGCTCCACAGAATGCTGTTCTATTTTCCATTTGAGTGCGGCTGCCAGCCATGAAAGTCTCATTTTCGTGTAGTATGGTGTCTGCTGAAAACGGCGCATAACAATTGGGGAACTGAAGCCAACTTCCATTACTCTGTTACTGGCTGTTCGTGCTGACATTCTGCCTGTAACCACTGCTCGGATTTCAACTGTTTTCATCCGTCTATTTGTCACAGACAGTAGAACAATCTTACCATGTTCTCCTCTGGAAGGACCTATGTCTACTCTCCTTGGCACACCGTTCTACTGAACACATCTCACCACACGTTCTGAATCCATTGTACTACAGCCAACTGTCTATTTGACTCGTCGGTATAATGCTTTTATAAATGCTTCCTCATAGCAAAGATTTTTTGTAGCCTGTAAGACAACGGTAAGCAGCATGTACACGTCCTTTGTGCGTTCTGTGTTAAGATCTCCACCTGAAGTTTTCCAGTAATGTCAGACTCGCCGAACAGACATCACGAACTTACACATTCATTATCGGCATGCCTTTTTTCTGTACTGCAAATTATATTTTAAAATACTAGCTGATTTTCACAAGCCACTGCCAATATCCTGAAAAATCTGGCAGAAGTAATGCAAACAGAAAGTACAAACTTAGTATTTTGTTTTCAAAATGAGAATTGAAGAACAAGGCAGTTATCCAGCGTTACCATTTGTCATATGCTATATTATTGTCATTTAAACGTAACAATATAACATTTCACTACAAAATTGGCATACTAGTACTTCAAAATGTATTCACCGTAGTTTTACGATATTCTTCAACCACTGTAATATTGTGGTATCATTTCCACGGTTAACAGTAATACTACTGTATTCGTATCAGTTTTTCTCCGTTATAGATTAGCTTCATGTCAGATTCTTCATCATAATTTCTAAGACATTCTAGATCAATCCAACAATCGATTTAGGTCATAATGTCTAGTTGTAGCTAAGATGTAGAATGTAACTGTATAGTTCTAATCATGTTATAAGATGTCCTTATAATAAGAATAAACTGGTCTTCTATAATAGACGTTACTTGAACCGAAAACATGGCTATATAACGGAAAATACTATATTCAAGGTGATCAGAAACAGTCTGAAAAGCTTATAAAAGTGTTGAAGGGTATGTTGTCCTCAGGAATAATTACGAAGAAAAAAATCGGATACGTTGCGCCATTTCCGAGTCCATTATCATTGAAATTAGCCAGTGTGACGGTTGCGCGGGCCATTCAAGCGGCCTGTCAGTTGCTCTCATATCGCAGATGACAGACTGCTGCCCTTGGTTCGGGTTAGATCGTTACTATCGTCTCATGTCCAATTTTCCTATGGCTCCCTTGTCAGGTTTTAGTAAACCAAACGAAGAACACGTTTGGCGGCATCGTCTCCCTTAAAAAATTTTCTGACAATTTCTAGAAACCCTGTATAATGCCGTACTACAAGGGCTTCCTACTAGTTTCCGCACTATGGACACCGGAGTTATGAAATAAATCAGTAACTTAGACGGCATAAACGGAAATAAACAGAAGAAATGCGTCTGCTGTTATTGTCCTAATACATTCATTGTGGCATCCGCCAGATGTGACGAAGAAAACGGTGTGAAATATAATCAGAATTGCAAACCATGCTTTCAGTCCATAACTTCAAGATTAAGTGCTAACGTTCACTCTGAACCAAAGTGACGACTTCACATCATCTCTCCGTGTCCTGATGGTGAGTGATGGCAGTGGTCGACGAGACATAAATGGCCGGCAGTAGGACAATGGAAGCTAAAAACAGTTTCGAAAAATCGTGTTTAAAGACAACCACTGTCCTACCGAAGACCATCAATAACAACTATAGATCAGAAGCACGGCGACGACTTCGCATCTTCTTTCCGATGCCTGGTGGTGAGCGATGACCGTCGTCGATCAGACGTTAATGGCTGGCAGTAGGACTGGGGCGGGTTTAACAGACCTCAAAAGACGTGTTTAACTACCGTCACAGTCCTACAGCTGACCATCAGTGACCACCACTGGTCAAAAAAATGGCTCTGAGCACTATGGGACTTAACTCCTAAGGTCATCAGTCCCCTAGAAGTTAGAACTACTTAAACCTAACTAACCTAAGGACATCACACACATCCATGCCCGAGGCAGGATTCGAACCTGCGATCGTAGCGGTAGCACGGTTCCAGACTAAAAAGCCTAGAACCGCTCGGCCACACCGGCCGGCGCTGCTAAGAGTCAGTCGGGCGCATTTTCTCTGTTTTTTTTCTGGAGATATTTACAATTTCGCTTTCGTATTGTGTAGCTGTACTGAGGCAAAATAATTACTGCTCGTCACGTCTTTCATGCGACGCTCACTGACAACAGATTCCGTCGGTTTGTTTACAATACCAGCAAAATTATTTTTAAATTTGAATTTTATGTGTCCACTCCAAAATCACTCTTGTTCGTTTTATGTATGTTTTAACAAGTACAGTAAAAAAAAAAAACAAGAATAAACAGCAATCCACCACCGGCTCAATAAGCCTGCATGCTTGGCAGTAGCAGCCAACGCGCGCCATGGCACTATTGCCGGTGCTTCAGTATTGATTATTCTACGAGTTTTACTGTCCCTTGTAACACATATCGATAACACAAATATCGCAATAGACTAATCTGGGATCGCTCTATCGAAAGACCACATAAAATTCCGCTTTCAAAATCATTTCTTTCTAACGGGAAACAAAATTACGCTCTCCGTCGATAATGTGCACCGCGCTAAAGACGTGATGATCACTATTTGTTTGGGCTGACTCCAACTACGTAATCCAAAAACGAAATTTAAAACATCTTCTGAGACACGAGAGCGAATTCGTCTGACCACTCTTAGTAGGGACACTCCGTATGTTTGTGTATATCTTCATATACTGAGGAGCCACAACCGCTCGAATAAATGCATCCTGATGGCATTACGGGCAGTTTAAGAGATACCAAAAGTTTATAAGCGTAGCAGAGACAAATGAGCAACTAATGTAGCGACGATATGGGACGCAAATGGAAAAATCCACTGAGATAAGCGACTTTGATAAACGCAGATTGTTATAGCTGGGTGCCAGGGAACGAGCATCTTACAATCGTCGATTCTGTCAGCTGTTGGTGTGCTGCTGTCACAAGCTTCTTCACAGATCGTATTGGTTGGAGGCTTGCCCGCTCTGTAAAGAATGATAGTCTGCGACCGGTGACAGATCTGACGACATACTACAATGGTGGTACAGGCACGATTATTTCAGAGCACTCCTATCAGTGAGCATTTTTGCAGTTGGGGCTAAGCAGCAGACGGATTGTGCGTGGTCCCCAGCTGAACCATGGACCATGGACAGTGTCAACTGCGACTGGACAGTCGATCAGTCGTAACGTCTCGCGTAGTCGGGTTAATCACGTTGCTTGTTATACGAGGTAGATGCTTGTATCTCATACCGCAGATGACGGCGAACCAGAATGTTCAGCCCTTGGCTCGGGTTAGATCGTTACTACCGTCTCTTGTCCAACTTTTCTATCGCTTCTTTGTTAGGTTTTAGTGAATCAAACGAAGAACACGTTTGGCGGCATCGTCTCCCTTAAAAATTTTTCTAACGGATTCTAGAAATCTCGTATAATGTCCTACTACATGGGCTTCTTTCACTTTCCGCACTATAGAGTTATGAAGTAAATCAGTAACGGAGACGGAATAAACAGACATCAACAGAATAAATGCGTCTACTGTGGTTGTCCTAATACATTTATTGCGGCATTCCCAGACGTGAAGAAGGAAAACGACGTAAAACAGAATCGGAACTGCATACCATGCTCACAGTCCATACCTTGCTGATCAAGACTCAACGTTCACGTTGAACCAAAGTGACGACTTCACATCATCTTTCCGAGTCCTGATGGTGAGTGATGGCAGTGGTCGACGAGACATAAATGGCCAGCAGCAGGACAATGGAAGCTATAAACAGTTCCGAAAAATCGTGTTTATAGACAACCACTGCCCTACCGAAGGCCATCAATAACAACTATTGATCAGAAGCTCGGTGAGAACTTCGCATCTTCTTTCCGATGCCCGGTGGTGAGCGATGACCGTCGTCGATCAGACGTTAATGGGCGGCAGTAGGACTGGGGCGGGTTTAACAGCACTCAAAAGACGTGTTTAACTACCGTCACAGTCCTACCGCTGACCATCAGTGACCACCACTGGTGAAGACCGTTATGATGATTTCTTATCTTCTGTCTGGTGGTGAATAACGAGAACCGTTCACCAGAAGTAAAGGCTGGCAATAGCAGATGTGCAGTTATCGAAAGTCCTGTATAACGGCTACCACAGTCCTACCGCAGAACATCATTGGCCACCACCGATCTTCCCTCGTTGAAATATGTAGAGCACTCGCATCACAGCTCAGTCATAGCATAACCACATGTGTTTGGCCGGACATGATCCGGGTGTCGCTGCTAAGAGTTCAAATGGTTCAAATGGATCTGAGCAATATGGGACTTAACATCTGAGGTCATCAGTCCCCTAGAACTTAGAACTACTTAAACCTAACTAACATAAGGAAAGCAAACGCATCCATGCCAGAGGCAGGATCCGAACCTGCGACCGTAGCGGTCGCAGGGTTCCAGACTAAAGCGCCTAGAACCGCTCGGCCACACCGGCCGGTCCTGCTAAGAGTCGTGGGGCGCATTTTCTCTGGTTTTTTCTGCAGATATTTGCAATTTCGCTTTCGTATTGTGTAGCTGTAGTCAGACAAAAGAATTACTACTAGTCACGTCTTTCGTGCGACGCTCAGTGACAACAGATTCCGTCTGTTTATTTTCCATTACCAGGCAAATTATTTTTAAATCTGAATTTTATATGTCCACTCGACTAAGGGTTCCAAAATCACTCTAGTTCGTTTTATGTATATGTTTTAACAAGTACAGTAAAAAAAACGAATAATAAACAACAATCTACCACCGGCTCATTAATCCTGCATGCTTGGGAGTAGCAGTCAACGAGCGCCATGGCACTACTCTGGCTGCTTCAGTATTGATTATTCTACGAGTTTTACTGCCCCTTGTAACACATATCGATAACACAAATATCGCAATAGACTAATCTGGGATCGCTCTATCGAAAGGCCACATAAAATTCCGCTTTCAAAATCATTTCTTTCTAACGGGAAACAAAATTACGCTCTCCGTCGATAATGTGCACCGCGCTAAAGACGTGATGATCACTATTTGTTTGGGCTGACTCCAACTACATAATTCAAAAACGAAATTGCAAATATCTGCTGAGACACCAGAGAGAATTCGCCTGACGACTCTTAGTAGAGACACTATGTATGTGTGTGTATATCTTCATATACTGAGGAGCCAGAGACGCACGGTTAAATGGATCCTGTTGGCATTATGGGCAGCTTAAGAGACACGAAAAGTATATAAGAGTAGCAGAGACAAATGAGGAACTAATGTAGCGACGATATGGGACGCAAATGGGAAAATGCACTGAGATAAGCGACTTTGATAAACGCAGATTGTTATAGCTGGGTGCCAGGAAACGAGCATCTCACAATAGGAGATTCTGTCAGGTGTTCGTGTGCTGCTGTCACAATCTTCTTAACACATCGTACTGGTTGGAGGCTTGCCCGCTCTGTAAAAAAGGATAGTCTTCGACCGGTGACAGATCTGACGACAGACTACAATGCTGGTCCAGGTACAATTATTTCAGAGCACTCCTATCAGTGAACATTTTTGCACTTGGGGCTAAGCAGCAGACGGATCGTGCGTGCTCCCGAGTTGAACCATGGACCATGGACAGTGTCAACTGCGACTGGACAGTCGTTCAGTCGTGACGGTGTGCGTAGTCGGGTTAATCACGTTCCTTGTTATACGAGGTTGATGCTTGTATCTCATACCGCAGATGACAGCGGACCAGAATGTTCAGCCCTTGACTCGGGTTAGATCGTTACCACCGTCTCTTGTCCAACTTTTCTATCGCTCCCTTGTTAGGTTTTAGTAAAGGAAACGAAGAACACGTTTGGTGGCATCGTCTCCCTTAAAAATGTTTCTAACGGTTTCTAGAACTCACGTATAATGCCCTACTACATGGGCTTCTTTCCACATTCCGCACTATAGACGACTAAGTTATGAAGTAAATCAGTAACGGAGAGGAAATAAACAGAAATTAACAGAAGAAATGGGTCTACTGTCATTGTCCGAATAAATTTATTGCGGCATCCGCCAAATGTGACGAAGGATAACGACGTAAAATGGAATCGGAACTTCATACCATGCTCACAGTCCATATCTTGCTGATCAAGACTCAACGTTCACGCTGAACCAAAGTGACGACTTCACATCATCATTCCGAGGCCTTATGGTGAGCCATTGTAGTCGTCGACCAGACATAAAAGGCGGGAAATAGGACAATGGGAGCGAAAAACAGTTTTGAAAACTCGTATTTAAGGGTTACCGCTACTCTACCGTAGACCATCAGTAACAAATGTCGATGAGAAGCACGGCGACGACTTCTCACCTTCTCTCCGACGC
Organism: Schistocerca piceifrons; assembly: GCF_021461385.2. NCBI lineage: Eukaryota > Metazoa > Arthropoda > Insecta > Orthoptera > Acrididae > Schistocerca > Schistocerca piceifrons. Next base: position 475,722,393 of record NC_060149.1, read on the forward strand.
CTGGTGGTGAGTGATGACAATCGTCGACGAGAAGTAAATGGCCGGCAGTAAGACAGTGGCAGTCCAAACAATTCTGAAATACTATGTTTAAAGACTACTACTGTTTTACTGCATACCATCAGTAACCACTATTGATCTGGAGTAGACTGACGACTTCATATCTAATGGCTGATGTCTGATGGTTAGTGATGAGAACTGCCGTCGAGAAGTAAATGGCTGGCTGTGGGACTGTGGCGAGTTCAACAGCACTCAAAAGATGTGTTTAACTAGCGACACAGTCCTACAGCTGACCATCAGTGGTCATCACTGTTCAAGACCATTGTGATGATTTCTTATCTTCTGTCTGGTGGTGAATAACGAGAACCGTTCACCAGAAGTAAATGGCCGCAGTAGAACAGTGGCAGGCTGCACAGTTACCAAAAGTCGTGTGTAACGACTATCACAACACTACCGCAGAACATCATTGGCCACCACCGATCTTCCCTCGTCGAAGGATGTGCAGCGCTCGCATCACTGCTCAGTTATAGCATAACCACACTTGACAAGAAAATTACCACTCCCAGGAGACATCAAGTTAATACCGCTTGATAGTGGCTGCATTTTGGCGAGGAAGATAGTCCACAACTTTCTTCAGGTGTGCCATAACCAGTTAAAGCAACTCATTGATGATTAGATCTCATAGAGCTGCATCACCGCAGAGATGTGACTGTTGCGTTTGACACGCAGTTTCAAATAGTGCCAAACATTTTCTGGGGACATAAAAGTTTTCTGAGCGTTGTACCGCCTCATAATGTAAAACAACTGTACTGGAGAATCAAACTTTTCGCCCACGGTTACAGTGGCCTTCTTCTGGGTGTTCTGGGATTAGCAATCCTTAGACCCAGAAGACCGCCATTATAGCTGCGACCGAAACGTATGTTCCTCCAGTATTGTTTTTTATATTATGAGGCGGTACTACCTTCAGAAAGCTTTTATGTCAACTGACTCTGTAGGCGGAAGCGCACGGAACTGCATTTTCTACGGAATTAAGATAGTAGTATTGATCGTGTGATTTAGCAAGCCACTCGAATAGGGTGATGAGTGTTCTTCAAACCAGCAAAAGATGTGTGCAACCTTTTGACTTATGCTGTTGCATCCTTATAGTCGGGGAAGACCACAAAATATCCATCACAAATATAAAGAAGAAATGGCAACACTTCTCCATTGAAGATGTTCAGGCAAAACATCCTGGTTCACGTTCGCGGTAACCCGAATAAGTGGTCCCCACTCTTTTAACGCCGAGCACTCCCAGAACATCACATAAACACCTCTGGTTTTACCTACAACCTCAACATGCTATGGTTTAAACTCCTCATTAGACAAATTTTCTAGTTGGTGTGATGAATGGCAGCTAGCTCTAAATGTAGTATAATGTAAGTTAATGCAGATGAGAAGGAAAAACAATCCCACCATGTTCCAACACAGCGTTAGTAGTGTGCTACTTTACCCCGTCATACCGGTTAAATATCTAGGTTTAATGTTGCTAAGTGATAGTTTGACGTTGCTAAGTGATATGAAATGGAACGAGCACGCCGGGACGATAGCGGGGTAGGTTTGGTTTATTGGGAGAATTATGAGGAAAGTATGGTTCATTTGCAAAGGAGACCACGTATAGCACACTAGTGTGACGCACTGTTGAGTACTGCTCTAGTGTGTGGCATTCCCACGAGGAGGAACTGAGGGAAGACATCGAAGGAGTCCAGAGGCTGGCTCCTAGATTTGTTACCGGTAGGTTCGATCAACATGGAAGTATTACAGAGATGTTTCGGGAACACAAAGGGGAATCCCTGGAGGGAAAGCGACCTTCTGTTCGAGGAAAACTACTGAGAAAATTTAGAGATCCGGCATTTGAAGCTGACTGTAGAACAGTCCTACTGCCGCCAACATACATTCCAAGTGAGGATCACGAACATAAGGTAAGATAAATTAGTGCTCGTTCGGAGGCATATAGATAGTCGTTTTCCCTCTCTCTATTTGCAAGTGGAACAGGATGGTAAATGACTAGTACTGGTACAAAGTACTCTCCCACACGCACCATATGCTGGCGCGCGGAGTATGTATGTAGATGTAGATGTTGCTGCAGGCATCGGTGCACCCGACGGTTTCTCTCTTCTTGGGCCACTGAAGAAGGGCAGCTTAATGTGACGCTATGAGCTATTTCCTGTTGCGAGATACCCGACTCCAGATATCAATTGCATGATGTTTCTTTCGCAATGGTTAATCGGATACTGGGTTCAGATGGACCTGTATTGACTGAGTGTCGCAGTTACTGCAGTGATTAAAGCCACCTGAGATTGCCATTCCCAGTCGGATAGCATTTTTTAACGAACCCTGTCCTTAAGCTGTGTTACATACACTATATGATCAAAAATATTCGGACACCTGGCTGAAATTGACTTACAAGTTCGTGGCGTCCTCCAATGGTAATGCTCGAATTCAATATGGAGTTGGCCAATTGCTTAGGCTTGATGATAGCTTCCAGTCTCGCAGGCATACGTTCAGTCAGGTGCTGGAAAGTTTCTTGGGGAATAGCAGCCCATTCGTCACGGAGTGCTGCACTGAGGAAAGGTATCGATGTCGGTCGGTGTTCTATAGGATTCAGGTCAGAACTCTGTTCAGGCTAGTCCATTACAGAAATGTTATTGTCGCCTAACCATTCCGCCACTGTCCGTGCATTATGAACAGGTGCTCGATAGTGTTGAAAGATGCAGTCGCCATTCCCGAATTGCTCTTTAAGCAAGAAGGTGCTTCAAACATCAATGTAGGCCTGTGCTCCATGAGAAACACGACCACACCATAACACCACTGCCTCCGAATTTTACTGTTGGCACTACACACGCTGGCAGATGACGTTCACCGGCCATTCGTCGTACCCACGCCTTGCCATCGAATCGCCACATTGTATACCGTGATTCGTCTCTCCATACAACGTTTTCCTATTGTTCAATCGTCCAATGTTTACGCTCCTTACACCAAGCTAGGCGTCGTTTGGCATTTACCGGCGCCATGTGTGACTTATGAGCAGCTGTTCGACCATGAAATCCAAGATTTCTCACTTCCCGCCTAATTTTCATATTACTTGCAGTGGATCCTGATGCAGTTTGGAATCCCAGTGTGTTGGTTTGGATAGATGTCTGCTTATTACACATTACGACCCTCCTCAACTGTCGGCGGTCTCTGTCAGTCAACAGACTAGGTCAGCCTGTATGCTTTTGGCTGTGCGTGTCCCTTCACGGTTCCACTTCACTATCACATCTGAAACGGTGGACCTATGGATGTTTAGGAGTGTGGAAATCTCGCGTACAGACGTATGACACAAGTGACACCCAATCACCTGACAACATTCGAAGTCCGTGAGTTCCGCGGAGCGCCCCATTTTGCTCTTTCACGATGTCTAATGACTACTGAGGTCCCTGATATGGAGTACCTGGCAGCAGGTGGCAGCACAATGCACCTAATACGAAAAACATGTGGTTTTTGGGGTGTCCGGATACCTTTGATCACATAGTGTAGCTGCAAGTGGTACACCATTTTTGTAGACACGATGTTCAGTTCGCGTGGATACACCACAGAATGGGGCATTTCCAGTCACAGTGTCGTTCTGAGCTACTGCATTGCTGTTACAAACTGGCATGCGTAGCTAATTTTTGGGGAAATTTACGGGCCGCAATTGTGGTGTCATTATTCAAATTCCTAGCAGTCCGCAGATTACTTATTTTGCCACGCAACTCATCTTGCCTATTTGATTAAAATTTTTGGCCCCTTTCGTCTCGTTAACGTTGAATTCACGAGCTGCCCAGCTCAGCAAATCCTGCAGACCTGACGCACATTTCAAGACATCTTAATTGTCTTACAACTTTTCCATGGTTAGGCGACCCACAAGTAACAAATGCAACCAGTTGTACACCTAAGTTGCTGATGTCAATGTGACGGTGTTTTCATTGTGTACAATGGCCAAACACAACCAACTGATGTTTGAAGTTAAAGAGAGAGCGCTATCGAGTTTCAAAGCTTTCGACAGTGATGACTGGAATACATTCTTTCAAATTCTAAAAACAGCGGAGATAAAATACCGGGAGCTAAAGGTTGTCTACAACTCGTGCAGAAACCAGACTGCAGTTTATTATAATGTTCCATCCTGCCATGACGTTTGAAGCTCAGGTGGGCGTCCCGAGTGGTGCCTCTCGGAGCTCACCTTCATTCGCCTCATACGGTTATAGCGAAACCAAGTTTGCTGAGGCAGCGTCTCGTAAGCACCGCAAGTAACCGTAAGCTCTGAACACGCTTCAGTGGCCACCGTGGGACATGCCGTAGGAACGCGTGTGTGCCACAGGGAGCGGGGATCTTGGATTAACTGCCTGGATCGCGAGGGTGGTGCAAACCCCTATAAAATGACAAAACTCAGTCTCAAGATATGCTGAATGCCGATGATTTGGATGGCTGTTGGGCGAAATAGTAGAAAGCGGAAAATCTCTGGGATACTCTCAGCATCTTAGTTGTATAAGGCTTATCCAGGAAAGCAGGGCCCTGTCTGGTTGACTCTAATTTCCCTAATTATTCGTGGACGTCCATGAAACGTACATCCAATTCAAATACTCCCAGGAATTCGTGTGCACGGCTAGGCAGAATTAACACCTAAACCCCAAGGACACCTCGGGTGGCTAGGCCACTTGAGCTGTCTGTCAGTGTAAGAGCAAGCACGAATAGTAACAGACCACATCTTGTGGTAAGTATTATTTTCACTGTTATCAAAAGTATGAAAGGTTCATTTGAGACGTTGTCACTCTTTTACGTAAACAAACTTTGAGAGGGAGTTGTAGAAGAACTTATGTCTATTAAGGGGCCACGTAACAATACACTCCTGATCGACACAATGAAATGTATCCATACAAACAAGCTATTGAATATTAAATTACTTGGAGAGTCATCAACAGTGAGCTTCACAATTCATTAAATTGCTGTAAGGGAGTTGTAACCTGCTGGGATATCATGGACACAGACGCCAAAGAATTGAAACAGGAATGAGAAACCGAAGGCGACACCGAAATTAAGAATTTTATGAAAAGAGTTAATGGTGAGCATGAGAAGACATGATATTTCATCTTGACATACAGTTTACCGATGTTATCCGAGTACATTACATCAGGTTTTATCAGCTTTGAAGTTAGGCCCTGTAAACCTAACACTATGCGCTGATTTCGAGGGAACACTTTGATGACACTAGCATTGTTTGAAAAGGTCGCATTACCGAGTGAGGTGGCGCAGTGGTTAGCACACTGGACTTGCATTCAGAAGGATGACGGTTCAAACCCGCGTCTGGCCACCGAGATTTAGGTTTTCCGTGATTTCCATAAATCGCTTTTTTTGAAAGGGCACGGCCGTCTTCCTTCTCCACCCTTCCCTAATCCGATGGGATCGATGACTTCGCTGTTTAGTCCCCTTCCCCAAATCAACCCACCAACCAAAGATAGCGTTACATCCGGAAGCTGTGGTTTGGCTGTCCATGAACCATACACTCAGTGCACTGTCCCATCAATGTATGTCAGTTTCTCGCAGAATCATTTAGTCTGGAGCAAAGAATGACCTGTTTTCCAATAAGAGACTATAATCCAGGAGATAAAGGTCGCACAACGTACCTCACACTCTGTGGCGTAGAAATTTTTTAATACCATACAGCTATCTACTTTCGTGAAATTCACGTTATTATTGAAGCAACCTTCACCAAAGACTAATGTTCACAACCAGGCAATCAGCAGCTGAACGGAGCACAACCACCTAATGTACCTGCAAATCACAGCCCCACGTTTAACCAACATGTTTACCTGCATCTTAAACAACGGTGGCAGTAAAACATACTGTCGGGAAGACTAATAAAACCTAGTGGAAGACAGAAAAAGACAATAAAAACGTTTTTCTGAAAACAACCATACCACGGTAAACGGTAGTCGAAAAACATAAGGTCCAAAGTCATTTGGCCATGGGACATTGGTACTGACTTATGGATCAGATGATGGACAGAGCTACGATGGTATGGACATTGATGACTCCCTCACGGAACTAGCAAGTCCCTCAACTAATCTCTCTCTCAGACGCAACCTCCCCATTGTGGAGGAACAATAAAGAAAAAGAGAAAGGAAAACCTCACTGCTAAGATGGTCACAATAATACAGTGAAACTTCAATGGGTTCCGGTCATGGGAGAGAACTATGACTTCTAGCTCAAAGGAGGGCCGCTGTGTATATGCCTGCAGGTGACAAGTTTTTAATTACCTGACGCCCTTCAGCTACGTGACTATGTCCTCCACAAAAAGGAAAGCCTTAGTGGAGAGAGCTAAATGAGGAGTGGCATTTTCTTTAACGAAAGCACACCACTCTCTCTCCCTCGCCACCAGCCTACAAGTTGTCACTGCTTCACTCCATAAGCGTCATAGACTGACAATCTGTTCCCTCTACCTGTCCCTCCATATGTTCGAGACGAAGAGGCCTTCACTAAAAAATGGTTCAATTGGCTCTGAGCACTATGGGACTTAACATCTGAGGTCATCAGTCCCCTAGAACTCAGAACTACTTAAACCTAACTAACCTAAGGACGACACACACATCCATGCCCGAGGCTGGATTCGAACCCGCGACCGTAGCGGTCGCGCGGTTCCAGACTAAAGCGCCTAGAACCGCTCGGCCACTCCAGCCGGCGCCTTCACTAACCTCATTACCTAGCTCCATCGATCCTTCCTACTATGTATGGAATTTAACGTACAGAATGTTCTCTGAATCTCTGCAAACACGTACCGCATTGGTAGAGCAATTAAGAGCCCCCTAGTGTCATCACGTATATGTCTGTTGAACAATGGACATACATACATACACTTCAGCACCACTATCAGGGTCTTTCACATCTATCATTGTCTCAGTAAGCTCTCTAGTTTTTGCAGACAGTGATCAAGGGGAAATTGTCGATGGTTCCACTCAAGTGATCACTTTTCGGTCAGGATTCAGTCGGATTGATGCCCAAGAGAAAACCGCCAAGATACGTGTTCAGTACGCCAACCTGGACACTGGACAGACAACTCCTATGTTTGAACACCGTGACAGCGTCCAGGAATAAGTGGATTATACTATTATCATCAGGACAGCTACAAATGCAGCCTGTCCCTTGGGGCGGCGACGAATACCGAAAATCTCACAGTCTTTTGACTAACGAGTTCGAAAGTCACCAAATTATTAGAAAGAATAAGAAAAGAGTGCCAACATTTCCTAAGCACCATAAACAGTACCACTAAAAGTAAAATAGTATAGAAGACAATTAGGAAGATTTATGAGGCAGGTGGGAGGTGCCCAGTGGCTGCTGTTATGTGGGACGTAAGTCTCCAGATGAACTGGAGAGTCAGTCTCCAGGCAATGGTGGAATATTTCGCCGAAGATTTCCGACGCTACAGAGTTGCCGCTGAGAGGGAAGTTGGAACTGGATTTCCACAGATGATGAATAGTACAACTACTCTTTCCCCATGTGGAAGCTGGATTCTGTGTTAACTGCGGGTTATGGCCATCCCATGGTCAGGATACCGTCCATTACAGCATGTTCCGGTGCGTCACAGAGCGAAGAAAGTAAGTCCTTCTCACCTTTTTAAATTCATGTGACCCTCATGACACTTTCCCGACTCCTGGATACAAACAATTTTAATGCCAGTTTTAAGACCTGTAAAAGACTGTACATTCCTGAGTAGTTCTTGTAGTGTTACCCTAACTAACCGCTAAGGAAAGACCTTGGAGCAGAGACAGTCAGAGGCGATACGGATTAGTCATTTTCACTGTGGATTTAAGAGTTATCTCTTCACCTTGTATAAGCTGGCCCTCGTGGACGAAGCTATACAGCATGCTTTCCTCTACAGTAATCACTTAATAGGTATACTTTTTTGTGTCGAGAAGGCCTAGGAAACTACTTGAGGCATAATATCCACTGAAAATTCCATGAATGACGCTTTCGAGGACATTTCCCTGTACTTACACAGTCCTTCCTCTCGCCATGTTATTTTAAATATCGAGTCGGTGACTTCCTCGCTGACCTCTTTCAACAAGAGAATGATGTCTCTCAAGGTAATATTTCGGTACGCCTGTCTTCAACACAGATATCAAGAGTATAACGTAGACAGTATAATGTCCAGAGGTCTTTGCATATGGACGACGTCAACGTCTTTTGTTCTTCCCATTGCCTTACAACAACTTGACAGTTCAAGCTGACTGTGTAGGAAGGTCGGAGGAATGGCTCTGAGCACTATGGGACTCAACTTCTGAGGTCATTAGTCCCCTAGAACTTAGAACTAGTTAAACCTAACTAACCTAAGGACATCACAAAGATCCATGCCCGAGGCAGGATTCGAACCTGCGACCGTAGCGGTCTTGCGGTTCCAGACTGCAGCGCCTTTAACCGCACGGCCACTTCGGCCGGCGAAGGTCGGAGGAGTGAAGGGTGAAAAGGTACTTTAACGTATCAAACTAGAAGTTAGTGTGTGTCCTCTTCAACCGTTGTCGTGTCGTTCATAGCTCTCCTGAACTGAAAATGAGGGTCATTGTTCTTAATTTTGAGGACACGGTTAGGTTTCTGGGCCTCTCATTGGATTTTACACTGAAGCGCCAAAAAAGCTGGTATAGGCATGCGTTTTCAAATACAGACGTATGTAAACAGGCAGAATACAGTGCTGCCGTCGGCAACTCCTATATAAGACGACAAGGGTCTGGCGCAGTTGTTAGATCGGTTACTGCTGCTACAATGCCAGATTATCATGATTTAAGTAAGTTTGGACAAGGTGTTATAGTCGGTGCACGAGGGATAGGACTCAGCATCTCCGAGGTAGCAAAGAAGTGGGGATTTTCCCGTACGATCATTTCACGAGTGTACCATGAATATCAGGAATCCGGTAAAACATCAATTCTCCGACATCGCTGCGACCGGGAAAAGATCCTGCAAGAACGGCACCAACGAAGGCTGAAGAGACTCGTTCAACGTGACAGAAGTGCAACCCTTAAACAAATTGCTACAGATTTCAATACTGGGCCATCAACAAGTGTCAGCGTGAGAACCATTCAACGAAGCATCATCGATATTGGCTTTTCAAACCGAGGCCCCACTCGTGTACTCTTGATGACTGCACGCCACAAAGCTTTACGCCTTGCCTGGGCCCGTCAACACCGACATTGGACTGTTGATGACTGGAAACACGTTGCCTGGTCGGACGAGTCTCGTTTCAAATTGCATTGAACGGATGGACGTGTACGGGTATGGAGACAGGAGACAACCTCATGAATCTAAGGACCTTGCATGTCAGCAGAGGACTGTTCAAGCTGGTGGAGGTTCTGTAATGGTGTGCGGGCGGGGGGGGGGGGGGAGGGGGGAAGTACAGTCGGAGTGATATGGGATCCCTGATGGTCTAGAAACTACTCTGACAGGTGGTAACACGTACGAAAGCATCCTGTCTGATCACCTGCATCCGTTCATATCCATTGTGCATTCCGACAGACTTGGGCAATTCCAGTAGGACAATGCAATTCGACACCCTACACATCCAAAATTGCTACAGAGTGGCTCCAGGAACACACTTCTGAGTTTAAATACTTCCGCTGGCCACCAAACGCCACAGACATGAACATCACTGAGCATATCTGGGATGCCTCACAACGTGCTGTTCAGAACAGATCACCACCCTGTCGTACTCTTATGGATTTATGGACAGCAGTGCAGGATTCATGGTGTCAATTGCCTCCAGCATTACTTCAGACATTAGTCGAGTCCATGACACGTCGTGTTGCGGCACTTCTGCCTACACCATATTAGGCAGGTGTACCAGTTTCTTGGCTCCTCAGTCGACAACAGTAAACAAAGGTATTAACCTACCAAAAACTCATCCAATATCAAATTCAGTCAAACACGACAGTGAACCCATGAAATTAATTATTTGCCCCATGTACAATGCCTGTCAAGTATCACAATGTGTCTAAAACATGATTTCAAACTTCAAAGTCAGTATCCCAACGATATTTTCGGGCCTAAACTCCTGCCGTCTGCTGAACAGACAGGTAAACTTCTTATGGAATATGAGAGCGGGTATAATATGTATTCTCAATAAAAAGTTAGAAAACAGCTTTTGCTTATGCAATTTAGTTAACACGTTAGTAACATGTAGTTGTCAAAGACGAATTTTACCATAAATACTACTATAAGCTCAAAAACGCGAAATAAACTCAATTACTGTATTAAATTTTCGTTGCTTTTCATCACCAACAGGTGGCGTTGTTCGTACGTCGATCTGAATGCCATACTTGTTTTAAGAACAACAGGGCCCCGAATTATTTTTTTTTTTTTACATCAGTAATGCTTGTCAAGTGTCACAATGTTTATACCTAGTCCAAAACGTCTACACAGTTACATGCATCACCAATGCATAAATGAAAAGAGTTTAAATGAAAGATCACGGTGTTGTTTTCCACATAAACACGTAACTCTCAAATTGGTGTCTGAAACATGCTTATGAACTCTAAAGTAAGTACCACAATACTATTTCCATGCCGAAATAGTTACAAATAACACGTTAAACTAAAAGTTGATATTACAATTTAGGGCTAAAAGTTCATAGTCCTAAAACTTATATGACCAGGCTTCTAAACAGAGAAAATACATGTTAGCGAAAATACTACGCTGAGTAGCCAAGCACACAAAGAAACACGCTGCCTGAATTACTTATAGCTACTGGAAGACTATAATGAATTTCAGTATTAAAGCCTATTCTTTGTATACATCGCCGGCCAGGGTGGCCGAGCGGTTCTAGGCGCTTCAGTCCGGAACCGAGGGGCTGCTACGGTCGCAGGTTCGAACCCCGCCTCGGACATGGATGTGTGTGATCTCTTTAGGTTAGTTAGGTTTAAGTAGTTCTAAGTTCTAGGCGACTGATGACCTAAGATGTTAAGTCCCATAGTGCTCAGAGCCATTTGAACCATTTGAACCAACTCTGAGGATTTTGAAACATTCATTGTGCATTAGTAAAAACACGTATTTTTGTAGTGTATTCCCCATATTTGGCTATTATTTTATGCTGATAATCGTTGCATCGTGCTCCTGGCCCCATAATATTTTATGTTGACTGTGTCCCACAGCTTTGATAAACTTTTTAAAATAGCATAAGTTACAGTGTAAGCTGATGTTGAAATTATTGTTGTCCAAGCGACCGCTTTCGGTAAAACACCATTTATGAGCACAGTTTCGGTTAACAAGAGGAGTTACATTGACTAGATAACGATGATGTCAAGAAAGGAGCACACTGTCAGTAAGTCGACGGAAAAATGTATAGAGAGTAACCTCTCTATATGGTACAGGTAATGGGCCGGTAAACCCCCAAGCGCATAGACACACTGTAGGTGGGCGCAAGACTTGAGGATGTACCAAGAAAGGGCAGAGACCAGTGGCCATGCCAAACAGCTCAGACATGCCCCCAATAAACGTACTTCTGGGTGGCATCACTGAGGCGGCTTGGGCCAGCTTTCGCCAGCTAAATAACAATAAGAGCAGACTCTCCCCCTCCCCAATTAAAACGTCACTGTGGCGAATCATCTCAGTACAGGAGCGACTATCTTTGCTGTTCGGCTCTTCTGCAGAAACAATGCCGGTCTTTGAGCTTTGATGTCTGTTCGGGGAATTCGTGGAAGATTGGAGGAGGGGGGGGGGGCATTTATCTTTTTTCCCTGTCTGAAAGCATGTAAAATATTCCGACAGATTTCCTGTGTGTCGTTTTCTCCACCACATGCAGAGGCGACTGTCTGGCGCCATGACATTGGAGTGGAAGAAATTTCGTCACCCACAGGCAGGAAGAAAAAGCCTGAAAACTCTTTAAAAACAAATGCATTTTTCAGTATTTTCCATGTGATAGGACTGGTCACTGGCCAGCCAACACCCAAGCGCGCTCATGATGGAGGTTCAAGGCCAAAAATAGCTGACAGATATAGGATTGGAATCTGTATTTCGTACGATCCATGGTAAGAGTTAAAGGGCAAACTAACAAAAATACTATTATATACATGAAATGTATTCACAGTTACGAATGCGAACAACCATTAGCTGTATACGGTAATGACTAAAGTGAAAATATGTCCCGGATCAGGACTCGAACCCGGAGTTTTCGCTTTAAGCAAGTGGCCCCATTAACCGGGTTGGATCTCCGTCACAACTCACGGTCATATCCAAACTTCCATATGTCGTCGTTCTCGCACTCATACACACATTATTTATTTCCCGTACAGGGGAGGACATTTTAATTGATAGTAGCAGTCTGGTATCGGCGTATAAACAAGGTATTGCAATGCCTGTGTTGAATGTCAGAAGGAACATTGCATCGTTCTGCTTAACAACATAGGCACTGCAACATCTTATTGTAAAATACTACTGGCCGAAGCTGGGAAAATCTTGCCATTGGCGGACAAGGCCTTTCAGCGTCAAATCGCGCGTAAAGCAGACGCTAGGAGTCCGGTGTGCACTTTACTTCATTTTCTGATACAGGCGAGGCAGTGTCAATTTGATTTTTGTCCTGATATGGTAGAATGGTCTTTGACGTGGAGATTGAGAGAAGCAAAGGCGACATCTGCAGTTAGACTGGTAACAGTCTGAATTCTAGTGACCTTTAAATACACGTCTTCAATCACAATATCTGCTCAAAGTTATGATAACATTGTATAGGAGCTTAGGTGGATTAGGTAGCAAATTAGGCCTTTGCTAGACGGAGTAAAATTCTCGCAGGCTTACCATGACTGAATTCTCACACATAGTGAACGTACAGTTCTTCTTTCTTTTGATAATGTGGTCACGCTATTCACGCGGTTTCATTATGTTTAATGAATCTCTTAGAAAGTGGTCTATCACTGTCGTACACCCCCTCGTTAAATAGCTTTCCCAGAGCCTTAGTGTCTCTCCTGCAGTCGATTTTATGTATCAGTTAAACGTTCTTGAAATGTGTGTAATTAAATTTTGTGATGTTTTCTACTAAACTGTGCACATGCAATAATTTGCAATAAAGTTGGGATTCACCTGGGCTATGTATTTAACTAAGTAATCAGTAGATTCTTCTCATGAGATTAATCAGTATAAAAATAATGGGAATGTCGGTACTTGGAATTCAATGCTAGGGCCACTTCACCATCAAATTGCGTTAAAATTAATTCCTATCGTCATTAAACATTCAGATTTCAAGGCAGTTTGCCTCTCAGTAGGTCCAGTTTATGCAAATCTAGCACGCTCACACACAGCATTTCGAAAACTTATAGCGTCTCTTGCTTAGACAAAATTGTACGGACTATTGTATGTATGTACGTACTACCTTCAGCTTGCAAGGAGCATTACAGGAAACTGAAATTTCAGATGTACAGCTGTTACAACTACACGTTACAAGACCGCGTAGAAAAACATAGACAAAAACAAACTAAAACATTATTAACGACGTCTGCATTGTAATACAGTTAACTGATGAGCCAAAGCAATCTGACATCCGCTTAATAGCGTGTTTGTCGTCCTTTGGAAAGAAATACTGCAGTGATTGTGCATCGTATTGATTTGAGAATTCCTTAGTAGCTTCCCGGAGGTATGAGACACCAGATGTCTACGCACAGGTCACACAATTCCCGTAACTTATGGGCCAGTGGTTTGTCGGGGTGGACCTGGCGCCCGATAAAAGCCAGGCGTGTTCATATCAGGCTAAATTGGTGGCAATAAATTAACGTGAATTCAGGATCATGTTGCTTAAGCGACTGTAGCACGATTGTGGCCGTGTGATATGGACAGTCAAATTGCTGGACCGCATCCAGTGACGCCTGTGGGCTGAGGATGACACGGCGGCCGATCGGTACCGTTGGGCCTCCCAAGGCCTGTTCGGACGGAGTTTAGTTTTAAAATGCTGGAATGTGCCTTCGCCGTCGGGTTAGAAATCGATCATGAGGGGGCACATTGGTCCGTATTAATGTTCACGTAGTTCACCACACTTGCATTGGCGTCTTCAGTTACTACCACAGGTCCCATGAATGTCCCTTGTAGCATAATACTACGACTACCTGCCTGTTTCCATGCTGGGATGAATGTTACGAGAAGATGTTCGTCTGAATGACAGAGTATTCAAAAACGACCTTCGACCTGTGGCAACGCGAACATGATTCATGCCAACTGCAGTCGTAACTGACGACGAGATTGAGTGAGCATGGGACACGTAGGGGTCATCTACGGCCGAATCCCATGTTCAGTAATATGGGCTGAATGATTTGCTCCGAAACACATGTGCCTGAATCAGTACTGTACTCTGTCGTCACGTTTGCCACAGATCTCTGCATGCCGTACTTTACATAGTGGGACAACCACGTTCTGTGACGAGACTTGGACTTCCAACATTTTGTCGTTTACTTCGTCCTTCAACCACTTTACATAGATTCACACGACAGTGCAACATGAACAGTTAACCATCTTAGGAGCTTTCGAGATTCTCGTTCCCAGACGCCGGTCCTTAACAGTCTGACCCTTGTTATTGTCGCTTATGTCTGTGTATTTCCCCATTTTTCGGCCTGCATTGTCGCTATAATGATTCCTCATTAGTCTCTGTTCCGTTTATATACTTTCCATACCCCGTCACGAACCCTCAACGACACGTCATTCAGTCTCGCGGTGGGCGGTGGTCATAATATTTCGACTCATCAGCGTTTATTTACTAAATATTAATGACGTAAAGGATGTCCCAATTACATACAGTAAAAATTCTAGAGAGGCAGCGGGACCTAAAGTGGGTACCGTGAGGTGATTCACAAACAATAAAAATGTATATTTATCATTTCACCGCATCATCATCATCATGAGTGAAAAATACCTTATTCACGAACAGTATACGCCGTAGGAAGTTCAGCACTCTACTACAATTCTGTAAAATCTAGTGACACAACTGAATTGTAAGTTAAAATGTATTCGATCTCGACGATTTGCACTCGTGTACGAAACAAATGCAGCAGATGCTCCACCAATATTGTCAACGTACGTTCCTTCGAAATGTGTGCATCATGGATAAGTTGATAGGTCTTCTCCCACTAGATCAAACTTCGCCTTCTCGAATTCTACAGTGCGAGAGCTTCTTTCTTTAACACCCTGAACAGTTACCTAAGACTTGAACGACTCAACTTCCCGTACGTCTACTGCGTTAAATCCAGTTTAGTAAACTTTTCTCTCCACATTCGTTCTGTTCTCGCCCCACTTTATTCAGCTACATGATACACTGAATGCGTGTCTTTTTCCATGTTGAAAATAATGCTGAGTATTCGACAATTAGCCGGTGACGAAGGCAGTTATTTGGTTCAAATGGCTCTGAGCACTATGGGACTCAACTGCTGTGGTCATAAGTCCCCTAGAACTTAGAACTACTTAAACCTAACTAACCTAAGGACAGCACACAACACCCAGCCATCACGAGGCAGAGAAAATCCCTGACCCCGCCGGGAATCGAACCCGGGAACCCGGGCGTGGGAAGCGAGAACGCTACCACACGACCACGAGATGCGGGCGCAGTTATTTTTTATAACTATTAAAATAGTTAACAAACACTTTCTTGGGATGCTTTAGTCGATCAAAACTCCGTGGCACCTGAGAAATGAATTTGCGATCACTTCTTCGTGATCTCAATCTCCTTATCTTAGTTACAGAATCTCTATCATCTGTAAATTTTGATCATAAACATTGTAAATATTTCATGCTAAAAACTAAGTATAGCAAAAGGAATGTGCAATACCGACCGACATCCGCTTTCCCCTCTTAATAATAATAGGCGCCAGACTGAAAGACACATCTCAGTAAATGCATCTCTCGGCCGTTAATATCGGCTGTCAAAATCAGAATCGGTACTCCTCCATCACGCAGCTCTTTAGTAATCTTGAAAATGGTGGTTGGCCGCTCTCTTAATAAGATAAAATCGGTCTCATTAGTGGAGACCGGTGAAAGGGTTGTCAGGGGACAGACTGCTGAGTAACGAAATCCTGCTATAAACTGAGACTCATTCAGTAACCATCACCGGATTACATGTGCAGTACGCTACTTACAGCACTGGAAACGACAGTCATAATGCTTATTATGATGAGTGGATTAAATTTTCTGGGTGTGTACTAACTGGGAGCTGTATCTCGTGCTGTACTTAATGGTCAGGATATAGGGATATAAGGAAGGAGGATATAAGATGAACATCAACAAAAGCAAAACGAGGTCATGGAATGTAGTCGAATACAGTCGGGTGATGCTGAGGGATTTAGATTAGGAAATGAGACACTTAAAGTAGTAAAGGAGTTTTGCTATTTGGGGAGCAAAATAACTGATGATGGTCGAAGTAGAGAAGATACAAAATGTAGACTGGCAATGGCAAGGAAAGCGTTTCTGAAGAAGAGGAATTTGTTAACATCGAGTATAGATTTAAGTGTCAGGAAGTCGTTTCTGAAATTATTTGTATGGAGTGTAGCCATGTGTGGAAGTGAAACATGGACGATAAATAGTTTGGACAAGAAGAGAATAGAAGCTTTCGAAACGTGGTGCTACAGAATAATGCTGAAGATTAGATGGGTAGATCACATAACTAATGAGGAGGTATTGAACAGAATTGGGGAGAATAGAAATTTGTGGCACAACTTGACTATAAGATGGGATCGGTTGGTAGGACATATTCTTAGGCATCAAGGGATAAGCAACTTAGTATTGGACGGCAGCGTGGAGGGTAAAAATCGTAGAGGGAGACCAAGATATGAATACACTAAACAGATTCAGAAGGATGTAGCTTGGATTAGGCACTGGGAGATGAAGAAGCTTGCACAGGATAGAGTAGCATGGAGAGCGGCATCAAACCAGTCTCAGGACTGAAGACCACAACAACAACAATAGCTTAAGGTAAGTGGTTGGCAAATTTTTACAGGCGATGTTGCTCCGGCACTCCTTTCCACTACACATTATTCTGTTATTTGAGAACCATTTTTTCTATCTTCATGGTAACACTTCAAAACGATGGGGTGTAACTTTTAAAATAAGACCTACTTATTACGGCAATGAAATGAGATTTATAATGCACTACGTAACATAAATAACAATATTCTTTCCGATAACTACGTCACTGATTCTTCAGAGACACTGTTTTCACGTGAACTCTAAATATCTTGAGCACGTGTTATTGTATGAGTAGTTAGGGGTTGACGGGAAATACAGTACATCTGTAAAGGGGAGAGCATACAAGACTCCAGAGCGACCAATTCCAGAGTATTGTTCCGGTGTTTGGAGTTCTTATCGAGTAGACACGACATTAAACGGACCAGATTGTGACCATAGCAACTGTGGTATAGACGTTGATGTCTACCTGAGGGAACTATCAAGTCTCTTAGGCAATCTCCCTCTCAGCTGCTAACTCCTCTAGGATGGTGTCAATAATACAGCTGACCTTGAAGGGCCTCAGGGTCAATGGAATGCCAGTGTGTATATCCCTCAAGAAAACACTTTTTAAATTATCTGATGACCTTGAACTACGTGGTTATATCCTACACAAAAAGGAAGAAAGTGGAGAGAGCTAAATGAGGAGTGCCTATTTTGGTATATCAACGCACACCACTCTTCAAATCTCTCCCTCGCCACCAGCCTACCCTACAAGCTGTGGCTACTTCAGTCCATACGCGTCATACATTGAAAAAATGTTCCCTCTACCCCACAAGAGGATCAAGACGAAGAGGTCCTCACTGAACTCATTACCTAGCTAGATCGACCAGTTCTTCTATGAGCAAATCTTAACTTACAGAATATTCTTTGGGGCTCTGCAAACAGCTGACGCAGTGGTAGGGCCATTGAGAGCCCCGAGTGACATTACTTATGTGTCTTTTGGACAGGAGACAGAGCCTGCACTTGAGCATCACTATCCGGGTCTTTCACATCTATCAGTGTCTAAGTAAGCTCTCCAGCTCTCTAAGGCGCTGATAAAACGGAAGTCGTCGACGACTTGCACTCATGTGATCACTTTCCGAGCCGGCCAGAGTGGCCGAGCGGTTCTAGGCGCTTCAGTCTGGAACCGCGCGACCGCTACGAGGGCAGGTTCAAATCCTGCCTCGGGCATGGATGTGTGTGCTGTCCTTAGGTTAGTTAGGTTTAAGTAGTTCTAAGTTCTAGGGGCTAATGACCTCTGCTGTTAAGTCCCATAGTGCTCAGAGCCATTTGAACCATTTTATAACTTTCCGATCTGGATTTAGAAAGATTGGAGCCCAAGAGAAAGCTGTGACAACTTGCTATGTTTGAACACTGTCACGGCGTCCAGGCATGAGTAGATCATGTTACTGTCATCAGGACAGCTAAAAATGCAGCTTGTCTCTTGGTGCGCTAAGGAATGTCGCTCGTGCAATCAGCAGGAGGCGGGTAACTTTACGGCGGTTCAGGTGCCCGACAGCTACAGAGAACCTCGCTGGCTTTTGACTAGCGAGGGCGAAATGTCAGTGAATAATTTTTTCTTGAGCACCATAAATAGTAATACTAAAGGTAAAACGGTGTAGAAGACAGCGATATTTATGGGAGAGGTTGGCAGTGCCCAGTGGCTGCTGTAATTCGAACGAAAGTCTCCAGACGAACTGGCAAGTCATTGCCCACGCAATGGTGGAACACTTCACCAGAGCTTTCCGACGCTATACAGTGGACGCTGAGAGAGAGAGATGGAATTTGAGTCCCACCAATGATGAAGAATATAACAGCACTTTCTCCATGCAGGAGCTGGATTCTGTATTATCTGCGAATCGTGACGCATCCCCTGCTCAGGATAACGTCCATTACAGTATGTTACGACACTTCACAGAGCGGATAAAATACGTCCTCGCCCTTTTTAACGTCATTTGAGCCTTATGACACTTTCCCGACTCCTAGATGGAATCAATTTTAATCACACTTTAAAATCTGGGAAGGACTGTACATCCCAGATCAGTTACTGTAGTGTTATCCTCACTGACAGTGAGCTTGGAGCGGATAGTCAGAGGGAAGACAGATCAATCACTTTTACTGTGGGTTGAAGAGCTATTGCTGCACCTTCGATAACCTGCCCATCCTGTGCAAAAACCACTTTAAAGTTATATTTTATAAAATTCGAGAAGGCCTAAGAAACTACTTGGAGTCATAATACCCATGGATAGCCTCATGAATGAGGTTTTTGGGGACATCTTCCCGTGTTTACCAATCCTTCATCACGCCACGTTAATTTAAATATGGAGTCAGTGACTTCCTCGCTGATCGCTTTCAACAAGGAAATGGTATCTCTGAAAGTAGTATTTTAAGTGCGACTGCCCTCACCACAGCTATCAAGAGTATTACGTCGAAACTAAAAAGTCCTGTCCAGTAATCTTTGCTTCTGGGCGAATTCCTCGTATTTTGTTCCTTCTCCAGCCTTAAACAACTAGAAAGTTCAAGCTGACAACTGGAAGGTTGGAGGAGTGGAGGAAGGAGAGATACTTTAGCTTCTCAACCGAGAGGTCAGTGTGTGTCCTCCTCAGCCTTTCTCGTTCTATTCTTTACTTCCCTGAATTGAAGATTAAGATAAATTTTCCTTATTCTGAACACACGGTTAGGTTTATGAGCCCCTCATCATATTTTATACATACCTCATTGCCACACCCTATGGACCAGAAAACACGGTGCCTAAAAGTATTAAAGATTTTAAAATGTCTTAGTCATAAGTTACTGGCAGTTGACCGTACCTGTCTGCTTCAGTATTACAGACGCTTGGCTTCTTTTCGGCTTGATTACGAGCGCTCAGTGTATGGGTCTGCATTACCCTCCTATTTAAAGATGTTCGACGCTTTGCACCATGCAGGAATTAGGTTGGCCATTGGGGCCTTTAGATTCGGCAACATACCAAGCATCTGCGATGTGGGTGGTCAGCCACCGCTTAACACCATGGATTCACGCGAAGAAATATTTATTAGAGATGATTGAGTCTGTTTCCAAGGAGACCCAGCAATTCTACACATTTAACAAAATTAATGGAAGATTGCACTTTACATTTGCCCACTGTATAATGGTGTATAATATTTTAGATGTGTATCACGGATTTATAACGTTACACAACGGTCGCTCAAGCAAGAGGAGCAGGTCGATGCTACCCTGAAGGTATTGGACTAGACGAGGCGGATTCAAAATAAAAAGTTCCTCTTCTACTCCAATTCCCTTAGTGCCATACTAGCGCTGCAGTAAATGTAGCCAGCAGAGAAAATCACACAAAATTATTTTGGACACCATTCCCATTTTTAAAGAGGAAAGGAAGCGTACTTCATACTGTTTGGTACCAGGACACGTGGAAATCTGGAGAAACGAGCGGAGACCTGCGGGGAACGCATTGTGGCACAAGCAGTCATTCCTGTGCAGACTATCATTTCGCTTTTTAGTCAGAGAGCCATGCAACTTTGGGAAAAGGAAAGGATGACAGAGAATTAAACTGCAGTCAGTGACATCAACTGTCGGATAATGGCGTACCTCGGTCTGGTCATTGTGGCGGAATGATGCAACCATGATCCACCCCTGAACTGGGCATTTCCCAAGTATATTGCTTCATGCCTCGGTGAAACGGTCCCCCAATAGGTGATTTATGTGGCGTGAAAATCAGTGTCCGCTGTATTTTAAAGGAATGCATTTTTTATTTTGATGAGCTAGTTAAAGCATATTTAGATGGCGATATGTCTTCTGTTTTAGCTGTTAACGATATGAATGTTGTAAAACTTTGCAATTTTTCTGTAGTGTCTGGACATCAGCCTAAATTGTGATAATTGTGCTTTTTTGCAAGAGTATATCAATGAATTGCTCTCCCATTTTTTTACTGTTTATACAAAAGACGAGACGACTTCCTTGTGAACAACAAGTCTATCCGTTCTCTGTCACCAGCTGCAAACCACTCTCCTTTTCCTGCAAATTTAATTCGTTATTCTGTTGTTGCTGATCAACAGTGATAAAAGTTCTGCTCAGCAAAAGTAGTATGGGCATTCTGGACCATGTGATCTGTGACCTTTTGTTTTGCTTACATGCAGGTATAGGAGCAATGGCCTTGACCTTCCACCTTAACCTCTAATAAATTACGTAAGCATACTCCTTCACACCCCTTTCTCTTACTCCAATATTGCGCCATCCTCCTCCCTCCCCTTTCTCTTCTGCTCCCGTCACCATCCCCTTACTGTCCCCCTCCCTCATTCTCCTCCCCACTCCAGCAAATGACAGTGTACTATTAAAATATAGTAGCCCAATCAAAAGATAGTTTCAATAAACAAATTAAATAAATTAAAAATGGCACTCCTTGCACATGTTCTCTCTCTTACAAAATAATCCAGTAATTGTGCGTGGAAAACTGTAATTCATTTTGTACATACACACGCACATATGTATTTATCAAAAAATTACGTAAATGGTGTAACCTGCATTATTTCATAGTACTTTACAGTGTGCTCAAAAGTAACCGAATGCTCTGGTTCTCTTTTGCACTATTTTTATCCAAAAATTACGTAAAACAGTACTTCCATGAGTGCAAAGCACAAACGAAACCTTAAATTAATTATTTTCCAACTCTAGATACTTATCAAATACCACAAGGCAGGTAGGCTGGCTTCGACAGGACTGAACTCACTGACTGAGCGCTCGACGTATCTCACATCCAATGGGCATAATGCGTTACACATACTAATTAGGCATTGGCAAAACTGGAATTACTCACTGCGTGCTTGTTCTGACGAGCCTCACAACCAATTGGCGTAATATTACATGCATGCCGCATCTCAAAACACACATGGATACTACATGTAGTATAAAGAGCGACACTCCAGACAGTGGATGACTGGATAAAAGTGATTTGGAGTGATGAAGCGCGAACATATTTTTTTACATTACCGAGATAGGTGGCGCAATGATTAGTACACTGGACTCACATTCGAGTGGACGACGGTTCAAACCCGCGTCCGTCCATCCTGATTTAGGTTTTCCGTGATTTCCCTCAGACACATGCCAGGATGGCTCCTTTGAAAGTGCACGAGCGACATCCTTCCCCGTCCTTTCCTAATTCGGTGGGACCGATGACCTCACTGTTTGGTCCCCTTCCCCAAAACAACCAATCAACCAACATATTTTATAGCGTCGTGTACCGCTGGCAGCTTATGAACAGTTCGGTAAATCTAAATACATGCTCCGCAAGCCACATACGTTGCGTGGCAGAGAGTACATTGTACCACTACTAGACATATCCTTTTCTGTTCCACTTGCATATACAGCAAGGAAAAAACAACTGTCTATATGTCTCCGTACGAGCCCTATTTTCTCTTATCTTATTCTCCTTGCCCTTACGCATAATGTACGTTGGTGGCAGTAGAATCGTTCTGCAGTTACGTTCAAATATGAGTTCCCTAAATTTTCTCATCATTGTTCAGCGAAAAGAACAGATGCTCCAATCTCCGTTAACAATCTGCAGTGGGGCACAGTGTCAAACTCTTTTTGGAGAGCTAGGAATATGGAATCAGCCAGTTGCCTTACGTCCATGGCTCGCAAGAAATCATGTGAGAAGGGGGCAACTTCACTTGCGCACGAGGAATGCTTTCTACATTACTGCTGAACTGCGGTCAGAAGCTCTTCGTCTCAAGGAAATTTGTTACATTCTAACCGAGAATGTGTTCAAGTATTCTGCAGAAAAACGACGTTAAGGACATTGGTCTGTAATTTTGCGGGTCCATCCGTTTACCCTTCCTGTGGTTTTTTCCAGTCGCTTCGGACTCTGCGCTGAGCGAGAGGTTCGTCATAAATGCAAGTTAAGTAGGGTACCAAAGCCTTAGCGCACTCCCTGTAAAACTGAATTCGGTTCCATGCAGACCTTGCAGCTTACCCCGATGTTACAAATAGCACTGGATAGCGATGTGCACATACGCAGATGGCGGTAGTATCGCCTACTCAAGGTGTGAAAAGGCAGTGCATTGACGAGCTGACATTTGTACTCCGGTGATTCATGTGAAAACGTTTACGATGTCATTATGATCGTACGACTGGAATTAACAGACTCTGAACGCAGAGTGGTAGTTGGAGCTAGACGCATAGGACATTCCATTTCGGAAATCGTTAGAGAAATCAGTATTTCGAAATCCACAGTTTTAAGAATGTGCCGAGAACACCAAATTTCCGGCATTACCTCTCACCATAGACAACGCAGTGCCCTACGGCCTTCACTTAACAGCCGAGAGCAGCGGCGTTTGGTAGAGTTGTAGACAAGCAACACTACGTGAAATAACCACATAAATCAATGTGGGACGTATCCGTTAGGACAGTGCGGCGAAATGTGAAGTTGATGGGCTATGGTAGCAGACGATCGACGCTAGTGCCTTTTGTTAACAACACGACATTCCTTACAGCACCTCTCGTGGGCTGTTTACCATATCTGTTGGACCCTAGACGACTGGAAAACAATGACGTGGTCCGACGAGTTCACATTTCAGTTGGCAAGAGCCGATGGTAGGTTTCAAGTGTGCCACAGACCCCTCGAAGCCATGGACACAAGTTATCAACAAGGCACTATGCAAGCTGGTGGTGGCTCCATAATGGTGCGGGCTGTGTTGAAATGGAACTGACTGGGCCCTCCGGTCCATCTGATCCGAGTGGACAATGGACCATTTGCAGCCATTACGGACTCCAGGTTCCCAAGCAACGACAGAATTTTTATTAATGACAATGCGCCATGTCGCCGGGCCACAATTGTTCGTGATTGATTTGAAGAACACTGGACAGTTAGAGCGCATCATTTGGCCTTCCTAGATCACCCGACATGAATTCCATCGAACATGTACGGGACATAATCGAGAAATAAGTTCATGCACAAAATTCTGCACCGGTAACACTTTCGCAATTATGGACGGTTGTAGAGGCAGTAATTAGTGTATTCGTTTCAACTCTTTCAGTTGCTTGTCGAAGTCAGGGATGCCTATTAGTATTTTCTCCACATGGGAGTCTGTACGACAGTCAAACGACGATCAAATGACAGTATGTTTGTACGATCGTCCTGCGTGAATGATTTCTTAAAAGTGAGATTTAAAACTTCCGATTTCCTTTTGCTGTCTTCTACTGCCACACCAGACTGGTCAACGAGTGTCTGCACAATAGCCTTCGACCCATTTAGCGATTTTACACAGGATCAGAATTTTCTCGGGGTCTCGGCAAGATCTTTTGTATATTTCGCCCATCGATCGTTTTACACATGCAATAATTTCTACAAATGTTTGTCTGTCGTCATATCCGCATTCACTTTGGAACTGAGAAAGTGACTGTCTTTGGTATCTCAGCAGTATCCGAATTTTATTGTTAAACCATGGTTGTTCTCATACTTCATTAATCCATTTACTCCGTACATACTGGGTGATCAAAAAGTTAGTATAAATATGAAAACTGAATAAATCACGGAATAATGTAGATAGAGACGTACAAATTGACACACATGCTTGGAATGACATGGGGTTTTATTAGAACCAAAAAAACACAAAAGTTCATAAAATGTCCGACAGATGGCGCTTCATCTGATCAGAATGGCAATAATTAGCATAACAAAGTAAGACAAAGCAAAGATGATGTTCTTTACAGGAAATGCTCAATATGTCCACCATCATTCCTCAACAATAGCTGTAGTCGTGGAACAACGTTGTGAACAGCACTGTAAAGCATGTCCGGAGTTATGGTGAGGCATTGGCGTCGGATGTTGTCTTTCAGCATCCCTAGAGATGTTGGTCGATCACGATGCACTTGCGACTTCAGGTAACCCCAAAGCCAATAGTCACACGGACTGAGGTCTGGGGACCTGGGAGGCCAAGCATGACGAAAGTGGCGGCTGAGCACACGATCATCACCAAACGACGCGCGCAAGAGATCTTTCACACGTCTAGCAAAATGGGGTGGAGCGCCATCCTGCGTAAACATCGTACGCCCGAGCAGGTGTTTATCAGCCAGGCTGGGGATGATGCAATTCTGTAACATATCGGTTTACCTCTCAACCGTCACGGAAGCAGTTACTAAACCAGAATCACGCATTTCCTCGAAGAAAAAAGGCCCGATAACGGTAGATGTGGTAAATCCAACCCATACCGTGACTTTCTCGTCGTGCAATGGAGTTTCCACAACAGTTCTAGGATTTTCGGTGGCCCAAATTCTGCAGTTGTGGACGTTGACAGACTCTCAGAGCGTGAAATGAGCTTCGTCGGTCCACAACAAGTTACTCAACCAATCGTCATCTTCCACCATCTTTTGAAACGCCCACACCGCAAATGCCCTCCGCTTCACTAAGTCGCCAGGTAACAGTTCATGATGCCGATGGATTTTGTACGGATAGAATCGGAGGGTACGCTTCAGTGCCAACCAAACAGTAGTGTATGGAATGCCGGTGCGACGTGTGACTGCACGAGCGCTGATTTCCCCGTGCATAGACGAACCCGCTACAGTCTCAATTTCTTCTTGAACTGTCTCAGCAGCATTACGCCTTGTGCTCCGTCGGCCACTACGAGGTGTATCGTCTAAACAACCCGTGGCTTCGAACTTCGAAATCATTCTCTCCACAGCTGCCTTTGTCAACGGACCTTTACCCGTTCGAATCCCCTTCCTATGGCGATAGGATCGTAACGCTGAACTAGCACATTCCCCATTCTGATAATACAGCTTCACTAAAAGCGCCTTTTCAGGTAACGTCAACATGCTGCGACTGCTGGCGCATCTGATTCTCTCTCTCATTACAGCTCCTTTTATGCACGATTGTCATGCGCAGTCACTGACGTTTTGCTGTCCAGCGCCATCTGTCCGACATTTGTGAAATTTGTTTTTTTTTTTTTTTTGTTCTAATAAGACCCCATGTCATTCTAAGAATGTGTGTCAATTTTTACCTCTCTATCTACATTATTCCGTGGTTTATTAAGTTTTCAAATTTATACTGACTTTTTGATCACTTGATACTTCTCCAGGATGAGAGATGAGAGCTGCAACCCGTTTAAACTTTGCCCATGATTTATCTATGCCGATCATACTGCAAACAAAAAAATGGCTCTGAGCACTATGGGACTTAACATCTGAGGTCATCAGTCCCCTAGAACTTAGAACTACTTAAACCTAACCAACCTAAGGACATCACACACATCCATTCCCGAGGCAGGATTTGAACCTGCGACCGTAGTGGTCGTGCGGTTCCAGACTGAAGCGCCTATAACCGCTCGACCACACCGGCCGGCTGCAAATAAAAGCTGTCACTCCATTTCCAGAGTGGGGTGCTAACAACTGCTTGTCCGCTCTGTCTATCAAAAATATTCGTCTACCCTTCTTGAAGGATTTATTAAATTTAGTAACCATCGCCGCAATAATGACATAATGAGCACTGTTCCCTGCCTCTATACTGACACCGTCGATAAAGTCATGCTTGTCTGAAGCTACAGGGTCTAAAAAATTTCCATTGCGTGGGGGTTGTCGAACGAGCTTCTCAAGCCAGTTTTCGGAAAACGTGTACTAAAGTACTTAACAAGATTGCCTGTTCATATCTCTTGCAATGAATCCATAGGTATCCCAGTCTATGCTCGGTACGTTAACGTCGTCTGCAACTAATACTGCATTAACGGGGTATTTCTACGTTACAGAGGGCAGACTATCTTTGAATGATTCTAAAACTGTCAAAGTGAAGTTGTGTGACGGGTAAAAACGTCCCATAATTAACTTGCCATCACTTAGACCTGTTAAATACGTCCAGAGAATTATACAGTAAGACATAATATTGACCTTGACAGATATAATATTTCCGTGGTCTGTAATGATCACTCCTCCTCCTATGCTATCTAATCTGTCTATATTTCCGTGGTCTGTAATGATCACTCCTCCTCCTATGCTATCTAATCTGTCTTTCCGGTGTACGTTCCATGCCTCACTATATATATCAGAACTTCCTGCTTTGGGTTTCTTCCAGCTTATATTCGGATATGTCCGAAAAAACAGACACCACGCATTGGTATAACTAATTTGCCTCGATGGGCAACGAATCCACCTCACTGTCAGTGCGGATGCACGATTACGTCTAACCTCCTGCAGGATCTCCAAGTAGCGAGCATGGAGGTCATGCACAAGGGCTGCGGATAGATGGCGCTCGGTGGCGGTGTGGGTCGGCCGAGGGGCATGCTGAGATAGTCCGCGAAGTTACGATATACACTATATCCAGGTGGCACTGTGGTTAACGCAGCTGCCTAGTAAGAAGCAGATCCCGGGTTCAACTCCTAGTCCAGACACATTTTCACTTGTCTCCGCTGACTCCGCACAAAGTTCCAATGCAGATGACATCAACAGTCCCCTTTCCTTTAATCCCCTCCATCTTCAATTTACACATAAGATATAGCGTATTTAGCTCCGAAGGCGTCTACTTAAAATGTACAGAGGATGGACAAAAATATGGAACACCGCGGGAAATTCATGCTTGAATAGAAATGCAGAACCTAATGTAGCTTCCACCATGACAACGAACGGTACCTGTACAATGTCCTTAATACGTTGCAAGTGTCAGTCACGGTCAGAACAGTGTTCTGTGTTATTGTGGGTGCATTATGTCGGAGCTCAGCGCATTCTGTCGTATGCGTATTATTGGTGTTTTCGTAACCAAGGTAGCCGAAGTGTTCTGTGTGTCAAGAAACAGCACACCGGAGATTTTTACCGCGTACAGTTAAAGCGAAAAATATTATCCTGTAACTGACAACGGGGACGAAAGTGTGGGTTGATTGATCGTGAGAAGACACTGAGGAGGATTGGGCCGAAAAATAAAAAGGGCAACAGCTGCAAAAGTCACTGCAGAACTGAATGTCGCACTCACGAAACCTGTCAGCACCGAAGTCCAAAACTACTCCTCACTTATGCAAATGCCTGTGACAGGAAAATTTGCCTCTGAAGACGTAAAATCTGGACTACGAAGAAATGGAAGAACGTCACCTTGTAGAAAGAGTTTTGTTGCACACTGTTTTCAACTTATGGCCGAGTTTACGTCACAAGAGTGAAGTATGGCAGGAGTTCGGCAATGATTTGGGCAGCCATATAGTTGGATTCCACGGGACCCATGGGTATTCTGGTGGCCGTGCGTTTCTAGGCGCTACAGGCTGGAACCGCACGACCGCTATGGTAGCAGGTTCGAATCCTGCCTCGGGCATGGATGTGTGTGATGTCCTTAGGTTAGTTAGGTTTAAGTTGTTCTCAGTTCTAGGGGACTGATGGATAAGGTGTGAGGGAGATGATGTCGTTTGTGTGGTGGATTCCATCTGAGAAGTTAAGTCCCATAGTGCTCAGAGCCATTTGAACCCATGGGTATTCTGCAAGGTCGCATTAATGCAATGTATAATGTGATCGTTTTGGCTGATCACGTCCATCCCATGATAGAATGTTCCCCAATGGTGGTGCTGCGTTCCAAGATGACATTGCCCCTGTTCACACAGCTCGCATCGTCCAAGACTGGTAGTGCGAGCACGATGATCTGTTGTATCTTCCCTCGCCACCACAATACCCAAATCTCAATATTATTGAGGTCTACGTTGGAGAGAAGGGTGTGTGATTGCCATACACTTCCCTCATCGTTACCGGCACTTGCCACTATTTCGTATGAAGAATGGTATACGATGCCCTTGAAAGCCATAAGGAACTTGTATTTATCCATTCCGAGGTGCCAGGAAGTTTTTTTTTTAATTTCAGCGGTTTTCCTACAGCGTATTAGGCATGGTAATGTGACTTTTTTTGTTTTTCCATACATTTTTTCACCCCTTGTATTTATGAATCACAGAAGTTTGAAACCGCACGGGGTAAGTGTATTGTTTTATCAACTAACAATTACACGAGAAAGCGGTTAGTAGAATACCTTATTTACCTCCTATCCCAGTAACTAAATAACATTCAAACTGCCATTTTCCTGTCATGTAACATTCACTTTCAAACAACTTATGATCATGTATGATAACCCCATCTCCTTTTCAAATTCCGGACCTATCCAATTCCGTTAAACTATGTGCACCCTATTTCACCCTTTCTGTCCAATCGTCTGTTTCTCGTAACGATGAACTGTATCAGTTCTCAGATTTCTCGTGTAACTACATGCGTGCCTCAAGAATTTACTCTCCCTCTTCACTCCTACACTTTCCTGTCCTCTGCATTTCAGATTGCAGATATGGCTAAACCCCTTACACCTGTTCAACTCATCCACCACACAAACGACACCATCTCCCTCACACCTTATCCACCCTCTAAAATTGCGAAACGTTTTCCAACCCCATCTCAAACAGTTTACTTCGTAATGGATGCAGTGATTCCTGAAGATCAGTCCTTCCAAGACCCATGCCACAATTAAAAGACACATTTTCCACAGCATCCACATCCATGATTTCTACAGCACCACGCCTTTACACACTTAATTAACACAGAAAATATCTGGAACTAGAACCCTTCTGCAAACTAACATGGGCTCTCTTTCTCCCAAGCGGATCCTGTATCAATCTCTAAATGTCTCTCCTCTCGTCTTCTACACTGAATACCTTCGAATCTACTACAAAATTGACGTCATCAATCCAATAGATCCACCGCTGCTTTCCAATTCTTGCATTCTGAAGTATTTATATCAGCACATCGGTCCAACACTGCACCTACAAATCCTATTTCAAAGAAAGTTAATCACCTTCCACTATCTCACCATGAATTGCGCCTGGAGCCAACCCATCGTTATAGATTTTACAGAATATTCATTATTCCATCAATGCCAGGGCTCTTCTTCTCGCCACTCCTTTACTTCCCTTTCGAAGAGATTAGTTTGGGATCCAATTCCACATCATTTCCATCCTACTTCCTTTCACAAGCATTGTCTCAAAAAAATTTTACGTCACCTATAATCCACCAAGAAGTCGAATACTTCTGCTCCCTTCATCCTCTAAATCTACAAATCCCACCTCTCATCTAACTCTACTCAGTTACAGACACCACCAGCATCACCAACAATTACAAAAATTCAATGTGAGGTATCACTTTTTATTTATATAATCCCCTAGAAAATGGACCTTTTACATTTAAAAAACCTCAAAGACAATAATGTCTTTCCAGTTACAAACCACATGTAATTTAACGCCATTGTAATGGTTTTCGACCACTTTAATACAAAAGGTATTTCAAAAAGTTTCCCACAACTTGAAGGAGCTCATAGAGGATTCGAAATGAAAGAGCTTTGGAACAGAAACTTACAGACTTGGAAGTAATCCTGAGACAGTGAAAGCTTTAGCATGTCAGCAACAACAAGGACAATCAGAGCATATGAGACGTAGGTTCAGTGAAGATAATGTACTATTTACTCAACAATGTTGTCAAAGAGAATGTTGTACCTTGGAAAAATTTTCACACTTCTGCCTCTACCAAGCTCAGTAATATAATTTTTATACAGTTTCTTAGTCCCAACTTTTGTGTGCTGCGGTCTTTCTTATGTTATTACAGCAGTTAAACAACAAAAGTAAGGTTTTCGAAATGTGGAACAATGTGCAAAGGCCACGTAACCAGGCACAAGTATTGTACTGAACCGCAAAAGCGCTTCAATTAAGAAAATGTCAATATTGTATTTAGAGCCAGAATGAGATTTTCACTCTACAGCGGAGTGTGCGCTGATATGAAACTTCCTGGCAGATTAAAACTGTGTACAGGACCTAAACTCGAACTCGGGACCTTTGCCTTTCGCGGGCAAGTACGAGACGAGGTACTGGCGAAGGTAAATCTGTGAGGACGGGGCCTGAGTGGTGCTTGGGTAGCTCAGATGGTAGAGCATTTGCCCGCGAGAGGCAAAGGTCCCGAGTTCGAGTCTCGGTCCGGCACACAGTTTTAATCTGCCAGGAAGTTTCATTGTATTTAGTGGTCTATCTGTTACATTATTACTCTACTTCACAAGAATACTTAATAAGGGAAATCATATATAATTAAAAAACAATTAAAAACTGACACATTTTGAAACTGAACCTCTTGGAAACATACTCAAATTTCCGTTTTCAATGCGCGTAAACTTGTGAAGATACTAAAGATACCCAGTCAATTTGCAAATGTGCCATGTTCCATGGTAAAAGACCTGTTTCAGGGTATAGGATGGTGCATGAGTGACGAAGTATGGTTCTACTGTGTACATGTCGTGCAACTAGCTTTAGAAATTGATAAAATTAACTTGCCTAAAATTCCTTTCTGAAGGATTACCAATGTATTCCAAATAGCTTTAACACGTTATACAACATTTAAACATGTAGAAATCTACATATTTACAAAAACTTCAAGAAACACAACCTCAAGTCCAGCAACAAGAAAAACTGTAGAATATGGCGGAAACTGCTAATACCAGTCACTACTGATGATTCCTTCATGTGGTTCTAAAATCAGTCACTAAAGTGATGTACTGACCAAAAAACATCTTGCGTTCCTAAGTACACTATCCTCTATGTACAACACCCTCCCCTACCTAGGAACAAATATTCTATTGAAATTTAAAAATTGGAAAGATCATGGCAATACTCTACTTGATTATTTATTTCTTGCATTATTACTTCACTACACACCAATAATTAGTAACCAACAATCAGTTAAGAAAATAAAATTAAGTAGCAGTATTATCGAAAACTAATTACCAGTTAAATACATTCTGAAACAGAAGTTATTGTAAACTGACACAAATTACAGTTTTCAAGACAGGTATAGCTGTTGAAACCCTAAAAAATTTCACTTCGTTTGTAAATATTATATGTCGATAATAGAAGACAGTCTTCCATTTCAAGGTAGAAGATGGTTCACAACTGACACAGTATGGCCTGAATGTCCACACTCTGAGGTGCATTGATTTAAGGATGAGGCCACCTTTTTATGAGTGCACAAATTCTTCCTTTCTTCAACGGTTATAGAGCTGATAACTAAAAATGATTACCATTATGATGATAACGATGATGATGATTATGAGGTTATAGAAAATTTTTAAGGAAAAACATAACTGACAGAATTATTATCATATGTGTTTGTTTTGTAACGGTGTAACTGTTTGATGAACAGCAAAAGATGAAATGAAGAGTAATTAATATTAGTCCAAATACATACAGGTCATCACTCTGAAGACAAAAGCTATTACTGATGTTGTGCACTTAGAAAAATATGCAGATGAGATTATACTAGGTTTCAGAATCCTTTACAAGCACACTTGTACAAACAGTGCTATAAAAGTACTACAATACTATGCAGTACATATTGCTTACCAACATCCACTTGTTTCAGACTGGTCTATTTAGTCATAATAACATGATTTGACTTTTTATTGAAACAGTGGTCTCCAAAATTGAGCACTGAAACATGTAATCCTATGTAAACCACCTGAAGATGGCTAAAAGCCAAAAACTGGTCATATCTTCCATAAAATCACCTTCTCTTATGGCTGGTAGAGGTTATTATTATACACTACAAATTAATGGTTATGGAGATCAAATGCATCCATTAAGGATAGAACTCACTGAAGGTTGCCTAGTGAGGTATCAAGAAATGACAATGCATTTAGAACATGTAAAATGAAGGTGCTGAAAAACATTCAAGCAATGAAATTTAACAAAAAGTGCCTTATGTCTGAAGTAACGTCCAATCATGCTAAAATTAGCGTAAAGGGACATACTCAGGCAGCCAAAACTGCAAAGGCTAAGTGTGAAATTATCTGCAAAATATCTTAATCAAATCATCATACAAATGCAAAGATATCTTTAACAAAGAAAGGCCTAACCTGCACTTGGCACTAAGAAACACCTTCACTTCCATGCAATTCTCGTAAGCTCGAGATAAAATTGTGTCACCAGACATAATCAGGAACTGATTGCTCTCAAGACTAAAAACAGACAGCTAGAGTCTCTCCCCACACATTAACAAATATTTTATGATAGAGCTATGAATTCTATCCCTATCACATTTGACAAAGATGAATCTGAGCTACTTAAGAAAGGCATCAGAAATAATATTAAATCATTGCTTCAAAATGGCATGTGACTCAGCTAAAATGAACGGTAGTGAACACATTGGTATAGGGCATAAAGTCAAGAATACCATAAACAAGAACATAGAAAAACTAAAGACACACATTTGTTCTGGAGTGGAAGTAGATTCTAGCTGTCTTTTGCCAGACTTGAGAGCAGGTACTTTCTGATTAAGTCTATTTCACACAGCTAGTTGCTCATTGCTCATCTGGCCATTCATTTTATTTAAAGTGTTCATGAACTGCAGGGGCGTGAAGAGGTTGCTGAGTGTCAAGTGCAGTTTGAGCATGTCCTCATTAAGGATATCTTTGCATTTGTATATTGGTTTGATAGAAGATTTTAAGCAGATAATTTCACGATTTGCAGTTTCGGCCGACCGAGTGTAACTCCTTACGGTAATTTTGAGGTAATAAGATATTACTTCAGACATAACGCAGTTTTTGTTATATCTGATTACTTGAATGGTCTTCGTCACCCTGATTTTCGTTGTTCTGAGCATTAGTGACAGTTCATGATGCCTCATTAGTCAACCTTAGGTGAATTTTATCCATAAGGGTTGCTACTGAACACAATGGCTGTTCTCTTTTAGGATGTAAAATAATAAATGCTACCAGTCACAATAGGTCATTTTATTTAATGTATAATTGGTTTCGGACTTTTGATCACCTTCAGGTGGTTTACATTCAATTATATGTTACAGTGTTCAATGGTGGAGACCTCTGTTTCAATATAACACAAATCATGTAATGATGAGTAAACAGATCAACTGAAACAACAGAAAATGCTAAGTGACGTGTTTCATAGTACGAGTATCATGCTACTTCCGTATAGTTGGAGTATAGAAGCCCTTTCCACATTTCATTCATCACATTTTTACAAAATATTTCGATTTTTTACACATTAACTCTATATCACATATCATGGTGAATACTGGTACTTCCACATTATACCTTTCATGCAGTCGATGATACTAACTGTAGAATCACTTACACTCACATCATCTAATGTGCTTGCATACGAAAACAGATGTTGTGGTTAAAGACTTTAGATCTCAGATCTTCAGATATGTTACACATACAAATATTAAACGTTATGAAAATAAGATCTTCACTTTATTATGGAACCATCCTGTCATTTTTAAGGTCCACAACTGTTGCTCGCAAATTATATAACATTCTCATCATGTTCAATTTTTCTTATAGTTGTGTAGTGGCAATGAGTAGTAGTTTTCGTACTTAAAATTTCCATTAAAGATGTGTAGAAATAACTTGCTTGCCAACAGTAGTTGTTCATTGAGAACAAAGTGTCATGCATTGGATGTATGGATGTAATTTTCTAGCTCTTCAAGAACAATAATTTTCTTTCTGTTGTTGACAGTGTGTCATATCTGTACGTTGTCTTTAATGACCCTGGCTGAGTGGCAATTTCCTTCAGATGTGTTTGAAAAATTGGATTTATTAAAGTTATTGGCCACAAGGTATCCATGTTCTCCCAGTATCTTATAGTGAAATTCCTTGATGTGTGGCCAATGTAGAACTGTGGGCAGTTGTCACATGAAAATCTGTAAATACTTTATTTGCTGTGACACTGGCTATTCGTCTTACACAGTGAACAATGTGCTGTTGTAGGTTACTAGTAGTGCTCAAGGATGCGTGAATACCATTGTCACGAAACATATCAGTAACTTAGTACAAAATTTTGGCTGTAAGGGGAATGGATGCAGATGTGTGCATTTGTTCTTGCGAATATGATTTATGAGCAGTGCATTGTTTCTTTCTGAGTTTGTTCTTAAGTTTATCAACTACCTCTTGATTGTATCCAGTGGCCGGCCAGAGTGGTCGAGCGGTTCTAGGCGCTACAGTCTGGAACCGCGCGACCGCTACGGTCGCAGGTTCGAATCCTGCCTCGGGCATGGATATGTGTGATATCCTTAGGTTAGTTAGGTTTAAGTAGTTCTAAGTTCTAGGGGACTGATGACCTCAGCAGTTAAGTCCCATAGTGCTCAGAGTCATTTGAACCATTTTGTATCCAGTGAAAGGAAGAGTTGTTTATGGGAACATCACTGGTGGTCGGTCAGCTTGAAAGGCATGTTTGTTATTTACATTAGAGATTATAAGATCAAGAAAATTGATTCCCTTGTCCACTTGATATTCTACAGTGGCGTTCACGATGTTATGCATACTGCTAAGAGTATATGCAAGTGTTTCAGTTTCCTCCGTTGTATCATTGTACTAGAAAAGTGTTTCATTCTCTTCAGTTTTATCATTGTATTGAATAATGGTATCATCAACATACTTTTAGTAGTAAAGTATCTTATCTTTAAAAATTCGAACCCGAAGAACTGATGCAATTAAAGTCAGCATCTGTAACGTTTCCTGCCAAATGCTGCCCACAGTAAGATCATGTTCTCGCTGGTAAATTTTGTTGTTATGAGAGAAAAAATTATGTGACAGGATTAGTACTGACAAGAGAATGAGTTCATATTTCTCAGCAATGGAAATTTTTTTTTCCTGTTTTAAAAGGTTGTTTTTATTTAGCTGGGTAGTGTCATCAATAGGTCCACTGAAGCTAACTTGGCACCCTATGTTAAGTAAAAAAATCGCTAAGAATGTCTTTTTGGTTCTTGCTGAGAAAATATGCTTTACTACGCCTTGAGTTAACTATTGGGTGTACACAATTAGGCTTATGAATTCTGGCTTGTGAACACCGACATAACTACTCATGAAACCACCAAAAAATTAAAAACAACCCATTAAAACATAAAACGTAATCCGCGGCTGAGATATGTGGACATATTGAAGTGCTAGGACTCATCTTATCACATAATTATGTCTCTTTTAACATCAAAATTTTAAAACAAGAACATGGTCTTGCAAAGGGCTGCAGTTTGTCAGGAGTCGTTGCAGGTATTTACTTCACTCACATAGAAAATCAGTTCTTCAGGTTAGAATGATTGTTTAATGATAAGATAATTTATTAGAAAAGCTATGTGGACGATACCGTTATGCATTTCAATGGCACAACTGAGTGGATTGGAAAAATCGCAAATACTCTCAGCAGCATGAATTACAATACTAATTTCATGCTAAAAAATCAAGAAGATAAAAGCATCAAATTTCTTAATCTTACAATCAAATAACGAACATGCCTTTGAAATTGACCCAACACCAGTGGTGCTACAAAATGGCATTCATCCAATGTACTCCTAAATGTATACACAAAGTCTCACTCAGTCCGGTTGGTGAAGAAAAAGGATTTAGCATTATCAGTAGAACTGCATAACGGAATGGATAAAGCCCAGATGTAATTGATCATCTTAACAAAATAAAACGGATTCAGAAGAACAAATACACACATTTGTTTGCATTCCCTTTATTGCGAAAATTTCTTGCCAAGTTGCTAACCTTTTTCGTAACACTGGTATTCAAATACACATCAGCTCTAATAATAACCTACGACAGTACATCGGTCACACCAGCAACTCCAATAGCCAATGTAGCAGCATATTAGACATTTACACACTTCCACGTGACAATAGGCTCTTTGACTGTTTTCTGTAAATTGACTTAAATGATTAATTATGTCATTTTATGTACCTAATATGCTCTCTTTCATTTCTTCTATAAAAACGAAAACGAAATTCAAATAATCTGAAAGCCTACTAAAACGCTCGACTCGAGTCATGCAATGCCGGTGACGTCACTGGCTAACTCGCTGCTCCTACTGTCGTAACGCTAATTGACAGTGATATCTTGTTTTGTAATTTACAGTTCGTAAAATGGGTTACAAATGGTTTGTAGTACCATGCTGTACAATCACAGCTATAAAAACTCCTGAAAAGTTTAAGTGTTCCAGAGAATGAGAAGATGCGTTAAATGTGGTTGCACTGTATCGGCAAATTGCCACCACGTCGACACACAAACTCACTAATTAAATTAAAAAAGTGTTGCACTGTGAAGTCAACTTTTATTTACCTCCAAGATATGCTCTCCCACTGTTACAACGAAGGATAGCATGCAAAGAAATTAAACTGCTAGTGACAATTGTCGTTTTACCCAACTGCACGTCAGTCATTCGGAAGCTCAGTTGTTAGAACGTAAGACCGTCGAATTTTAAAAGATAATGTCCATAGATCGCTGGTTCGAATCTATCCAAAACACTTTAACTTATTTGTAAAACGACTCGACACTCCTCTCATATGAAAACCAAATCAAAATCACAAAATTTCACCACACTGTTCAGAAACAGAATGTTATTGTCTTTTCCTTGCTGTTTACATACACTTCCATTCGCAATCGCTGTTCACACACGTCACGTTCAAAAAGTTATTTTCTAATTAATGTGACCATGCACTTTTCACTTGATTAGAAACAATGTTTTTATTTTTGTACCGTCCAGCTAAAATCCTTATTGTTTAAACTTTTGCAGTTTCATCACGTTATATAAAGATGATGTAAGTCTGCTTCAGACGCTGACGTTAGTTTACACTCGCACTCATCACAGCCCTTATGTTTGTGTCACCTGCATATTGTACATGCTTTATATCTCTCTGCATAACCTCATCGTCCTATATCTCATTATACTGTGGGCATATGGTGTATCTTCACTACTAGTAAGCGAATTGTTCGTTCGCAAGGTAAATGCATTCATCCTCTATTGTCCATTTCTCAGACTAAGACTAACGTGAAGCTATAAACAATACAGCCCACAATCGAAACAACTGCTACAATCAGTTCTAGCTAACAATATTTTCATGATTCATGCGAAATTTTAAAAAAACATATTACCCTTCCTGGATTCGAACATGTGATCTTTTCCGCTGCAGTCAGATGCACTACCCGTTACGCCAATGAACGCCTCGCGGGAGATGTGTTTCTGCTGAGTATCTTCTACATACGAAATCAGCACTAAGTTTTGCCAAAGGTTATTTCTTGTGCTTTGGGTGGTAGCTCATGACTGATACTCCACAACCTACTTATAGTATAGGAATTCATTTGAAAAAGTTCTACAGTTCCCTAGTTTTGAGCGAGTTTAATGAAGTTGCTGGGAGCAGGGAAAAGAATGTCCGTCGTTGCATATATCGCCACTGTAAATGGGGGAGCATAAATGCATCAACTTCCACAAGGCTTTGACTATCGGCATTCACAAAGTTCATTTCTGTTGTTACTTAAAATTTTGTAATTGCATTTTCCATTATTAAATAGGTAAACTGCTTGCAGAAAACGTTTCTCAAAAACCTCTTAACTTCGGCTAACACTCCTATAGGAAGCGTATAGTTTCGTCTTACTCCTACTCTGTGGCGTCACGAAAGTAGTAGCCACGAAGAGAGCGTTTCCGACCACATGACCAAATCTTCATGTTTAATGATTTTTTAAGCTTTAATTACATAAAAATAACTGACATTTTGTGAAAATATTGAGAGCAGATGCTGTTTAAATGCTATAATCCATAGAATAACAACAATCGGAACCGTATTTTTAACATAGGAAAAATCCTATATCCCCCAGCTTTACATAGGCCACACAGGAAAGAGTGGTGCTGGGAACACATGATGCCATCTGACTAAATAACTTTAATAAAATTTAATAAATCCACTTTG
Organism: Schistocerca piceifrons; assembly: GCF_021461385.2. Lineage (NCBI taxonomy): Eukaryota > Metazoa > Arthropoda > Insecta > Orthoptera > Acrididae > Schistocerca > Schistocerca piceifrons. The sequence continues at coordinate 475,761,099 of NC_060149.1, forward strand.
CAAATCATCTGAAAGAACATGGACGCTCAGCTACCACCATTAAAGACAACCTACAGATACCACACACTGTCAGTAAAAGAAAAAAAAATGAATCTCCTTGACGAACTTGAATCTTACCTCCCTACCTCCAATTCACGACATCTCATTCTCATTGAACAAGTAAACCTGGCAGACAATCTCCTCTACACATCGATAATGGAAATTTTATAAACAAGAACTGTTCCTTGCCACCTCACAACTAGGAAAAAAAGTGACCTTGATTACAATGTTACATAACTTGCCAGCAACCATTGTACTTATTATAAATGACAGTGTGATTCTAAAACTATGTAACAATTTCATTTTCATATGTCTAATGTCAGTTATGTTTCTGCATGTGTAACATCTTTGAACTTCTTAGATCCAAGGTATGTGACGACATTCTCTGTATGACTCTGTAAACACATTACATGTTGTGAGTGTATGTCATTCAGAAGTGATTATCCTTGACTGTGCCAAAGGCATAAGATGGAAGTACCAATATTTACCATGATGTTTAATACACAGTTAATGTGTAAAGGTCCTAGATACTTTGTAAAAAATTTGTTGAATGTAATGTGCAAACGACATGGATACTCCAGCTGCATGTAAGTACTATAATACTATGCAACACATATTGCTTAGCAACTGCAACTTGTTTCAGTTGGGTCTATTTATTCACCAAAATATGATCTGAATTTTAATGAAACAGTGGTATCCAACATTAAGCTCTGAAACATGTAATTGAATGTAAACCACTTGAAGATAGCCACAGGCCTAAAACTGGTTACACATTAAATAAAATCAGCTCCTACTGTGACTGGTAGATGTTATTACTTTACTCTAGCAGAGTTCAAATGTATTCTTCATGGATGACATTTGCTTTAAGGTAGCCTGGTTAGGCATTAAAAATTGTCAATGACTTCATAAAATGTAAAAGGAAGGTGCTGAAGACCATTCAAGCAATCAAATTTAACAAAAACTGCCCTTTGTCTTAACTAATAGCTATTAGCATTAGAATTATCATAAGAAGCCACACTCAGTCAGCCAGAGCTGCAAATGTACAGTGTGAAGTTATTGACTTAAAATCTGAAATCAAATCATCATATAAATACTCATATAATACACTCATATAACGCATATGATATACTCTTCAGCAACTTGACCCCCTTGTAGTTCATAAACACTTTAGATAAAATAAACGATCAGGTGAGCAATGATCAACTAGTTGTTTCAATTAGAGCCAAGCAGAAATTACTTACTCTCAAGCTAACAAAAGACAAAAACTACAATCAACTCCTACACAGAACAAATATTTTATGACAAGATGATAAACTCCTAGACTATCACATTTTACAAATATACAACTGAGTTGCTTAAGAAAGGCATCAGAAGTAATATTCCATTATTGCTCAACCTTAAAAATACCAAGGATTTAATTGTCTGTTATCAAATGTCACGTAACTCAGCTAAAATGAAGAGTAGTGAACATATTAGTATAGGGCTTAAAGACAAGAATATAATAAACAAGAACCTACAGAAACAAAAGACACATTTTTGCAGAAACCGACTCCAAACTGCTCATCAATTCAAATAGAAAACTATCTGAAAACAAAACGCTGGTAATGAACTGTGATAAAGGGGACTCAGCTATTATTATACATGAATCTGAATAAACAAAGCTATGGTGAATGAACTCACACTCAAATTCAAAACTCATCTAATTAAACTATGGTGAATAATCCCACACACAACTATTAAGCAGAGCTAAGGAAACTACTGATATCTACAGATTTCCTGTCATCTGACTCTGGTGTCCAAAAGTGCCTTGTCATTAACTCATCAGCAGCAAAACTATGTCACACCGGAAAAGTCAGCAGAATAATTGCCCTAAATGCCTTGTAGTTAACTCAAGAAGTAGTCAAGCACATTTTATCTGCTACAAGCTAAAAGATATTCTCAGTATCTTTTGTTCAGAAGAACAGAATTTCTAAACTATGAACAACTACGATCGTCCAGAAGATATCAAAGACATTTCAATTCCAGAGGGGGCGAATATGCTTCAATGGACACTGTAAACCATTACACTAACATACCTAATCATGACACAACAAATTACATCACACAAAGTTATCCCAGGCTGAGATATATGAACTCATTTATCTGCTAGAACGAATCCTCTCACATATTTGTTTCTTCCTTAACAACAAAATTTACAAGCAAGAAAATGGTCGTGCAGTGAGCAGGTTAGAATGTTTTTCTAAAGATAAAGTGCTTTATAACTAAAGTTATGTTGATGACAACGTTATCCAAACCAATGGTACAACTGAGGAGATTGAAACGCTTGTAAATACTCTCAGCAGCATGCATAATATCATTAAAGTCACTATAGAACATCAAGTGGACAAAGGAATCAATGTTCTCGATCTTACAATATCCGATAAAATTTGCCTTTCAAATTGACCATAAACCCACCATAAACAGCGCTTCCTGTCACCCAATATAACACAAAATGCGAATCTTCAGATCTGTAATAAACAGTATACACGAAGCCTCGTTCATCCTCTCAGTGAACAAAACGGAATTAACATTACCACTGGAACTGAAGGCAGGAATGGATAAAACCCAGATTTTATTAATCATTTTAACAACAAATTAAAATACAAACAATGCTCAACTCCTGTATCTGATTCACAAGAAGACACATACATAATTTGTTGGAATTTCCTTCATATCAAAATTTCTGTTATCATAACGTGATTTGCTTTTTATTGAAACAGTGGTCTACAAATTGAACATTGAAACATTTAACTGAAGGTGAACCATCTCAGAATGGGCACACAGCCAAAACCAGGCGTGCATTAAATAAAATCACCTTCTACTGTGACTGATAGTGGTTATCATTCCACACCCCATAAAGGAACAGTCACAGTGTTATGGATACAATTCACTTGAGTTTACCTTGCTAGGCGTCACAAAACGTCAGTGCATTCAGAAAATATAAACTCTATGTGATGAAGACCACTCAAGAAATCAAATTTAACCAAAACTAGCTTTTGTCTAAAGTAATACCTAATTACGTCAAAATTAGTATAAGGACCCACCCCCAGTCGGACTGAAAAGGCAAGGTGTGTAATTGTCTGCTTAAAATATGAAACAAAAGAGATGCTCAGACTGCACTTTGCCCTCACCATCATCTTGACTCCCTTGCAGTAAATGAACACTTTAGATAAAATGAACAACCAGGTGAGGAATAAACAACTAGTTGTATCGGCTAAACATAATCAGGAAATACTTAATCCAGAGTCTAACGAAAAACAAGAACTAGAATCTACTCCCACAACACAACTAATATTCTGTGACAGGTTAATAAACTCCAACAATATCACATTTGACAGAGATGAAACTCAGTTACTTGATAAACACATCAAACATTATATTCCACAACCGCTCAGTACTAGAAATATCAAGGATGTAAAGTTCTACTCTAAAGTGACATGTGACTCAGTTAAAATTAACAGTGGTAGACACATTAGTATAGGGCGTAAATTCAAGAATATTATAAACAAGAACCTACAATAACAAAAGACACACAATTCTGCACAAAGTGACTCCAAACCCCTAAGTAATATTAACAGAAAAAATGCTCTGGCAGTGAGAATCAACTAAGTAAACTCGACTGATGTTATGTATGAATCTGAATATGTCCACAAAACTTTGAAATTCTTTCATAAAAATCACATATATGGAATTGCTGAAAGACCCCACTCCGAAAATTTCAAGACCAGCTGAGGAGAATACTGAAATCTATTGATGTCCCATTATATGAATCTGATGTTCTAATGTGCCTTGGCATGAGCCCATCAGCACTAGAATTACGTTCACAACCGAAAATTCATAAGCTTAATTGCCCTATGTGCCCTATAGTTAATAAATATTCCAACATAATTTATCAGCGATTTCCATACCTATGAAAATGATTTTTCAGTGGAGAGTAGCTATCATCTTTTAACAACAAAATATGTGAGAAAGAAGATGGTTTTGCAATGGGCAGTAGTTTACAATAACACAGAAAATCAGTTCTTCAGTTTGGCATGTTTGTTTAAAGATAAAATAATTTTTTCAAACAGTATGTTGCTGAACCATTATCATGTACAGTGTTACAACTGAGATGATTGAAAGACCTGCAAATACTCTCAGGAGCAGCCTGCACCATAGAACATCAAGTGTATAAGGGAATCAATGTTTTTGCTCCTACAATCTCTAATGTAAATAACAAAAATACCTTTCAAACTGACCAACCATCAGAGATGTTTCCATGAACAACTCTTTCTGTCACCCCATACAACGCAAAAAAGCCATACTTCCGACTTACACATAATCATATACAAAAGGTCCCACTAAGTCGTCTTGATTAACAAAAAGAAATTAACATTATCAATGAAATTAGACACAGGAATGGATGCAACTCAGATATAACAGATTAAAAAATAAACAATGTACATCTCATAAATCAGATTCACAGCAACAAATATATACAGTTGGTTGCATTCCTTTTATAGCAAAAATTTCTTACCAAGGTGCTAACCTTTTCCATAATACTTGTTTTCAAATATCCTTCAGCACTAACAACAACCTACAACAGCATATCTTTCAGAGCAGCAAGACAAATAGCCAGTGTCACAGCAAATCAGGTATTTACAAACTTCCATGTGACAATTGCCCACTGTTCTACGTAGGCAACACAGGAAGAAGTTTCACTGTAAGGTACTGGGAGCACAATGGTGTCGTGTGGTTCAATAACTTTTATAAATCCACATTTGCAATACATCTTAAGGAAATCGCCACTCAGCCACAGCCATTAAAGAAAACCTGCATGTAAGACACACTGTCAGAAAAGGAAAGAAAATGAGTCTCCTTGAAGGCCTTGAAATTTACATCCATACCTACAATGCACCACACCTCATCAACAATGAACAAGTAGATCTGGAAAACGAGTAACTTCTGCGCATCTATAACGACGTTTTTAATACTGAAATTGCTATTCATTGCCCACACACAACTAGATGTTAAATTTGACCATGATTACAACTTCATATTATTTGCCAGCAACCATTGCATATATTACAGATGACAGTGTGATTCCATAATCATGTAACAATTTCATTTTCGTAATCTGTAATATCTGTTCTGTTTCTCTACATGTAACACCTCTGAATTTGGTAGATGTAAGGTCTATGACCATAGTCTCTGGTTTCCTATGTAAACCTGTTACATGTGAGTGTACGTGATTCTGAAGTTATTATCATCAATTGCATGAAAGACATAAGGTTGAAGTACCAACATTTACATTGATGTGTAATATACAGTTAATGTGTAAAACAACTGAGATATGTTTGTAAAATATGTGATGAATGTAAAGTGGAAAAGACATGAATATTCCAACTGTATGTATCTACTATAATACTATACAATACATGTCCCTTACTATCTTGCAATTGTTTCAGTTGGGTGTATTCCGTCATGTTCATAGTATTTGATTTTTATTTAAACAGTGATTTCAACACTGTGCATTGAAACATTGAAAATCTGTCATGCACGAAATAAAATCACCATCTGTTGTGACTAATAGCAGTTGTTATTCTACAACCTATAAAGGAATGATAATGTACTTTAAATGCAACCATTATAGATGAAATTCACTCAATATAATGGAATGTATTGGAAACAATCAGGACTGCTAAATCTTCATAAAAGGATTCTGAATTATATTCGTTTTGGTCACAAAACATGGAGAGGTTGGCCAAAATAAAGTAAATATTATATGGGGGAATGGTATGACAGAGCAATAACTTGATGAAAAATATGACAGTTAATCAGGAAAATATCAAAAAGAAATGTCAGTAGCATGATAAATCTGAGAATAAAGCAATGAGCGTGTGTGAAAATAATGTGAAAATTATGTGATGAAACAGGGGTGCATATCACACTATTAGATAATTTAGAACCTAATGTACTGAATATACACTTGTGAGAACTGTAAAAGAAGTCATAAATTGTAATGAATCAGTTCTAAATGTATATGGAATAGTAAACAGATGGTGTAACTTTAGAAAACCCACTGCACATGAGATTGCTAACATAGGACAAGTTATTAAGTAAATGAAGGTGCTGATTAAAAAGGAATCAAATCAAAACAGGAAAGTGAATATGACTACAGCATTAATATGGATAACTTTAGTTTTATCTGTATAATAATAAAGGATAGCGATTGAGAATAAGCAATACTTACACAACTGACATAGTCACAGATGAAAGAACACAAACGAAAGCATGCTGAATGTAATGCTGAACATCAATAGGCCAGACAGAACAAGAAATAATTTGAATTCTGGGTCATAACTAGATGGAAGCAAACGTGATATTCTGGAATACACTGATGTAATTTAACACATAGAAACTAATTAGTTTTGGGCAAAATTTACACGAAAAATAGATTGTTGATAATACATGTAAGGAATAAAGGACGCAACATTTAACCTAACAGTATATGCCAAATAGTAAATTAAATTAAATTTCGGAGATGGCTAGGGACTTGGAAGAGCAGTGAAATGGAATGGGTAGTGTCTTGAAAAGAGAGTATAACATGATAAGCAATAAAAAAAACCAATAATAATGGAATGTAGTCATAGTAAATCATGAGTAGTCTGAGGGAATTAGCTTATGAAATACAATACCAATTTAAGGTAGTTTCCCGACTTGATAGACCACAAGTATCCCATATCAAACTATTCCTCTCAACTTGCTACCTCAATATGCTACCTCAAATTGGCCTACAAAAACTACATAAGCTATAGCGTATGTGCATCGAGCGAGATTTTCGACATTCTTGCGCTCTCTTCGCACAAACCATTAGTTCTATAGAAAAAAATGAATAGGACCTTTTTTGTAGGAAATGTAATATAGTTTAATTTTGCACTGCAACACGTTTTCGCTGGATGGTGCGGTTTTCAAGTTATTAAAGAAAAACGTACAAAAGTGATATTAAACGTGTCCGGTCTCGGAAACCATTCGGAATAGAGCATACGTCCATATGAAGTTTTTTGTTCAGAATCATGACACACCCTGTGTATTTAAGTGTTAGGAAGTCTGTTGTGAAAGAAGTTGTATGGACGCACAATCCTAGATCAAAAAAAGGAAACGATGCTCTATGAAGGAGCTATCTGAATGCGACGGAAATTGGTGGATGTGATTAATATGTGCAGACAAACAAATACTTACAATTTCAGAAACATTGGAACATTTATTCAAGAGAAATAGCTTCACAAATGCAGCAAATTAATAATGTGTTGGTCCACCTCTGGCCCTTTTGCTAGTAGTTATTCGGGTTGGCATTAACTGACGTAAGTGTTGGATGTTCTTCTGAGAGATATCACGCCAAATTCTGTTCAATTGCCGAGATAGACGTCAAAATCCCGAGCTGGTTGGAGGGCCCCACCCATAATGCTCCAAACATTCTCAACTGGGGAGAGATCCGGTGACCTTGCTGGACAAGGTGGCGTTTGGTAAGCACGAAGACAGGCAGTAGAAACTCTCGCCGTGTGTGGGCGGGCATTATTTTGTTGAAGAAGGCTTGCCATGAAGAACTACATAACTGGGCGGAGATTACCATCGACGTACCACAGTGCTGTAAGGGTGTCGCGGATGACCACCAAAAGGGTCCTGCTATGAAAAGAAATGGTGCCCCAGGCCATCATTACCGGCTGTCAGGCTGCATGGTGGACGACAGTCAGGGTGATATCCCACCGCTGTTCAGAGAGTCTACAAACACTTCTTCGGCACATAATATCATTGACTGTAGTATTTTGTCTCCAGTGATGAGTCATGCTTCGAACTGAGCCCCAGTGACTAGCGAAGTAGTGCCTGGAGACGTCACGGACAGTGGTGGGATACCAAGATGACTTTCGCACGCCATACATCCTGACAACCACGAGTGATGGTCTAGTGTGTCATTTCTTTTCATTACGGGATCCATTTGCTTGTCATCAGCAGCAGCCTTAAAGCACAGCAGTATGTCGACCATATTCTTTGTCCTGTTCTGTTGCCCTTCATGGTAAGCCATCTTAGGCTTATTTTTCAGCAGTAGTTCCTACTTTGGCCAGTGCAGTCTCAAGCTGTTTCTCCACTTGAACATAATTTGGAACAATGTCCCTCAGGAAGAGGTCCAAGAACACGGTCAAACAATGCCAAGATAAATAACTGCTTGGATAAGAGCCTGAGGTTGACCAACATTTTATTCAATTTCTCAGTTTGTGAAGTTCTTTGTCTTGAAGAAATAATCCAATTTTTCTGAAATTGTAATCATTTTTTTGTCTGCACATGTACATCACATCTACCGATTTCCGTCCCATTCAGATAATTCCTTTGTGGTAGGTCATAGAGAGTATAAGCATTTTTAATACAAATTATTCATGTAAAGGCACATATTCGTCTTTAATAGAGCCATTATGTCTTCAAATTATTCCATAACCATGTCCTTAAGCTTTTACCACAATGTACGATTTTGAAACAAAGTAGTCATCTCGGTTTCTTTGAATTGTTCGTTTGGTGGATTGTAATTTCAGTGCTGAGTATACAGCCTCTTATTTTAAGACATAATGATATTGCATGTATGTAGATTTTCACTCACCAAACATGTCCCACGTTGGCAACTGCGTGATCATCTGTGAACAGAAATTACAAGCTGAAGATATGTCTATTGTACTGTTGAAAGTAACAGTCAATCATCATAGCTGTGATTTAATAGATTTTCCTGTAATCAGTGACAGCAATTTTTGTTATCATGCATATCAGGGAATTTTATTTACAGAACATTTTACATAAGCTATGTATGCTAAGAAAATAATAATTGGAGTTTGTAGCAAATAGAATAATAATTTTGTTATGTGGCTTATGATGAAAATTGATCCAACTAAAGTAAATTATATGATATTCTACGTAATATTACATGTACACTCTATGTGATACAGTGAGTGGGTTAGAAATGCTGTGGGTAATGTCTGATACAAATGCTATCAAAAGTAATACCTGATACACATGTCATCCAGTCATTTGTTTAGAACTGCTATGGGTAATATTGAATACAAATGTTCTCAGAACTCTTGCCCATTACATATCTTATTGTAAATTGAAAATGTTGTCAAAACATCATGAGACCAAAGGTCAGTATTTCTTAACATATGATCAAGTCCTGGGAATAGTTTTATTGACACTTCTTTAATTAATCAGCATTGACAATGCATTATCAAGGTGAATGAAACTTGTTGTATGGAGGTTCATAGCTGTACTCTGTCTTTCATATGTTTATAAAATGTTGCAAAGGCATAATTCATACTTCTCATCTGTCAGCAATCTATGAGTTTTATAGTAGTAATAAACCTTATAATAAACTTGCTAGCTTCTCTCATATGTGTAAAATTACTTTCTCCTAGCAGTAAATAGATTCATCTACTCTTCAAAAGTGAACCACACTAGTTACCATCAATGTCTTCATCTATCTACATGAGCTACTGATCCAGTTAAAACCAATATTATGAGTTGTGTATTAGTATAATATACAAACTAATACTATATTAGTTAAACATTAGTTTTCATGCTTAATGCAACATGATTACACAACCACTTCATTATAAGGAATTCTGAAAGTGCATTATAACTATCATACAGTTTCAAAAGGAATAGTTGATTCATTAATAAGACACTCCACACTTTCACATAAACAGATTGTAAATATAAATTTCTTCAATACTATCCATTTATACAGTGTGTGCCATAACTAGTGGCAAAAACAAAAACAGCTGAAAGTACACAATACTACAAGGAAAATAGTCTCAGTAAACATGGTTTCTAAAAGGCATACCTTAAGATTTATTTGCCCTTCTCCATCTTCTATATTGTGAAATAAATCTCTTCTACTGCAAACTCTAAGTTTTGCATATTTGACAGCTGGTAATGTGGAACTAAACGAGAAATATATGTCCACTAAACATGTGCTCTAAAGTGCATACTTAAAGATCTATGAGTACTTCTTCATCTTCACTAATGTAAAACACATCTCTTAGACGAAAAAAAAGTGCTGAAGGTATGCACCTTAGTACCCATATTTCTCTGACGTTTTTTGTTGTTTTTGGTCCTCTACTCAAAATATTGCAAACAAAGCCTTTTTAGTAGAAAAGATTTGTTTCACAGTATCAGAGATAAGGAAGTGTCCATAGCTCATAAGGTATACATCTTACAGTCCATGTTTACTGAGACTTTTTTTGCTTTTAGTATTATGTACTTTCAGCTCTATGTATTTACGTCATTGATTATGAAACATCCCATACAATATCCATGTAAACATCCTCAGTAAATGATCACTAACATCATGAAAACCCAACATTTGCAGATTATTGTTTCTATGTCAAAGATAATTTCATTTTTTACTATTAATAATTTCATTAATATTAATGTCTTTACCTCTAAGACTATTAAAGAAATCTACAAAAGTCATTAGAATCATTCGTAGTGCAAATAGCATCACAGAATGCTAATCAGATGTTAATTTGTTCTAAAATCTTTGAGATTACAAATAGATATGTTTCTAAATCAAATTTGAGGAATATATTACAAATTTAAGAAAATCTATCTGAATGTTGTGCATATACGTGGAAAGTCATAAATAAAACATCATTAATTTACAACCGAGTCATGAAAGCAATATAGAGTTTACAGAATCACATTGAATACAATAATAACAAAAAGTCATATGTCCTTTTTTAAAGAACAATGCTTCTATTAAGAACATAAGTAAGGCTGATATTATTGTTACCATAGACATTCTCTTAGATTAGATTAGATTAGATTAATACTTGTTCCATAGATCATGAATACGACGCTTTGTAATGATGTGGAATGTGTCAGGTTAATAAAAGATGTCTGTACAAGAATTACATTACACAAAATATTGCATGACACTAATGTTTAAGTTGTTGTTGCTTTTTTCTCTTAATTTATATCTAAAAATTCAGCCAATGAGTAGAAGGAGTTGTCATCTAGAAAATCTTTTAATTTATTTTTAAATGTTAGTTGGCTATCTGTCAGGCTTTTGATGTTGTTTGCTAGGTGACCAAAGACTTTTGTGGCAGCATAATTTACCCCTTTCTGTGCCAAAGTCAGATTTAACCCTGCATAGTGAAGATCATCCTTTCTCCTGGTGTTATAGCTATGCACACTGCTATTACTTTTGAACTGGGTTGGATTATTAACAACAAATCTCATAAGTGAATATATATACTGTGAGGTTACTGTGAGGATCCCTAGATCCTTAAATAGATGTCATCAGTTATTTTGCTCCCCAAATAGCAAAACTCACCTACTACTTTATGTGCCTGATTTCCTAATCTAATTCCCTCAGCATTGCCTGATTTAAGCCGACAGAATTCTATTATCCTAGCTTTGCTTTTGTTGATGTTCATCTTGTATCCTCCTTTCGAGATACTCTCCATTCCATTCAACTGCTCTTCCAAGTCCTTTGCTGGGTGACAGAATTACAATGTCATCAGCAAACTCAAAGACCTTATTTCTTCTACCTGGACTTTAATTCCTACTCCAAATTTTTCTTTTGTTTCCCATACTGCTTGCTCAATATTCAGACTGAATATCATCGGGGATAGGCTACAACTATGTCTCACTACCTTCTCATGCACTGCTTCTCTTTTGTTCCCCTCGACTCTTATAGTTGCACATAAGCAATTTTACATGAGTCTGAGCTCATCCATAAAGATCACATACACTAGTGAACCGTCCTGTGAGAGGGCCTGAAAATGAAAAGGTTTAGATACCTTTATGCACATCTTCATAAGGTTGTACAAACCCAAATGAAAATACTGTACACTGAAACATAATTTTTTATTGTACTTCATGGAATTGTGTGAAGTCTTCCTGTATCAAACAGTTTTTCAGTGTCACTGATTCAGTGTGACTCACCATTCATTACTACCAATAACATGTATCTTGTATTCAATTATTGCTCGTAAAGAAGAGCACTAGAGGCCAGACAGCTGGAGAAAATCGAGAATGGCATTGTCCATAACAATTACGCATTAATGCATCACTGAAGAAACTTAGAAGTTTCAACTTACCCAGCAACGAGCAGCTGAACTCTTACTGCAGCTCGCACAATGCAGGTACAACATAACTCAACAATCATCTCGATGCGACAACGTGTTCCGCATCCACGAGACCTGTGATCAGGTATCCAAGCTAATGTCTAGCCGGCCACAATTACCTCCTATAAGATCTGGGTGGCCGGCTCTCACAACATACACTATGTGACTAAAAGTCTCCAGACACCTCACTGAGCAAACCCTCTCTCACCTCAGGTTACATACTTCAACTTTCAAAAGTGTGGCCACAATACATCAATTCCACAGACATGTTTCCTATCAGAATCAGTGAATGGAGAGAATGGAATATTTGAATGAAACATGATTCTAGAGTCTCACAGGAGCTGGGGTAACATCAAGCAGGTATCACAGTAGTGAAATGGGCCAAACCTACTGTGAATGGTGTGAGGGAGGTACAAGCCTCAGGGTACAATTTGCTGCATTCTAGTGGGCCTAAACTGAGAAATAAAAAGTATGGGTTAACACTTCAAATTGTGTACAATAAATGTTGATTCGAAGGGTCCCGAGCGCAATAACTGATAAATAAAATAACAATTAATCCAATTCACAATTCCAACGATACTAAAACAGCCTGAGCAGCTAGCTCAATGAATAAACTGTTTGAACAGAGGAAAAATTTCAAAAACGCTACGAGTAAAGACGATTATGCATATTCCGGTAGATCCATTAATGTAGTAAACGAAGTCTCGAAGACAACCAAAGAAACAAATCTTTATAATTCGTCCCATGAAGCATGGACGTTGTCATTGGTGGGGAGGCTTGCGTGCCTCAACGATCCAGATAGCCGTATCGTAGATGCAACCACAATGGAGGATTACATGTTGAGAGGCCAGACAAGCGTGTTGATCCCGAAGAGGGGCAGCAGCCTTTTCAGTAGCTGCAGGGGCAACACTCTGGATGATTGATTGTCTGGCTTGTAACATCAATCAAAACGGCCTAGCTGTGTTGGTACTGCGAATGGCTGAAAGCTAGGGGAAACTACAGCCATAATTTTTACCAAGGGCATGCAGCTTTACTGTATGGTTAAGTGATGATGGCGTCCTCTTGGGTAAAATATTCCGGAAGTAAAATAGTCCCCCAATCGAATCTCCTGGCGGGGACTACTCAGGAGGACGTCGTTATCAGGAGAAAGAAAACTGTCGTTCTACAGATCGGAGCGTGGAATGTCAGATCCCTTAATCAGGCAGATAGGTCAGAAAATTTACAAAGAGAAATGTATAGGTTAAGCTAGATACAATGTGAATTAGTGAATTCGGAGGCAGGATGAACGAGATTTCTGGTCAGGTGAATGCAGGGCTATAAATACAAAATCAAATAGGGGTAGAGCAGAAATAGGTTTAATAATGAATAAAAATAATAGGAGCGCGAGTAGGCTGATACAAACAACATAGTGAACGCATTATTGTAGCAAAGATAGACACAAAGCCCACGCCTGCTACAGTAAAACAGTAAAATTTATATGCCAACTAGCACCGCAGATGAGAAGGAGATGGAAGAAATGTATAATGAGATAAAATAAATTATTGAGATAGTGAAGGGAGACGAAAATTTAATAGTCATCGAATTCGGTAGTAGAAAAAAGAAGAGAGGGAAACATAGTTGGTGAATATGGAATGGGTGTAAGGAATGAAAGAGGAAGCCGACTGGTAGAATTTTGCACAGAGCATAACTTAATCATAGCTAACACTTGGTTTGTGAATCATGAGAGAAGATTGTATAATCGTAAGAGGCCTACAGGATACATCAGTGCTATAGCTATACATCTAACTGTTTGCCTCTAGAGTAAATAAACTTCAAACACAATATTAGAAAGAAACTATTTTGAAAGTAGATCAGTATCAATAAAATAATATAAAGAATATGGCTGAAGAGAAAACAGTATACATTAGCAATGAATTCATAGAACCAGTCGACGAGTTTTTTGATTGGAACAAGTAAAGATAACTACAAGATTGTCAGCAAAACAAATAGGAAGAAGAATGAAACTGGCCTAGTACGCTTGCGGTAAACTAAATGGAGTTTTCAAAACGAAGTTTCCAATTCATCTCACATAAAAGCTCACAGTCAGCGGGTATTTGCACTTTCGACTTAATTGCAGTCAGACATGGTCTTCCTTTGCGAAAACCAGAGACATATGTTGAGGACTACTAGGGAAGACATGAAAACAAATGAGAGAGGAGAAACTGGATGAAGACTTTATTATGACAGTAATGTAAATTAAATGGTGGTAGTCACACAAATGGACAGTAGGTGAACAAAGGAAGTTCTAGTCTGGGTTCCAAGCAATACAAAAAAAAGAGTGAGACAAAGACCTAATGGAATGTAAGCAACAACCTTTTGAAAACATCAAAATGGCTATATTCACAAAAGAATCTTATATACAGAGAAATCTGTCCTTTAACCAGCAGCAGATTTCTAGTAGTTGATGATGACGATTAATAACCGCAAAATGGAGCTATACTTTACAACCAGTCAGCAATGCTTTCTAGAGACCATTAGTCACATAATGTAGCAGCATATGGATTCCCATTCCAATCGACTGGAATTACGTCAGCAACCTGAAACATAATAATATTGACAGTTTAGTAGTATTTTTCACCCTATGTCACTTAGGGAGTTTAAAATATAAAATTACTTTATTTAGTTAATCAAGAAGTGATAATACAAATAATTTTCCAGCAAGTATTTCTAGATGCAAAGATGCACAAACCACAGCTACAAGCAACTAGTCTCATTGAAAACACTCATAACACCAGCTACAACTACGAAAGTTATTAACTGCTACAAAATCAGAACTCAACGGATTATTGATATTACCACACATATGGCAAAGCAACATTCACAAGTAAGCATCATACAAAAACCGCACACATTTTGGAACATTCTTAATCAATGCTGTAAACTGTTGGCTCTGATCTGTCACACAAAAAAAATATTCCTAGAAATAGAAAACTCCCTTTAATGTTCTCTGAAAGAAACTAGAGTACTACTGACACTGAGTTGCACATAACAGAACGGTACAAATTGCAACAGAACCTTCAAATCAACCTGGAATCAATATAGAAAATTAATGGCTCAAAATCAACTACTCACAACAGAAAGCTACACCTATAAATTACGACCTCCCTCCAATTGATTGCATGAAGACACTACAATTTCTCTTGGAACTGTATGTGCAAACATAACTATAAGACTGATATTTGAATGGCTAAACTGTACAGATTCACACAGTAAATAGTAGTTACTATTTACTGTGTGAATCTGTACTGGAAAAATTTTACCATAAATCTCTTAAATCAAAGCAGGTACATTCTTTTAATGATAACTCTCCTGTATGCACCAATGCTTGAAGTAGGCAACCAGAATATTTCTTGGTAGTGTGATATACAGAAAACAATTACAAGCAACATATGTGGACAGTAGAAATCGTAATGCAACTTTGATGTATATGAGTCTGTGTGACAGTCTGATCATCCTAAATCTGTCACAGTGAAAGGGAGATAGTCCTAGAAACAGCAAACTCCTTTTATCGTAACAGAAACGTAAAAAGAATACTAGAAATTGGTACTAAATATATGAAACGTACTACAATTGAAGATGCTGGACAACAAATATCTTAACATTAACCAGACATACGTAAAATGTTCTGCATAATAGTGACCTCACATTTGTGAACCTGAAAAGAATGAAATGCCTTGCACCAATGTTTCCATTAATGGATCTGTACTCTGTGAAAAAACATACATAAGTATTTCTAATGTTTATTGCACACAAGAAAACTAAAAGGATGTTCCTTGTACAATATAAATCTTATCATGCCCATGAAGTGTCTGAATGTAACTTCAAATCTATTACCCTAAACCTATCACAATAAAATGACAGACCTGGCAACAGGAGCTTTTCGTGAATGGATCTGTACTCACTTAAACAACCTTCTCTTTCATTGTATATTAACGTAAGAACACTGCAAGAACGATGTCTTAAAAATGTAAATTATAACATACATTGAATTACATGGATCAGGGTTGCTAAGTGGTGGTCCTAAGCTTGTCAGCCTGAAAACGTATGGAGATTTATTAGTGTCAACAGAGAGCCAAGTTCGCTGTATTAATAATAGCATAAGACTGGTGAAGTGATTGTAAACACTTAACCACCAAACATAAACATGACCAGTAAAAACGATAAGAGAATGTTGATGCCTTTGAATCATTACTGTCAGTTGGTGGGCCATAATTATCACTCTGCAAACATATAAAACACACAAATTCCCTTGATTGAATCAATTACCCAGAACTAAACTAGAAATGGCTATCCTAAATCTATCACTCTGGAGACAAGGATACATCTGGAAGCAAAGTCCTTCTGCCACCAAATCAATGATTGCAGAAAGAACCAGAAGTTAATTTTTGTTATTTAATGCACGTAACACAACAATCGGGTCATTGTGTGAATTATTCAAATCCCATTACATTCTTGAACAATGTGGATCTGTATTTCAAAATGATAACGGTATCTGGTTTAAATCAGACATATACAATGCAGAAGAGAATTTCCATCATTGGAAATAACCTAGAGCTTATGTTTTCTGATTTTTGCACATCACAAAACTACAAGAATAAAGTCTGAATATTGGATTTTGTTAGACCACCCTGAAGTCGCCAGGTTGCAAAGTGACTTATGTTGTATTTGTTTGTACAAGAAACATATAATCTGTTCAGATTATATGATATTCAGATAGAGACAGGTCAGCAATTTACAAGTCATCAACTCATTTGTGTAATACTGCCTGGATGCATGTCTGCTTTAAAATAAGAAAAATAAATATAGTCAAAGAAATGTGAATTGTTTGTAGCCTGCACTGAAATAGGAAATGAACATGAAAGTAACTTATCAGAAGGGCGTGTACCAAATAGTCCTTAGCCAGATATACTGAAGTGTGAATTGTGCAGTAGCTTGTACTGAAAGTGGAAATGAACATGGAAGTAAATATCAGAAGGGCGTATACCAAATCAGTACTAATAAAGTCTACAGCTAACATATCATATAAGATAATACCAGAGTGACACCTCCATTGTCTGACAAATCAGTAGTACCAGAAAACAAGTTGGGCCATGAGAGGTGTGAAATGCCTGACATGGACATACGAATATGTGTGGATCACAGAGACATTAACAGTTTATTAGATTCATAAAGTGTCAAAAATATTTACCTACAAACAGATCACCCATGAACTCGTGCATTTCCTAATGCAAAGAAAGAATAAATCGTGGCAAAGGCAAGATGCTGAAACGTTAATGACAACCACACAGAAGTTCCGCAGTCTTCACAAGCATTACAAGTCACTCCCGTCTGAACAACACCCGAGTCACACACGGCTGTCCTACGCGATCTGCAACGTTAGACAAACCCCACACTTGGAAGTCTAGATCATTCTGACGCAACACATTCTCTCATTGGCTGGGACCACGAAACGGGTTCTGGGATTGGCTGCAGCCTTGTAGTGATATCGCCTTCTCTGATTGGCTGAAGCCGTCATGAGACGAGGGTGGGGACACTTTTTCTCTCCAACACTATACTGTGGAATTGTGCTTTCTTCACTGTTACTAGGCTACGCAACAAAAGAAGAAACTGAATTTTTCGTCAACTTCCGTTTTCCTAAGACATAACTTTCCATCTCTTGATTTTAATATCAGTCAGCCACAGAGTTTACAACAGTCCAAACATTACATATCGTAAATATAGGAAAGGTATATTGAAACGTACACACGAACACACACACACACACACACACACACACACACACACACACACACACAATTTCTAGAACATTAACTCAGTCCTATTATAGTGAATAAAATTTGTGTCTGCTATGAAACAAGAACACTTAAATATAAAATATAGTCAAATCTACTGATATACAAGGAATATCAAAGATCAGATTTACAGTCTAACAGAAAATGCAAGCGCTAATTAACAACAGTAGTATGTCTCCTCAGAAGAAGTATGGTATTTAAGCTAAAATATAGCACACAAGATTAACATTGCAGAATGAAGACTCTTGATTCATGAACTGAACAGTCACAGACCAATATTATATGCTGTAATTTAGTTTATACTGTTATGTGAGGTGGTCTAGTAGTTACGTATATTTTTTCTCAGTCTTTTAAGAAAAATATTTTTACTCTCTCAGTCCTTCTTGCTGCGCGGGTTGCTTGCTCTACCGATGATGAAAATATGCAGCACTTTGTGCAAGCTAGTTTTGATACGCTAGACTAACGAAACTTACGCAACGTATACGATTTATTGCACTCATTTTTCAAGGATGTTGTGATCAATAGCTGCAAAATAATCACGATATTCAACAAATATGTGACACATACGACACACACATTTAAAAATAACAGGTCACAGCCCTAGTACCTATTAGAAAAAGTGTTCTTTACGAGAAGAACAAGTTACATTAGTTAGCTAGGGAACAAATTGTGAAGGAAATATACAAGAGTAGAATCTAAAATTGAACAATACATTCAAATTATTTGTCGGCAAAACTATGACTTCTATTTTCAGCAGTAACACGTCGCAGTTAAGATATACAAAAATCAATACTGCAAAATCTAATCATAAACAAATTTTTAACCCTACGTATACCTCCTTATAAGCAGACCCATAACTGGCGACGAAACACAAGGATTCCCGGGTAAGTTTCTTTAGACTGAACTTCAAACTGCTCCTCTTGTTCACACACTCACACTCGGGGTATAAATATGCACTGAACATTAGGTTCAGAAGGTGACAAAAGTATTAAATCCCAGTCGTATGCAGACGAAACAGTTATATCGCGATTGGAGTAACGCTGTTTCATAAAACATCTAGTACCATAAACTTCCCATCCTAAAACACTATTCATACAGTACATCTGTATTACCTGCCCTAGAAAAATTAGCTACACCCATAAAAAAGACATCAAAGTAGTTCATATTTAAGTATTTCTTTCATGCCATTTCATGGCCTTGTGCTTCGGAACAACTAAATTCTTTGTCCGAAACACAGCATTGGCAAATGAGGTTTCACCACTGTCACTACAAAACTTGAGAAGAAAGGGTATATAAATGAACATTACCATTACTTAGCAGCAGAAACTTTAAGCCTTAAAGCAACGTACACTGTGACAGAAGTAACATACAATTAAAATGAGTACTTCAGAGGCAGAAAATATCTGTCACTCTGGAAGCCAAAACATACCTGGTGACTAAAGAGCGTGAACATTTCCGGAAAGGCTCTCTGACTTTGAAAATGTTGAAATTCACAGAATTACTAACAATACATCAGCTCGCACCGTTATCAACTCTTTAGCGGACAGCAAACCACTCGGTCTTTTTCTTCGTGCGGAAGAATACGATCGCGGAGGGCTACGAAAACTCGAACCAGAAAACTTTATCGGAATTGAAGCTCACTCACTAAATAAATTATCGCTCGCACGTAAAAGGCGATACTCTCATCCTACCAACACCGGAGCTCATTTGAGACTGCAGCACCTCACCTACAAATCCCGAGGCCTTAAATAGCAGCTCGTGGTCATAGAGCGAAAATGGCTTCTCCGATTGGCTGAAGTTATCACATGACTGGTACTCGGGGTGTAGGCTTTGTTTCTAGCTCACTACCTGGAATCGCACTGTTTCGCAATCGCTACTAAACGAGCCTGCCGCGAAGTAGTTTTCCGTACATTGTGCCTTTTTTACAATTTCTTTGTCGTTATATCTCTGGCATCGAATGCTTAAAAGATTCAAAGAAGTCTGCTTAATCCTACTATGGAATTGCTTACTCGAACGATATTAGAGCAAAGTAACTTCTAGAATTTTAATGATAATGAAAACCACGTCAGCTGTAGTATTGCACATTCATTGTGGTACGACTGGATTCGTTCCTACAACATCCTCGGGTTGCCGAGTCGTACTAAAGCCATTATACATTCGGCAACCCGAGGATGTTCTAACAGCGACATCGGTTGTAGCCCAATTAGTTTATTTTTATTTAGCGTGTGGCTTCATCGCAAACAAATAATATTACAATCATCTCAAACTAATACCCAGGCCACTAATATAGTCTACTGATCCTCCGTCACCACCAGGAACTCTGTTGTGTCGCCAGGGAAGCTCCCAGAGCCGGCCGGTGTTGCCGAGCGCTTCTAGGCGCTTCAGTCTGGAACCGCGCGACCGCTAGGGTCATAGGTTCGAATCCTGCCTCGGGCATGGATGTGTGTGATGTCCTTAGGTTAGTTAGGTTTAAGTAGTTCTAAGTTCTAGGGGACTGATGACCTCAGATGTTAAGTCCCATAGTGCTCAGAGCCATTTGAACTATTTTTTGAAGCTCTCAGAGGACATTCTTGAATTACATGCCGAACAATCTGCTTTTCAATGCCACAGTCACAACTTGGTGAAGTTATTTTCTTCCACTTGTACGAACGGTCGGCACACCTCCAAGTGTTGGTTCTTATTTGGTTAATAACCGACCAGATCTTGCATGGCAAGTGGTTTCGTCGATATGCAGGGCATCTTAAGTTTCTCTGTCGTAGCGTTAATCTGCCCTGTGTGCCTCCAACAGCCATCAGTATTACTGCCGTGTGCAACTGCATTCTAACGGTTTCCAGGGATGTGTGAGGAGAGCGATGCCTACCTTTGCTGATGCTTGGAATGTCTGTGTGAACAGGGAGGTTAGGATTTTTCTGTAGTCTTTTGTGCTCCCATACACGTGCACTTTGAAGGTAGTATGTGGCTAATCGGTAGCCAGAAACTAGATGTGGGTGTGATGGTACCGGCTATAAGACGCATGGTACGGATAAGTTGTGTATCATCAAGTGTTGTGTGAGCGCTATTCATCCACGCTCTTGAGCAGTAGCCTGCAACAGGGTAAACCAATCCCAGAGCTGAATTAAGGAGTTTTAATGCAGCTGATCACCATGATGTGCCACAGAGGTTTTGGGGTTGTTATCTCGAGTTTTTATTTTGGCAGCTGTTCTTAATAGATGTTGTTTGTCACTGAGCGTTCTGTCAAGCGAGACCTCTAGGTATTTTCGGTTTCTGTTTTGTCAGAGTACCCTTCCTTCCAGGTGGACAGTGAGCTCTTCATTGGCCGTCTTTTAGCACAATGAATGTGTAATAATTCACGTGAGATGGCTTTCGTTAACCATTTAAGCTATGGTGCTCAACACGACAACCAT
This sequence comes from Schistocerca piceifrons, assembly GCF_021461385.2. Taxonomy (NCBI): domain Eukaryota; kingdom Metazoa; phylum Arthropoda; class Insecta; order Orthoptera; family Acrididae; genus Schistocerca; species Schistocerca piceifrons. The sequence goes on from NC_060149.1 coordinate 475,782,561, forward strand.
TATTTACTGCAAAGACCCTTAGAGATACATTTTCAATTATTTCCTTACAATCACATGAAGGACCGTAATAGGAAACGCAATAAAATGTCGTGAGAGGCCTGCTTAAATACAGAGTAAACATTAATTAAGCCTAAAAACTGCAAGGATGGATTTCTGACTGAGAATAGAGGATAAATGGTCCTGAAGATGTGATCGGAAATGCACCGTTGCCACGGTAGATGGTGCTGACGAATGAAGGTTCCTGTGACCATGTACAGTGTGATCCATGACCGTTGCAGGTTGTGTGACTGGAGCGTTGTACTGTAAGCAGCAGAATGAAACATTATTTATGTCGGGAACAAGCCGAGATTGTGTTTGTGCCCGGCCAAGCAGATGAAAACGGTCGAGAGGTAGCACGGCTACACCATCACAAGTACCCTCACAGACACCAACCACATCACATAACATTTCAAATATTTTTTAGGCGTTTCTGTGATCATGGGTCCTTTCAGACAGACCGACGTGCAGGCGGGCGGCGGACTGTACGCACACCAAACGTAGACGACCGGGTTCTACGGGATATTGAGACGAACCCTTGCACACTCTCCAGGCAAGTGGCTCACCAACGTTGTGTAAGCTGAAGTACTATTATGTGTATCCTGCATGACAGTCGCTATTATTCCTATCACCTACAGTCCCATAGAGGACATTTTGAACATCTGTTGTAAGATGGATGCAGTGCAACTCTGTACTGTTTTCTGGGACAATTTGTGATCGTTGCACGCACACCTGCCATTTCTGGACACCTGTTCATAGGCCCTCTTTCCCCATTCAGTTAGGAATCCATCCCCGTACTTTGTTGGTTTTTATTAATGTTCACCCTGTATATTCGAAATCCGATAAATGTAAATTACAGAAACGGTAAGAAGAGTTCATAAATTCAAACGCAGAGGAGCAGTCATTCAGTTACCTATTAAATCCAACACATAGCACAGTTGACCGTTTCGTGCGTGACAGCATAAAAACCATGATGAGTGGAGGAGGTTCAGGAGCGCCCAGAAGCCCATCGACTTGTGCCTATGTGAGAGTGTATCATTTCCTAGGCCATAAATTCATAGCATGCATTTCACTTTAAGATGTTGTCCGTCGGAACTTTCGATCGGACGCATATTACTGGCAAGCGAAGCACATGCTCAACGAGTCACCGATGTTGCTCATATTTCGCACTACAGTTATACATACATAGATGTAACAAATGCTGTTCTCGTACAATCAGTTTCTCAAGTGTTTTTCAGAAATTAAGTTTCGACGTTCCACCAGCCTGTAGAATACTATACAGGAACACCAACAAACGAGGAGCGAAGTTGGGCAACAGACTTCGGCGCCATGACACAGGTGTGCTGGTACTGGGTTCTAGTCTCGCCTATTTTCTTCTAAGCTTCCAACAAACTCTTTTATCGCTACACTGAATCAAATTTCTTAGCAAAGAGGCAATAATAACTACAATCGTAGTGGTATATTGGTAAATCTATATGTCGTGTGACTAGGGACTCTCGTCGGGTAGACCGTTCGCCGGGTGCTGCTCTTTCGTTTCGACGCCACTTCGGCGACCTGTGCGTCGATGGGGATGAAATGATTATGATTAGAACAACACAACACCCAGTCCGTGAGCGGAGAAAATCTCCGACCTAGCCGGGAATCGAACCCGGGCCATTAGGATTGACATTCTGTCGCGCTGCCCACTCAGCTACCGGGGGCGGACGTGGTATATTGGTTGCGAGATACAATCGAGATATAATAATCAGTTGTGACACCATTGTGCCTGTCTTGCGATGTACACTTTTACAGCCAAGACCAAATTTTCCTGAAGTGATTGCAGAATGCTCCTACTTTTTTCCAGTGCCAGATGAAAATTTCATCTTGTGAAGACTTCATTACTCTCAGCTATCTGGAACTGCATCAGTTGACAATTTCGATATTCATAGCTAAGTTGAAATACGCATGATTTGCATAAAAAAGCTATATCTGAGTGACCATTCTTTTAAAATGTTCGTGAGATGTTTTTTTCCGTTATCAGTAATAAAAATCATATGCGCATGTCAGAATGTGGTATTCATAAATTGTGTGTGGTGCAGGCCATTACTACGTTTTTAATTAATGGCCTACCAGTGACTATAAAGGATTACAGCTGTAAGGTCGTCAGTGTGATAAAATGTATCCATAAATAAACGTTGATTTCATCACGATCCTTTGTTATACCTCGATCATACCTTGATACGAATACACCACTGTGATTACCATTATTAGCATTAGCATTCGTTTCCGAAGCATGACTCATGGTAGCGATACAAGTGTCAGGTGGAAGATTTTAAGAAAATAAAACTCGAACGCAGTACGGATAAACTTATCGTCTGCCTCCTTAGCATGCTGTACTAAGGCCGCTGTTCAAAAATGGTTCAAATGGCTCTGAGCACTATGGGACTTAACATCTGAGGTCATCAGTCTCCTAGAACTTGTAATTACTTAAACCTAACTAACCTAAGGACATCACACACACATCCATGCCCGAGGCAGGATTCGAACCTGCGACCGTAGCGGTCTCGCGGTTCCAGACTGACGCGCCTAGAACCGTTCGGTCACACCAGCCGGCTGCCTCTGTTCCACACTTGATACTCTTGTACGGTGTTCAAGAGGTTGTTACAAATATAACCTCGATTCCTCGAGAACGTTTGAGAAGAGTATCGTACAAGAGCACCATTTTTAATATCTAATTATATGCTACAAGCATACGACAGATGAAAGGAATGGATGCCTGTTGGGTGTATGTTTCCCTTGTGAGTGACATCAGTGAGGTATTTTAAGATTCCCGCTGCAATTGGATTAATAAAAAAAACAGAGAAAAGTTAAGATGATGGTTTTAAGGCTTCAGCTGTTCTACGTAGTCCTCTCCGATTTGATTACAAGGCACAGAACGTTCCTACATCCATGTGAAACTAAAGAAAAGTCCTTCTTTGGGAAATTGCCCAATTCGCGGGTCACATTGGCTTGAATGTTACTTATGTCGTCAAGCAATCGAACCTTCATGTAAATTACTAAACTTTTTCGTTTTGTTTTATATTCGTTTTAATAACACCAAGTATCGTCACCAGTGATGAGTTTTTCGAGAAAATAATTTTCCTCGTTTTGCATTTCAATCAGCTCGTGTCAGGTGTCCTTAGGTCGTTTTTGTTCGTGGGCCAAGGTCTGCGGGACAAATCATGCATACACTTTTCTCTTCTTCAACACGTTCTGGACAATGTTTGAACACTGTAAAGACGTTGCTCCGTTGCGGTTTGTGACACACTGCTGCCATATATCCACTACTTAACACTGTCTGATCACAACTGACTGGTGGAAGGCACATCTGTTGTTTACAGTTGTAAGTTTAAGTTTCCACCGTAGTTACTTTTTTGTCGTCGCTTTTACGCTAGGAATAAAATCTTTTTGGATGGACGGTTTAGGGTGGAGCGCCTAACCTTTTCACTTCAAATTACTTTTGACCCACTAAAGATATTTGTAATCCGTAATCCGTTTTCACCTAGACAAATAGATATGTGTTATCACGTCTTCAGCAACAACCGGAGCAAACGCTTCATCCTTTTTAATGAAAAAATGCTTTTTTTGCCGTCAGGTTATCAGTACTCTACGAGACAAATTCAATAACATAACTCTTTTGCAGAACTGACAAGAAATCATGGTTTAAAAATATACAGAATATAGCGATTTTTGTGCTGTTGTTGCGGCTGTGGAATCAGGGGCGGATCCAGGATCTCGGCCAGGGGGGGGGGGCAAATTTTTTGGTACCTGCCTTCCAAAAAATTAATTCCAAATAAAACCATTAATACTCTATACGCACACACGCACACACACACACACACACACATATATATATATATATATATATATATATATATATATATATATATATATATATATATATATACGCACTACTGGCCATTAAAATTGCGACACCAAGGAGAAATGCAGATGATAAACGGATATTCATTGGACAAATATACTATGCTAGAACTGACATGTGATTATATTTTCACGCAATTTGGGTGCATAGATCCTGAGAAATCAGTACTCAGAACAACCACCTCTGGCCGTAATAACGGCCTTGATACGCCTGGGTATTGAGTCAAACAGAGCTTCGATGCGGTGTACAGCTGCCCATGCAACTTCAACACGATACCACACTTCATGAAGAGTAGTGACTGACGTATTGTGACGAGCCAGTTGCTCGGCTACCATTGACCAGACGTTTTCAGTTGGTGAGAGATCTGGAGAACGTGCTGGCCAGGGCAGCAGTCGAACATTTTCTGTACCCAGATAGGCCCGTACAGGACCTGCAACATGCAGTCATGCATTATCCTGCTGAAATGTAGGGTTTCGCAGGAATCGAATGAAGGGTAGAGCCGCGGGTCGTAACACATCTAAAATGTAACGTCCACTGTTCAAAAAGCTGTCAATGCGAACAAGAAGTGACGAGACGTGTAACCAATGGCACCCCATACCATCACGCTAGGTGATACGCCAGTATGGCGATGACGAATACAAGCTTCCAATGTGCGTTCACCGCGATGTCGCCAAACACGGATGCAGCCATCTTGATGCTGTAAACAGAACCTGGATTCATCCGAAAAATTACGTTTTGACATTCGTGCACCCAGGTTCGTCGATGAGTACACCATCGCAGGCGCTCCTGTCTGTGATGCAGCGCCAAGGGTAACCGCAGCCATGGTCTCCGAGCAGATAGTCCATGCTGCTGCAAACGCCGTCGAACTGTTCGTGCAGATGGTTGTTGTCTTGCAAACGTCCCCATCTGTTGACTCTGGGATCGTGACATGGCTGCACGATCCGTTACAGCCATGCGGACAAGATGCATGGCATCTCGACTACTAGTGATACGAGGTCTTTGGGATCCATAACGGCGTTCCGTATTACGCTCCTGAACCCACCGAATCCAAATTCTGCTAACAGTCATTGGATCTCGACCAACGCGAGCAGCAATGTTTCTATACGATAAACTGCTATCGCGATAGGCTACAGTCCGACCTTTATCAAAGTCGGAAACGTGATGGTACGCATTTCTTCTCCTTACACGAGGCATCACAACAACGTATCACCAGGCGACGCCGGTGAACTGCTGTTTGTGTATGGGAAATCGGTTGGAAACTTTCCTCATGTCTGCACGTTGTAGGTGTCGCCACCGGTGCCAACCTTGTGGGAATGCTCTGAATAGTTAATCATTTGCATGTCACAGCATCTTCTTCCTGTCGGTTAAATTTCGTGTCTGTAGCACGTCATCTTCGTGGTGTAGCAATTTTAATGGCCAGTAATATATATATATATAGTATATATATATATATATATATATATATATATATATATATATATAATATTCTGTTTTTAGTTTAATTGTGTATCGCTATGTGTTAAGTGTGTTTAATGAAATAACTTACTGCATTACCTAAAAAATAATCTTCAGTTACGACAGGTGTACTTAAAAAACTCTGTGTTTGTCTGCTAATGTAAAATAATCTATAAAAATGCTAATGTTCATTTGTTTCCATTCTTAAATCTTCGAAAATTACTTCACCAATGGCTTTCATTTGACAGAATGTTGCCATCGAATTCGCGCATGTGTTTATACGCAGCAATGACGATACGACTGCGAAAAGTATTTGGCTGTGCTCAGGAAATCATCTTAATTACGTCATTTTATGCTCATAATAAGCTGTTTTTCCTCATGAATTTAAATATTAACAATAAGAAATTCCTTTCTTTCTTGTTGTAAAAAAAGTAAGAAATGAAATAAAAATGCAAAAGTATAAATAAAATGAAATTTAATATTAAATATGTATATTCACAATACTGTTCTTAAATATTAAATTCTAATCTCTCTACGCCCACTTTTTGAAAATCTTGTAATTACTTTTTCTACGCCTACAGGAATCTGGTAATGAATATGCATAAGTGCAAGACCAAGGAGGCGGTTTTCATTCATCGATGTTCTTAAATAAGTTTTCAGGCGCCGCAACGACGAAAACGACCTTTCAGCAGATGCAGTTGTCACTGGAAGTGTTGCCAGGACCAATAAAAGCTTATGTATTATAGGATATGCATCCTTATCACATCTAGCCAACATGTCAAGGGCGATGGTTGGAAACTCTTTTTGTCGTTCCTTTTCTTGATTCCATTTCTCTCGGCACAACAACATTTCATCCCGTAACATAAGAAAAGCAATGTCTTTGTCCTCGTCAAGCAACGAACCGAAGCAGTTGGTGAGGGACTCTGCAATTTTTTCAGTTTCACCTGCAGAGATCTTCACAATACTTTCTGGACTGAAAACAGAAAGGTTGAACAAATCCAAAGTTTCAGCAGAGAATCTTTCTCGTAAATCAGTTATAATGAGGTCCAGTAGGGGAGCATAGACTGTTACTCTGTATTATTCTTCTGCCGAATTTGTTTGAGGGATGTCGCGATAAACTTGGCGTCGACCGAAGCGTTCATCCAGATCGAAAACGCGCAATTGCAGAATAAAAGGGACTGTCGTAAGGTTCTCACTATTTGCAACTAATGAGAATATTTTCAAGTATTCCTTCGGTGTTCATCGCTTAATTATCAAGACCATCTCTTTGCAAATTGCCCCTAGAAACAAAATCTTACATACGCACTGCAGGGAAAGTGCTAAAAAAGGGACACAGATCGCCCATGCCTCAGCGAATATTATCATTTCATTCGTAAGTATAGTTGTTTCTTCTGTAGTTTATTCGCTAAATGGAAGAGTCATCAAGGTCTCTTTTTTAATTGTTACATCAAACTGCGTGCCATTGTTTACATCTTCGACTTCAAGTAAAACATACTAGATAGGACGAAGTAATCAGCCCCTAATGCAGTCAGAAAAAAAAGATCGGTCACGCACCGGGGTCTAGGGGGGGGGGGGGGGGGGGGAGCCATTGCCCCCGCTCCCCTTGGATCCGCCCCTTTGTTGAATGCCCCGCAACCCGCAAGTTCACCCCACCCTCCAAGGAAATTTACCCTGCCGTGTTAAGACTAAATGTCACGTTTGTGCGTTAGACTTTACAAAGGCTTAAACATCTTTCGTACCAAAGAAAATGTTATATCGCTCGATAGTCATTCAACAGCCTTTAAGATAAGACAATTAACGTTTTTACCTCCCACAAACAAATGGTCGGACACCCAGAAGAAATCTGACTCGCAAAAAAATGTTTATTAACAAAATTATTAGAATTTGCAGGATAAATTTTTGTCTTAAACGAAACTCAAATAAATTGGTCCGCTGTTTTTAAAAATATGTTAAGTCACTTACACACTAGTAAAAAATCATACATTGAAATAAAACACATAAAATAATTGCAGAATTTGTCCAATTATAGACCGCTCAGAATCGAAGACTAAGGTACAATCTTTTTTTTTCTTTTTATCTTCTTAGAATTTCTTCATGCGTTGGCTGATGGCCTGTCTGTGTTCATCTGACGTCACCCTCCTAGGTTGTGGTTTCTGCTGCGGGATAGGAAATTTTGTAGTATTGATCAGTAGCCTGAAATTTTCCCTGTCATATATGATGTCTTCTGTGATGTTAAGTTTTCTCTAATTCCATCTTATCTCTTCCAGCCATACCATGGTGTTTTTTAATTAGAAAATGAAATAAGAAGCCTACTGTCATTCATTTTGTAAATATGAGCATAAAACTTTAATCTCTTCTTTCTTATTTTGTCTGCGATTATTTCTATGTATCTGTATATATTTTTATTCCTTCCCTTCGTCCAATTGCTGTCTTCGTTCTTTTTCGGTTCTATGATTTTTGTTAACTGTTCTCCTTTCTTCCTTTTCTAATTCCTTTTATTTACATCTTTTATACAGAATTAGGCATTCAGATCTGTAAAGTGTTTCCGATTTAATAACTGTTGTGTAGTATTTTATTGGTAACCTGGAATGATACTGATCTTTTGTTACATCGGTTTTGGTTGAGTCTGTATGCTTATTCCATTTTCTTCCATCTTTCTTTACTTGTGGTGTTATCTAATCCATTTGATTGTATCCATTCTCCCAAATACTTAAACTTATCAGCTCATAAAATAAATTAATACAAAGATTGTGTACAAAAACAATGAAGAGGTTATTGTGTCCTGTCACATTTCTGTCGATGAATTTTTTAAAATGTATGTTCAAAGTGAGAAACCGTTGCTTCACGAGGCTTCCGTACTCAATGCAACACTGAAAAACTCACTGCTGTCAACATACCTAGAGTAATCGCTTAACACGCAGCAGTACTTCGCTCTCTTGCGTCTTCTACAGTCGTTGGAACCTCCCGGTAGACCACTTGCTTTACATGATCGCAGAAAAAAAAGGCAAACGGCGACATGTCAAGCGATCGTGCTGGAAACCTATGAACGGAACTGCCTCTTCTCATCCCCGGTTTCGAAAATGACCGGTTAAATTCATCTCTTATTACTGAAGAGACATGGGCAGGACATGCATCATATAAAGTCCGATCTCGTGTCGATTGTCCCACATCATACTTCCATACATGATTGTCGTTGAGTGAAAACCTGACGCAGTCAGTGTGGATTTTCCTTTGACCAGCAGTGCACGTTTCTCAAAATTACATTTCCCTGGTCTGTGAAAGTGGTCTCATTAGTACATAATAATATTACCACAAAATTATTATATTGTTGGAGAGCCCACTCATAGTGTTCAAAACGATGTCTAAAATCTTTGGCATGTAGGTCTCGGTGTAGAGAAATATGGAAAGGATGATGCTATCTCTCTGAAGAATGCACAGAATGCTTGATTAACTGATGGCAACCTCTTCCTGAATTTGACGATAACTGGAACGAGGACTTGTTACAGCAACTGCAAGAATCGCTACTTCTCCCGCTTATCAGGTAGCAGTCTTCATTCGTATACGTTTACTTGGCACAAAACTTCCATTCTCGTGAAGTCTTTTGATAATGTTAGCCAAGGGAGGACGAGTTGGACAGTATCTACGTGAGAACCGTTCTGCATGTTCTGCTGCCCCTGATGAATTTTGGAGATATTCGTCGTAAATTGCGAGAATGTTGGTCATCTGCTGGCTGAAAATGACATTCACATTGATAAGACAACCAGCCAGAAATCAAAGTTTAATGTACACAATTCATGCAGACAGTCACTGATTGAAACTAGAGATACTCAAAAATTGGCAGGAAACTTGGGTTCATACATTTTTAATTCAGCCAGTGCACAAAATCAGTTATCACTACTGCATCAGAATATCCGAGGACAAAGGGGTAAGCTTAATGAGTTGCTTATTTGTGTTGAAGAATTAGAGTTGAGCAAACCAGTTGTTAAAACTGCCTCTCAGAACATAATGAGACCACTGGTGTAGATATGTTAAATGTTACAGGATTCAAGTTAGCTTCTTATTTCTGTAGAGAAAATATGGAGAAAGAAGGAGTTGCCATATTTGTCATAAACTGATTTGATTTCAAGACTGCTAATATTAATAAATTTTGCTCAGAGCAGCGCTTAGAAGCTTTTGCAGCAGAAGTTGTATTTCATAATAAGTCCTTTATAATAGTAGGTATATTCAGATCACTCTCAGGAAATTTTAACTTCTTCATAAAAAAATCTGGACGCTCTGCCGTCCCATCTCATAGTTAAAAACAAGGAAATAGTGTTTGCTTGGGATTTTGACGTGGATTTATTGAAAAGCTCTGTCACTGAACAATTACTGCAGTCAGTAACACTATCATTCAATTTAGTTCCTACTGTGAACTTTGCTACTAGGATATGTAAATGCTCTGAGAATGCTATTGATAATATCTTTGTAGACAAATCTAGGGAAAAAAGTCATATCACAAAACCAATAGTAAATGGGCTATCTGACCATGACATGCAGAATCTTGTGTTAAATGTTGAAAATTGTCAGGATAAAAAATCTATTAAATCTGAGTACAGGAGGATAATAAATAAGTCAAAAATTGAGAAATTCAGGAAATTGCTCAAAGACATGATGTTTACAATATGTCTGACTCAAATGGAAAATACAAAACATTCATTACTAAAGTTGCCTCCACTTTTGAAAACTGTATTCCCCTAAAGGTAACTCAAATCACACAGAAGTCAAAAAATAAACTCTAGATTACACAAGGAATAAAGATATTGTGGAGGACAAAAAGGACACTAAATGTACTATCTAGGAACAGCTCTGATGTTAGAATTGATATGAATTACAAAGAATACTGCAAAATATTGAAGCAAGTAATACAGAAATCGAAGCAGCTTTATTATGAGAAAATATAATTACATCAGGTAACAAAATAAAAAACCGTATGGGATATTGTGAAGACAGAGACAGGTGGGGCCAAAAAGGAAGAGGAACAGATAGCTCTAAAAATAAATGAAACTTTGGTAAAAAGTACATGTAGTGAAACTTCCTGGCAGATTAAAACTGTCCGCAGCTCGTGGTCGTGAGGTAGCGTTCTCGCTTCCCACGCCCGGGTTCCCGGGTTCGATTCCCGGCGGGGTCAGGGATTTTCTCTGCCTCGTGATGACTGGGTGTTGTGTGATGTCCTTAGGTTAGTTAGGTCTAAGTAGTTGTAAGTTATAGGGGACTGATGACCATAGATGTTAAGTCCCATAGTGCTCAGAGCCATTTGAACCATTTTGAAGATTAAAACTGTGTGCCGGGCCGAGACTCGAACTCGGGACCTTTGCCTGTCGCGGGCAAGTGCTCTACCAACTGAGCTACCCAAGCACGACTCACGCCCCGTCCTCACAGCTTTACTTCTGCCAGTACCTCGTCTCATACCTTCCAAACTTTACAGAAGCTCTCCTGCGAACCTTGCAGAACTAGCACTCGTGAAAGAAAGGATATTGCGGAGACATGGCTTAGCCACAGCCTGGGGGATGTTCCAGAATGAGATTTTCACTCTGCAGCGGAGTGTGCGCTGATATGAAACTTCCTGGCAGATTAAAACTGTGTGCCGGGCCGAGACTCGAACTCGGGACCTTTGCCTTTCGCGGGAAAGTGCTCTACCAGGTCCCGAGTTCGAGTCTCGGCCAGGCACGCAGTTTTAATCTGCCAGGAAGTTTCATATCAGCGCACACTCCACTGCAGAGTGAAAATCTCATTCTGGAAGTACATGTAGTGTTACAAACCTCTTAAACAAGTACTTCACTTCTGTTACTGATAGCTTGGGGTTATCAGGTTCGGTGAACAGTGCATTGGAGTATCTGAGACCAGTCTTCAAAAGTAACTGCATAAAAATGGAAATGACACTCACGTCTACCAAAGAAGTAGCACCCATCATAAAATCTTTAAAATCTATGTATTCCAGTAGGTATGATAACTTATGAACAAAGTTCATCGAAGAGTGCTCATGCGAGTTGAGTTCTGTTTTAAGTTATTTGTGTAATCACTCTCTCATCAGTGTAACATTTCCAGACTGGCTAAAATATGCTGAAGTTAAGCCTCTTCACAAGAAGGGGGATAAAGAGCTACCATTCGACTATCGACCAATTTCACTTTTGCTGGCTTTCACAAAAATGTTTGAAAAGGTTGTGTTCAAACATCTCCTTAAGTATCTGACTAAAAATAATATACTGTCCAAGTCACAGTCTGGTTTTCTTACGGGTTCTGATATAGAGAAAGCCATTTACACTTGCAGTGAGAATGTACTTAATTCGTTAGATAATAAATTAGAGGCTACTGACATTTTCTGTGACCTGTCAAAAGCCTTTGATTGTGTGAACCGCAGCATTCTCTTAAGTAAATTATAATATTATGGTGTCACCAGCAATGCTGTAAAATGGTATCAGTCTTATCTATCTTAGAGGAAACAAAGGGTGTCGTTGCAAAATACCTGTGCAGTAGGCAGTCAGTCTTCATCTGACTGGGATTTACTTACATGTGGTGTTCCTCAAGGTTCCATCTTGGGTCCATGGCTTTTTCTTACGTACATTAATGACCTCTCATCTGTTACACTGCTAGATGCTACGTTTGTTTTGTTTGCAGATGATACAAACATTGCAATAAGTAGCAAATCAAGTAAAGATTTAGAAATAGCTGCTAATCAAATTTTCACTAACATTAATAAGTGGTTTAAAGCTAATTCACTGTCATTAAACTTTGAGAAGACCCACTATATGCAGTTCAGAACCTGTAAGAGATTTCCTTCCAGCATGAGTATAACATATGAAGACATGTAGATCGAAGAGGTTGACAGTGTTAAATTTCTGGGATTACAACTCGATAATAAATTCAGTTGGGAAGGGCATACCACAGAAGTGCTTAAGCGCCTAAACAAGTCCGTATTTGCCATGAGAATGATGTCAGACGTAGGAGACATGAATATAAAATAACTTGCATACTTCTGCTTACCTTTATTCCATTATGTCATATGGGATCACATCATGGGGCAACTCATCAAACCGAGTAAAAGTTTTTAAGGTGAAAAAGTGTGTGATAAGAATCATTTCTGGTGTAAATTCAAGAACATCTTGTAGAAACCTGTTCAAGAAACTTTGTATTCTAACCACTGCTTCTCAGTATATTTATTCCTTAATGAAATTTGTTGCACATAATATATCTCTATTTCCAACCAATAGCTCAATACATAATATCAATACTAGGAATAAGAACAATCTACATAAAGACCTAAAATCGCTTATCTTGGTCCAAAAACGGGTCAAACATTCAGGGACATACATTTTCAATAAATTTCCCGCAACCATTAAAAACTTAGTTTCAGATAAAAGCACAGTTTAAACAGAGTTTGAAAGCCTTTTTGATAGGCAAATCCTTCTACTCCATAGATGAAAACCTTAACAGAGACTGTTAAGCCAGCTTAAGTAAAAATATCTGTTACATTTCAGTTCTGACAACACTTGGTTACAACAGCCAAGATTAGGTATATTGTGTATGATAAATTTATTAATAGTGCGTAACAGTGTTTCATTCTGACAGCGCATTAATTCTGTAAATATTAGCTATTCTAGTTTACTGCATTGTATTAACATATTTCGACTATCTCCTGACAAATGATCAGGGTAGTAAGTATGAAATTCAAATGTTTTATGTTTTTATGTTATACTTTCTGACATGTTCCACGCCCACGAGAATTATCTCATTTTTTGGGTCTATGGAACGAAAAATGAATTTAATCTAACCTAATCCTGTTCTATAGTAAACGACAGTGTACTTCTGAAAAGGATTTACGCATTACTAACGATTCGACTGTCGTATATTATACAAGCAACCCATTGTAAATGAGTTGTAGCATTCCTCATGTCTAACCTGAGCTACGTTGACAGTGGTTCCACTTTAGTTAATTTCTCAAAGAGATGCAGACAATTGACGATGTATCTCTTGTCTCGACGACATCGGTTACAGCGCACAGAACCGTAAACATAACGTACCTCGAGCAGCAGCGCGACTTTCCTGGTACGCGGACCATTCAGCGGGTGCAGCAGCAGTGAAAAAAATTATGTATTCAATGAATTTTTGGTCCGTGATTTGTTTTCACATCTACAAACGAGTTATATCACTGAATTTGCCTCATCGAGATCTTGTATTGCAAGAAAATAGCAGAACCCCATTTACAAAAGTTCAAGCTGGTATTTATGTCATTAATGAAGTTGCAAGAACGCATTGATATTCGTTTCATGAGCACCTGGTCACTGTTCTTCTTGATGAAAACAGATTACAAGTATTTTTAACGGGCCAAAATTAATTTGAGGTGAAAAGTTAGGCGACTCACCCTGTATGTCATTGTGTCAGCATACAGTGTGATTCAGCTGAGCTGTTTATCTAAGATATTTCCTGAACCGTTTAAGGTATCGTAACTCTGTTTCCACCCAAACGAATTGTGAAAAAGTCCCTACTAAATGAATATAGTGTCTTTAGATAGCTATATTAAGTGCATAGATATCGTTATCAAATTGGTTTTTTTGTACTGGAACTATAGTAATTTTCACTGTTAGTATCGTTTTTCCAAAAGAGACGAATTCAACGGTGTTTCACTTTTCAAAATCAGATTAGTAGTTCCGAACTTAGGATTTAGCGGTTTTCAACATGAAACTGATTGCTGTCTTACACGCTAAATACCAATGAAGGTGATTTATCTTTTATATTGATAACAAGCAGGTTGAAGAAATAAAGTGCTGAAGTTAACAACAAGCTTTAAACTTGGACTACGGAAAGAAAAGTTCTGTGGAGACTTTCCATAACACGAAAGCGTTAATGGTGCTGTAAATGTTTCATTATGGACCTGAAAAGTCATTCTGTTGTTTTACGAAATTTCCAGCAATAACAGAGGAAACGTTTGCTTTAACGGATTCTCTGAAACGCAGCTGAAAAATTCGTTCATATCAATACTGCTGCCACCAACGTTTACGGCTGTCACCTACAATAAAGATTATGGAACACACAAACGCCGGAAACGAAATCAAACTTCTGACAATGACTGACCTTCGTCCCGTATAGGGGGGCATACAACGAACTCGCTTTCATAACGACACGTGGAAGAAAGAAGTATGCAATGTGGCGCCTAAAACTCGTAAACGACCGCGAACGGAAACGAAATTAAACTTCTGACAATGAGTGACCTTCGTGTCGCACACAGTAGCTTACAGCGACAACGCTTTCATAACTATACGTGAAAGAAGGAAGTATGCAGTGTGGCGCCAAAAACTCGTAAACGACCGCGAACGGCTATCTGATCGTAAATTTTCGACAAAAGCAGTCGTGTAACAGCTCAAAGACATTCATGTTGTCTGAGAACTCGTAGCCCTGCAACACAAGTCGCTGCGTGGACCGTTCTAGATAACATAGAAACCTTTATCAGAAGCGATATAAACTTGCAGGTCTGCTTCCGCTATTGAACTGTTCGGACACGTGGAAGCAATGAAATATTGTGCGACAGTCACAACCGTGCAGAAACTACGACAGAAGGCAAGCAAGGATAGAAATGGCACTTTTAGAGTACGTGTCTTTTCACATCTTGAGGTGTATGTAAACTGTTTAATATGAAATAGACAAGAGCATTATGTGATGCTTATATCGTTCTATGCAAAAGAGCAGCAACCTGAAAATGCTAATAACTCACGCACTTAACACAGTTTAGAAATCTAGTAGAAACACATAATCGTAGTAGAGCAATAGTGTGACACATTAAACCGTTGTCAAAATACCGAGAGATACAAGGAGTCAGAAATAATTGCTTCTTATATGCAAACATACCAAAGAAAGGCTGAAAATACGCCACAGAGTACATTGTTGAAAAATCATATGAATGTGTTATACTGAAATACCAACGGTGAAAGTAAATCTGTAACCATCATCAGTCTCACAGAAATCATAAAACATCACACACATCCATGCCCAAGGCAGGATTCGCACCTGCGGCCGTAGCGGTCGCGCAGTTCCAGACTGAAGTGCCTAGAACTGCTCGGCCACACCGGCCGGCTACATGGAAAACTGGGAGAACTTAAGTAAGGAGACCGATGCAGTAGGAATACATAAAATGATGTGAGATTTGTAATTAAAAAAAACGCTTTTTGTGCAACTACTACAACAATTGTCACAGCAAACACATCAGACGATACTATGATGAGCTCTACACTAACAACAGGATGCTTATTCGTAGTTTCACTGCGTAACAACATCGACTTTGCCTCATGCAGATTTGTATTATTGTCACCACAACACCCCTCCCCCCACCCCTCCCCCCCACCCTCTCCCTTATGAAAGCCTCTCAAGTCGAAATTATACATATGTTTTCATGAGAGCTTTTGAAACTGAATACCAGCGATATAACAGTCAAGTTTCGTTACATCTCAACTAATGTTTAATTTTCTTCACTATCTGTCAAGTATGTAGTCGATCTAACTTAGGAGGGATACTGCATAGTACAACTTCCTTCTTCCAGGACATAGTTGTTTTTACTGTTTTTGCAACACGCTTCATCACGTTTTTTCAACGGATACAGAACAAAAAGACCCAAATACACACACCCAAAATTGCAGTGAATATATCGATTTTTGTTAAAAATCCAACAAAATACAGGCAATAATTTCCTAAAAAAAAGGTAACAATTATTTGTAGGTGCAAAATACCAGAAAGGAAAGGATGACAAGATCTTACGTAACAATAGCAAAAGTTCCGAAACGAGCCTGGGTTTTAAAAATTCGTTTTAAAGGAAACGCCGTTGGCACATATGTTTATCGTTATTCAAGCAGGGAGAAAACTGAACTACACAGGAGTGCAACGACGGTATGGGCCAGAACACTCGATATCTGTCTCATAAATGTGTTCCAAGAACCATAACCGGCAAATTGAGTAGTTAGGTGAAGGAAGAAGTTTAATGCTCCTTCGACATCGAGGTCGCTAGATAATATGGCATACAGTGATGGCCAAAGGAATCAACCGGTAAAAACATTCCAGCATGAACTTGAACTGATTTAAGGAAAAAGGTGAAAAAATATTAAACATGATTTTGAACCAGACTCCTTCTAACTACAATTCCGAAGTCCTACCATTGAGTTACCACGTTCTGTAAGATTTGAATGGAATGTACAGAGGGTGAACACATCCAGTTCCTATCTTCTATTCTTGATGATAAGACTTACATTAGCTCATTCTAGAGCTTGCGTTCACTTCTCGTGACGTGTCTTTATACTCTTCTCCATGGCAGAGATTTCAAGGATTGAGGAACAGAAGCCTGAGCTGGCCAGCTCAGTACTCGGATGCTAAAAGATATTTTCACCACTGACGTTAGGCAAGAGGAGGATAGGGAGTGGCCTACAGTTCCTGCTCATTCTAGTAATCTCTTGACAGTTTCCCATGAAGTGAGAGTATACAGCACTGATGAACATCCGGGACGTTAGGCTCGACGTACACCTTGCCATTAACTGGAGAGGAGAGGAGAAGGCTCTTGAGCCATATACACTGAAATGCATACAGTTTATTTAATTAGCTTTCGGGTTTCTTAAGCCTTGCAGCAATTATATTATTGTTCCAAAAAAAGTCGTCGTTGAATATTCTCATCGCATCCAAATTTTCTTTTTTCTTTGAATGTCGTATTTTTCATTTCATATTCTAAATCAGTATCGTTTGCTGATGACATATGTCTATGGAATGGCTCTAAAGAAAACCTTCAGGATCAAATACACGCTTGGGCAGAAGCGGCTAAAGTGCACTGATGTGACAAAAGTCATCAGATACTTCCTAATATCGTCTCGTATCTCCTTTTGCCCGTCGTACTGCAGAAACTCGACATGGCATGGACTCAACAAGTCGTTGGAAGTCCACTGCAGAAATATGTTGCATCTATAGCAATCCATAACTGCGAAAGTATTGCTGGTGCAGGATTTTAAGCCCAAACTGACTTCTCGATTAAGTCCCATAAAAGTTCGATTGGATTCATGCCGGGCGATCCGGGTGGCCACATTATTCGCTCGAACTGTCTAGAATGTTCCTCAAACCAATCGCGAACAGTTGTGCCGTGGTAACAGGGAGCACTGTCATCCATAAAAATTCCATCATTGTTTGGGAACATGAAGTCCATGAATGGTTGCAAATGGTACTCCATGTAGTTTAGTGCGTTCCACGTAAACACAACCCACACCATTATGGAGCTACCACCAACTTGCACAGTGCCTTGTTGATAACTGGGAGACGGCTCGGAGTGGCCGCGCGGTTAGAGACGTCAAGTCACGGATTGCACGGCCCCTCCCGCCGGGGGTTCGAGTCCTCCCTCAGACATGGGTGTGTGTGCTGTTCTTAACATAATTTAGTTTAAGTAGTGTGTAAGTCTAGGGAGAGATGACCTCAGCAGTTGGGTCCTTTAGGAGTTCATACACATTTGAATATTTGATAACTTGGATCTGTGATTTCGTGGGGTCTGCGCCAAAATGGTTCAAATGGCTCTGAGCACTATGGGACTTAATATCTGAGGTCATCAGTCCCCTAGAATTTAGAACTACTTAAACCTAACTAACCTAAGGACATCACACAGATCCATGCCCGATGCAGGATTCGAACCTGCGATCGTAGCAGTCGCGGGGTTACGGACTGAAGCGCCTAGAACCGATCGGCCACCACGGCCGGCGGTCTGCGCCACACTCTAACTCTACCATTAGTTCTTACCAACTGGAGTTGGGACTTATCTCATTAGGTCACGGTTTTCCAGTCGTCTAGGATCCAACCGATATGGTCACAAGCCCAGGAGAGGCACTGCAATCGACGTCGTGCTGGTAGCAAAAGCACTAGCGTCGGTCGTCTGCTGCCATAGCCCATTAACACCAAAGTTCACCGCACTGTCCTAACGTATACGTTCGTCGTATGTCCAACATTCATTTCTGTGGTTATTTCACCCGGTGTTGCTTATCTGTTAGCACCAACAACTCTACACAAATGCCGCTGCTCTAGGTCGTTACTTGAAATCCGTCGGTCACAGCATGGTGAGAGGTAATGACTGAAATTTGGTATTCTCGGCACACTCTTGACACTGTGGATTTCGGTATATTGAATTCCCTTACGATTTTCGGAACAGAATATTCCCTGCGTCTAACACTATCTACTACTCCTCGTTCCAAATCTATTAATTACCGTCGTGCAGCTATAATCACGTCGGAAACGTTTTCACATGAATCACCTGAGTACAAACGACAGCTCCACCAGTGTACTGATCTTTTATACCTTGTGTACGCGATACTGCCTCCATTTGTATACGTGCGTATCGCTTTCCCATTTGTCACCTTTAGTGCATATGGTTTAATGTTCTGCCATGAGAAAAGTGAGATGATGATTATGAAAATGTATGGACAACCAATGGGTTACATCGAAATGGAGCTCAAACTGTTACAGATTTCAAATGTCTTGGCAGTGTTGTCTCGATAGTATTTCTAAAGAAAGGAATCACGTACAGAATCCAAGAAGGTAGTAACTTCTGTGAAATAATTAAAGAACTAATGTGGGGCAAGAAAGTGCTGCCAAAAAGTAAGAGAATCATCAGTGAAACCTATTTCATTCCTATTTTGACATATTATTGTGTAACACGGGCCATGAGAAGTAGAAAATCAGCAAAACTGAGACAGCTGAGATGAGATTGGTCCGTAGCATTGTCGGAAATGAACATGGAGGGATAGAACCATAGACGTGGAAATCCGAAAACAGGCTCGAACTGTAGGATTTAAAGACAAAACAAAATCGCAGCGGCTGAGATGATAAAGACATATGCGACGCATGGATGCTAACTGGTCACCAGGACCAATGTTTGGCTTAAAATTCAGAGATAAAAGACCAAGAGGAAGCTCAAGAATCATGGAAAGTTCCTGTGCGATAAGAACTGTGTGAACTGAGCTAACCAGTGAAGACTTACAACCCACTCTCCCAGCTTCAGTTCTGCCAGTATATCTCTCTCTCATTTTCGAATCTTATCAGAGAATCTGTTGAACACCTAGCTGGACTGACACTACTGGGAAGCATATGGCTGCTGTGATGTCAGGACCTTAGGAGAGAGATACTGCAATAATTGACACTTTGAGGTCCAGACATGATCAGCGCCTGAATAGCTAAATCAGCAAGAGAATTGCCTGCAAATGGCAAGTTTCCGGGTCGTCCTCCACGCAGTATTATTCTCTGAAGAATTTACCATATGCTACGTGTTACATATTATTTTGATAAAAACGGGAAGAACGCTGTAAATAGAAATATTAGTCACATTTTCCTGCGAGAAGTTTAAGTACAGCTTCAGTTGGACTGCTTTCATTCTTGTCCTACAAAGAGATCTCTACGAAATCAGCAGAGGCATTTGCTAAAAGAAGGACTTCAGTACAATGTTCACAAGTGCGACTTACAATCAGATGTGGAGTGCTGGGAGCGGCCGTATTCTTTTGAAGCCGAGTAGATGTTACAGCTGAGGAAATGTCACACTGGAGTTGCATTCAGATCCGTTAAAGAAGTATATCATTCTATTAAAAAAAACATATTTGCTTCAATATTTCGATCGATACAAAAATGAAGACTATCAATGCCAAATTACGTGCCCCTACGTGTACCACCGTTTGCTGAAAACCTCGATTCGATATCTGGAACAGTTTACGAAATAAAAGTGGTGTCATGTCTTATGTGACTCGCTCTGAATATCGACTCATCGATAAACTCTAACTTTATGAGAAGAAACGCGGTTGAAACAAATTTATATCATAATATGTGTGGAAATTCACTGGAAAGAATGCAGTAGCAACAATTTAGAAGAACTTAATTCAAGGATAGTTATTCGTTGTTATGCGGTCGCGAGCAAAATGGAGCACCATGAGGATGACGAAAGGCGCACACGACTTACGTGAAGGCGGTAGAAAGGCCGCAGAATGGCCTGTCCGTTTATACTGCGCCGCCCGCCGCCACTGTCGGCATCTCTCCGTCTTCCGGTGATCAACCGCCACTCCTGCCGCCCTCACAGCAACAGCGTGGTAGCTACGCGGTCAGAGCATTTCTTTCCCCCATTTCCCGATACAACGATGCCATACTGTGGCTATGTGCTGTCTGCCATTTACGTATCCGCTTCGGACGATGATATTCAAATGCTACTTTACATTAAATTAAGATAATAAAATAACGCTGTGCGACTGGGTTCATGATTTCTACATATTTATTCTATATCCACATACATATAGCGCAAGCCACCGTATGGTGCTTGGCGGAGGGTACCCTGTACCGCTTCTACTCACTTTCTTTCCTGTTCCAATCGTAAAAAGAGCGAGAGAAAAACGACTATCTAAATGCCTCCGTACGAGCCGTAAACTCTAATTTTAGCTTCGTTATCCTTACGCAAAATATACATTGGTGACAGTAGAGTAGTTCTGCAGTCAGCCTCAAATGTCGGCTCTAAATTTTCTCAGTAGTGCTCCTCGAAAAGAAAGTCGCCTTCTCTTCAGATATTCCCACTTGAATTCCTGAAGCATCTCCCTAATACTTAAATGTTGTTCGAACGTGCCGATAAAAAATCTAACAGCCCGCCTCTCAATTGTTTCAATGTGTTCCTCTAATCCGACCTTGTGTGAATCCCAAACACTCGAACAGTACTCAAATGGTTCAAATGGCTCTGAGCACTATGGGACTTAACTGCTGAGGTCATCAGTCCCCTAGAACTTAGAACTACTTAAACCTAACTAATCTAAGGACATCACACACATCCATGCCCGAGGCAGGATTCGAACCTGCGACCGTAGCGGTCGCGCGGTTCCAGACTGTAGCGGCTAGAACCGCTCGGCCACCCCGGCCGGCCGAACAGTACCCAACAATGGATCGCACTAGTGTTCTAAAATTCCTAAAATTCTTTCCTAAAATTCTTCCAATAAACCTAAGTCGACCGTTCGCCTTTCCTGCTACAATCCTTACATGCTCGTTCCATTTCATATTGCTTTTCAACGTTGCACCTAGATATTTAGTCGAGTCAGTGTGTCAAGCAGCACACTTCTAATGCTGTTCTCGAACATTATGGGATGTTTTTCCTATTCATCTGTGGAACTTACATTTTTCTACATTTAGAGCTAGCTGTCATTCATCACACCAACTAGAAATTTTCTCTGTCGTCTTGTATCCTCCTACAGTCACTCAATGACGATACCTTCCCATCCACGACTGCTGCTTACCCTGTTCGCCAGATCATGAATTTATGTAGAAAATAATATCGGTCCTATTAAACCTCCCTGGGGCACTCCTGATGATAGCCTTGTCTCTAATGAACTATCGCCGTCTAGGGCAACATACTGGGTTCCATTACTTAACAAGTCTTCGAGCCACTCACATATCTGGGAACCTATTCCGTATGCCTGTACCTTCGCTAACAGTCACTGCCCGTAGTAAATGACAGGAAGTCATTTAGCTAAACCGAAGCTACGTCTGTGGTTCCCTAATAAGGCGTTATGTGCCCCCCTGCTGTTCGTATATTAATAATTTCATGTGACTCAACAGCCTGGTGCAAATCTTTCAACTGGACGCCACTTTGGTGCCTTTCGAGTACTTAAACTACCCCAGTTATCCGGCTGGGAAAAAGAAGCTTACATTGTAACGTGGCATATGAACTTTGTGTTGTGTCTGGGAGATTCTCTCGTCAATGAAAGGTGAATGGTAGGTTAAAATCAGACTGAAAAAAATCGGTAATCGTATCAGAATTCGAATCCGTGATCTTATGATTGATTTCCAGACACGCACTGTATCGCTAGAACATGACGGCAGTCTCCGCTACTCACGGTCTATACAAGCAGTTTTGAGACAAACTGAGCAGCCCTCTTAGATTCTTTGCAGACGATATCGTCGTTTAACCTCCCAGTAAAGTTGTCGAAAGATCAAAGTGAATCGCAATATCTTTTAGACAAGATATTTATATTGGAGCGAAAAATGGTTCTGGCCCCGAGCAATGTAAATGGTGAGGACCTCCACGTGAAGAAATGTATTTGTTACAATATATACGACTACTCAAAACAAATTCCTGTCAATTTCAGTTATACAATGACTTCCACAGATTTTTAGGTTGTCGATTCAACTAAATACCTAGGGATTAATATTACGAACAACTTAAATAGGAACCATAATATAGAAAATATTGTCTATGAGGTGAACCAAACACCTCACTTTCTCGGAAGAACTCTATCCCAGTGTATCACACACATTTAATTCCTAATAAATTACAATGAAGCATGAAATTTTACAGATTTTGATGTTTCAAACGTAATTCATCAGCAGTCATTGTTAACGCCAAGCGTTTCAATTACTCTCAATAGTCTGTAAAAGTAAAGCTTACAAAATTTTTGAAAAGAAAGTCAAACGTTTTGTGTGATGATTTGTCTAAAAATATTAGGGAAACGTTTGGTGCACCCCATTTTCTATTCATGATTTCGAGCATCATTCAAAGGCACGTAGAACGTTTCTCTGATGTAGTTATTTCTTTTACACAAATTACTTCATGAAATATTTGACTGATTTCTTCCGTTTTTCAGTTTCAAGTTTTATTCAGAGAGCATGGTGTTACTGACTCCTCGTTTGCGTTCCTAACGTACTTGATTCGAAGGAAGCCTTTTTGACATTTAAATACCGCACCAATGTATCTTTTTATGAGCAAAATAGCTAGGTCTTGAACAGATGACATTTTTGACACTTCATTTTCAGCAGCTTTTCGTGAAATATTTCAATTTTTCCTCAGCTTATTAATTAAGTTTTCGTTCATTACCCTGATTACTTTCAAGCAGTTGAATATTTTTTTGCCAAACTAGACCTCATGTTGGTCACTTTGATGCCCCGTTTGCCTGTATCTCTCCCTCTGTTAGGCTATGAAAATTTGGACAAAACCTCATGGTGTAGGTTATAGGGAGTCTTGTTTTCGCTCTGCTCACGCGTTCACAAAAACATACCGAGTGTTATTCATATGATAAATAATCCTTTCTGCGTGCTGTCATTTCCAAAATTTGTCGTTTCGATATCTTGAATCTTTTATGAGATACGACAATTTTTACGACCACTTGAGTCCCAAAGCGCAGGAAAGGTTCGGATGCGCCGCGTCTCAAGAACGAAGAGAGATATCATTCCGGTGTCAACTCTAAATACAATTTAGATATATTGGTTACATTTCATAAGTAGTAATGTATGGCTTTAAATGAACTCTATGGAAAGTCTACACTATGTGATTTTACCTCTGCAGATTCTTAAAAATTTCGTGCAGCCATGTACTCAATATTGTGCACCACAGTAACTATGACGAATAACTAAAATAAATTCTGACCTTTATCATTTAAGGATATCAAGCTATAGGTTGCGGAAGAATCAAATTTTTTCACCGGATACTTTTCTTAAAATCGGATGTTAAGTAATTCATAGTTGCCGTCGCGTCCGCTCCACTGCTTTGTCAAGAAGAAACGTGGTTGTCGCTCTGTGTCGAGCGTGCTGCAGCGACAAGATTCAAACACGTTTGAATTCAAACGTCGCCAGTTGCAGCGGGAGACAGGCAGCGACACAGATGTCGCTCACGTAGGACACTTCCGTAACTACACCTGCAGTTGTGTTTTGTCGCCTGAAGATGTCGCTCGCTTCTGTCGCTCACGTAGGGCACGGCCTTTAGAAGGTGCAACAACTTTTTTTGTCCATCCTCCCGTTCTAGCCCGTCCTTGTGCTCTTTAAAATTCAAAATTCGTCTAGCCTCCAAACCATTCAAATTTCTCTACAAAAGTGATTGGTTTTCACTGGAGCACAGCAGTAATTTGTTAAATTATGATTTCTTCTTGTTAAATAAAGAAAATAAATAATTTTTCTCGATAATAAGAAAAGTATATCTCTCTCAGCAGTGGAAAACTTATTGATGTTAAAATAAACTGGCTTTATGTCTTTCATCTTCATTTAAGGGGGATGTAATATCTTTCTTCCACTTACAATTTAAAATTTAAAATAGAACTTAAATTTTCTTCTTAGAAAATGAGATAAAGATTAAAAGGAAGAAAATTATATTTTTGAATCATAATTCTTCGTGAGAATATAAACCTGTACTTGATTCCAGGAACTTGATTTCTTCTCTTTTTTTCCTCTTGAAAGGTTCTAATAAATTCTTTTGCCCTTTATATTCAATCATTAAAGGCTAAAATCTACGATGTCCGTATTAATATTTTTCTATTTCAAGGTTCTGAAAAATATCACATCATTACTCTTTATAAGAAAGAAGCATAACTTTTTTTGTAGCTTTGGTGCGTGTAAGGTGATCGTGCTGACACGTTAGGTACACCTTTTATTTTCTTCCTTCAAGATGTAATGCACCGTGTGTCCTTTTATCCAATTAACAACATTCCATTTCGTTGTAGGAATGGCGCTGTGTCTGGAGTCTGAAAATTTGCTGCGTGAAGATGCTGGGAGAGATTCTGTTGACGATGACTATCTTCTGCTTAGTTGTATGCCAAATTTCTAAACATCGTACTTCAATAACTGTCACAATTATCTGAGTTTTTCTCTCTTAAGCTTACCGAAAACTATGCAGTACATAACCAAATGTGATTCTCATTTCTGGAGCATCTGTAGTGTTTATATCATCAGCGTTATGACTAGGCAAAATATCTTTTTTTTTATAATTATGGACTGAGAAAATATGTCTCTTGAGATCTCTGTCAATGGCACTATCCCCAAAAGAGAGGAATGAAGAGACAACACAGCAAGACGTGAATATCCACAGGGAGATTTCGTAAGCTACGAATAACAAATTTCCAGTCAAGAAAGGCGACTGCACAGGAAACATCACGGAATGGCAGAATATATGGGCACGGCATGGCAGAATATGTGGGCATCAAGAATATGAACATTTTCTCATTGATGTAGTAGGGACAAAGGTAGACAAAAATAGCTTTCCCACAAAGTGAATGACGAAATATGATAGAAGGTACGACGCTCCCACGCTACCTTTATTTAGACAGTCAGCGCTAGGGTTGAGGCTCCTATAAGTATGAGCTGGCGCATCCGCCATTTTGTTTCCCAGAGCTCTGAAGTGTGAACGTTCTGTGGTGCTATAGGATTTGCGTCACGACACTTCAGCACGAAATTATGGATGGTTGTGCTGCCATAAACTGTTCTAACCATTCTAGAAATGGATTTAGAATGGTTCGTTTCCCAGAAGATTCAGAGAGAAGAAAAAAATGGACTGTTAACTGTCGTCGCGAAAACTGGAAACCCGGATGGAGTGCACAGTTATGTATAATTTTTATTATGACCTGAAGCAACATTTAACAGTAAAAATCGTTTGTGATATTCGAACGCAGGTTTTTGTTTAGCTGTTTTGAAAGTACTACCGCTTAACAGAGATTCTGCCTGTTGGGGCTTAGCAGCCCCAAAATATCATAACACAGGAAAACCCTCCAGAACATACAGTATTTAGAGTACAATATCTGTGTCTTATAATATATTGACAGTCATTAATCAAGTACAAGCCAAGATCGTTTAAAACTTTTATTTAGATGACCGTTTTCGGCAGAATTAGGCCTAAACTGTCGTCACCGGATCTGTATCACAGTAGTAATCATGACACTTCAGAGCCATACGCTATTTTTAAAGTTAAGAAAGCTCGCCAGTTCCACTATCGGCATTTCACAATAGGAATACATAATGTAAAACATTAAGCCCCTGGCTTGATAGGGCCTAGGTCACGTTAAAAGCTATACACAGTTTAATTCTGACGAAACCGGTCATCTAAATAAAAGTTTTAAGCGATCTTGGCTTGTATTTCAATAATGCCATCGATATCAGATCGACCCCCAGAAGTCACAATGACGAACTTCGATACTGACAGTGCCTCTACAGTAATGTTTGTTGCTGTGACTGTAGGATTAGTAGGCCTTTAGTATGTAGGGCTCAACCTTGAGATGGGCATTTGATTTTGTCCGAGATAGGTACCTCATATCATCAAAGAAAAGCTAATAGGTTGTACAAAAACATATACAATTTTACATCAAATGTGTAAGTGTTAAGTGTGTTCTTGTGTGTCCTGGAAATTTAACGAAGCAAGCCTTCACTCGATTAGAAGTGCCGTGTTTGGTGAGTTTCGTTTTTATACTTGGCTATTGGGCAAATGTCCACTTTAGATGTAGCCGCGCCAACTCGTACTTACAGGAGCCTGGTACATGATTTAATAAACGTCATTATCGAATATTTAATTTGGATCCCGGGAAGAAAATAAACACAAAAATGGTACGCGATTCTATCACAGAAATATACATGTTTCTTGCACCTTTATTTTTCATTCGGACAGCAAAGGTTTTTGTGTCTAATCCACATATCGATGTAAACATGAGCGGAATGAAAGCTCAAAATAGCACGATCTAAGGCTTCATGCAGGACGCTTCTAAAATATTTCAGAAAACTTGAACAAAACAGCACATTTCCCATAAGCTACGTGCTGTGTTTACCATTCGTTGGAAATGAAAATGGCGATGCGCCTGCCTGTGTTTTTAGGAGCTCTAGCTAGGGTAAAGGCGTCATCACGAACGTCATTCAAACCAAGTTGACAGCGTAACACCACCACATTCACTGAGCATCAATACCATGTTGATCGTACAGTTGTTACTATCATCTACTCGCTACGATTACAACAAAAGCGAAAGGTGCCTTATGAATGAGAATCCCTATTTGCAGTACTCTTAAGACTGAAATCCAAAATAACAATAAGAAGTTAACAAAGCTAAGCGAAGGGCAGTACCTCTACATATTTTCTCGAGTTCTTGAAATTTGATCTTAATTAATTCTTGATAGTTGCACACTAACGAATCATTTCGGCTATCATAATACTCGTCTGTCTACTATAGATGTTTGATTGCTTTAACACTCGATTGCCGGCGGATATGGGCGAGCGGTTCTAGACGCTTCAGTATGGAACCGCGCGACCGCTACGGTCACAGGATCGAATCCTGCCTCGGGCATGGATGTGTGTGATGTCCCTAGGTTAGTTAGGTTTAAGTAGTTCTAAGTTCTAGGGGACTGATGACCTAAGATGTCAAGTCCCATAATGTTCAGAGCCATTTGAACCATTTCAACACTCGATTAACTTTACCAATACTGTATTTTGGGTTGAATATGATTCTGAATGCGATGTTAATTTTAATTTCTGTCCGTCTGCTGAAGACTTACGTAATGATGTCTAAACCGTTCTGACAGTTGTGTTGTTTGTCGCCGAAATTCTAGAAAGAGTTGTGGCATCTGACAGACAGTGCTAAATGCTGATATGCGGAAAGATCTTCACTGCTGTATAGAGCACTCTCCTTTGCTACATCTTCCCCATACCATAATTAGTATAATAACAAAAGTCTAATTCTGCAGAAGACTATGTCCACTAGTCCTTAAATAATCTGCGAGAAGTAGTAATGCATAAAAGATAACAACCTGTTGGACAAAAATATGGAGACTCCATAGTTTTTTCAGCGTTTCTCATTGGGACAAAGATAAGAATCTCGAGTCATGTTAGGCTTCAGAATCCTAAGGTATATATTTTATTATTTCACACAAAACGGTGCTACGATATGGGAGAACTAAGTGAATTTTATGCTTCTGAGAAAAATTGTTTTCTTGTGTACTACTTCCGAGTGCAGAAAGGCTCCTTCGTTCTTTTTTTGGTGATTTGTAAATTTTCTTACCACCACATCTTACTTTGCGAGAAGAGGTTTTTTCTTTCTTGGGATCAAAATTATGTGGACAGTCTATCACTGGTTAGTATTCTGATGACTAACGACGGTTCCACAAGTTGAGTAAACACCCCGACCACGACCACCCCCACCCCCGGATGACGTCACGTGTTTTCTCAGCTGCACGTGTATCACAGCCCCCTCCTCCCCCTCCCCCCTCCACAAACTCCCCTCCCCATAACATACCCTACTGGTGGGAATTTCGAAATATGGCGGGAAATTAAAATTTGTGGTATCCTTTCTGGGACTCGAAACCTGGTCCTCCTGGGCAGAAAGCCCAAGTGTACCCCCCCCCCACCCCTCACACAATTAAACCGCCAGGGGCGTTTGGAATTGGCGCGACATTAAAATTGGCGTTACCTTTTCTGGGACACGAGACCTGGTCCTCCTTGGTGGCGGAAAGCCCATTATATCCCCCTAATACAATTAAATCACCAGAGGCGCTTGGAATTGACGGGAAATTAAAAATGGCTGTGCCCTTTCCGGGACTCGAACCCTGATTCTACTGAATGACAAAAGCTCAAGTGCACCCCCTAACATATGGAAACTGTCCAGATGCGATTCAAAAATGGCTCTGAGCACCATGGACTTAACATCTGAGGTCATCAGTCCCCTAGAACTTAGAACTAGTTAAACCTAACTAACCTAAGGACATCACACACATCAATGTCCGCGGCAGGATTCGAACCTGCGACCGTAGCAGTCGCGCGGTTCCGGACTGAAGCGCCTAGAACCTCTCGGCCACTGCGGCCGGCCAGATACGGGAGAGGAAGGTTAGGTTAGAGTACTTTATTTATTTTGGTCGGGAAACTGACGCAAAGATCGATCCTAATTACATAATTAATGACAAAGATGCATTCTAGAGAGAGAGGGACATGTTGCTATAGGACATTTGACCATTTTTTCTGTTCGTTGCTCTCTAGGAATGCATCAATTGTATGACATAACTTGCGTTCGACTCGCATGCAACTGCATGTTCTATGTGTGACGTAGAGCACTGTCTACTTACGATCGTTAACAGCAAACCTCTCTGTCATCGCCGGCCGGGGTGGACGAGCGGTTTTAGGCGCTACAGTCTGGAACCGCGTGACCGCTATAGTCGCAGGTTCGAATCCAACCTCGGGCATGGATGTGTGTGGTGTCCTTAGGTTAGTCAGGTTTAAGTAGTTCTAAGTTCTAGGGGACTAATGACCTCAGAAGTTAAGTCCCACAGTACTCAGAGCCACTTGAACCATTTGAATCTCGGTCATCAGAGGACTTCCATCCTGTTTCGACACATTCCTCTAAACGAACGGAGATTTATGCCACTCACTCCCATTCCCTTGCCTCATCTTGGGCATAAAATCGAGTATTCAGTTTCATAACTACGGTGTGTGTGAGGAACTACAGCTGCTTGAAAGATGTCCTGCTTACGGAGTTAGTGGCGGAATGACATGTAATATCACACGGCAAACCCCCCCCCCCCCCACGCCACCACTGCTATGCGTTTGTCCCTTTCTTTGTAAGAAGCGGTCCCCGT
Organism: Schistocerca piceifrons; assembly: GCF_021461385.2. Lineage (NCBI taxonomy): Eukaryota > Metazoa > Arthropoda > Insecta > Orthoptera > Acrididae > Schistocerca > Schistocerca piceifrons. The sequence continues at coordinate 475,812,316 of NC_060149.1, forward strand.
TACTAACGATCATTTTATATAGGACTGATGCGAGCAAAGTATAATTTCTGAACCGTGATCCGATGTGAATAGTGGGAGCTATACACCTCTGGAAAGCTGTACTGCACGTGTATAACAAGGAATCGCTGTTTTAAGGAAGTAGTTTTTCATTTTACTTATTATCACCATAGTTCATCGTAGAGAAACCTGCAAGGAGAATGTATGTCATATATTTCATAAATTATCACAGTAACACCCTTGCATTCCATACGACTAATCGGCCGGAAACAGCAAAGATTTATCATTACAGCTTGATTTAAGTGCAGAACATTGTAGCCTTAGGAGTGCATGTGGTAATCTCTTACCAATACCTTCTTGGTAATGACCCCAGACACTAGAACAATACTTTCAAATTGCTAGCGCAGTTGATTTACCTATAACGCTACAAACTCGGTCCGTCTGGAGCTCCATCATGCATAAAAACCACCCGTTTCTTGAAACTTAATGCAAATTAAAACCGTGTGCCGTACCGAGATTCGAACTCGGGACCCTTGCCTTTCGCGACCAAGTGATCTACCATCTGAGCTACCCAAGCACGACCCACTCCCCGTCCTCACCGATTTACCTCTGCCAGTGCCAGTGCCAGTGCAGGTAGAGCAACTACCCGCGAAAGACAAGGGTCCCGAGATCGAGTCTTGGTCCCGCACATAGTGTTAATCTGCCAGGAAGTTTCATATTAGCGCACAGAGTGACAATCTCCTTCTGAAAATATCCTCAAGCTGTGACTAAGCCATGGCTGCGCTATATCCTTTCTTTCGTGAGTGCTAGTTCTTCAAGGTTCGCAGCAGAGCTTCTGTAAAGTTTGCAAAGTAGGAGACAAGGTATTGGCAGAAATAAAGCTGTGAACACGGGGCGTGAGTCGTGCTTGGGTAGCTCAGGTGGTAGACCATTTGCCCACAAAAGGCAAGGTTCCCATATTCGAGTCTCGGTCCGGCACACAATTTTAATCTGCCAGGAAGTTTCATATCAGCGCTCAGTCCGCTGCAGAGTGAAGATCTCATTCTGGAAACATACCGCAGGCTGTAGCTAAGCCATGTCCCCGCAATACCCATTCATACAGGAGTGCTAGTTCTGCAAGTTTCGCAGGAGAGCTTCGGTAAAGTTTGGGAAGTAGGAGACGAGTTACTGACAGAAGTAAAGCTTTGAGGATGGGGCGTATGTCGTGTTTGGGTAGCTCAGATGGTGAAGCACTTGCCCGCATAAGGTAAGGGTCCCGAGTTCGAGTCTCGGTCCGGCACACAGTTTTAATCTGCCAGGAAGCTTCTTATCAGTGCACACACCGCTGCAGAGGGAAAATCTGATTCTGAAAGCATCCCCAGGCTGTGGCTAAGCAATGTCTCCGCAATATCATTTCCCTCAGGATTACTAGTTCTGCAAGATTCGCAGGAGAGCTTCCGTAATGATTGGAAAGTAGGAGACGAGGTGCTGGCAGAGGTAAAGCTGTGAGCACGAGGCGTGTATCGTGATCAGGTAGCTCCAATGGTAGAGCACTTGCCCGCGAAAGGCAAGGGTCCCGAGTTCGAGTCTCAGTAACGCACACAGTTTTAATCTGTCAGGAGGTTTCATATGGGCGCACACTCCGCTGCAGAGTGGGAATCTCATTCGGGTAACATATCCCAGGCTGTGGATAAGCCATGTTTACGCAATATCCTTCCTTCCAGGAGTGCTAGTTCTGCAAGGTTCGCAGGAGAGCTTCTGATAAATTCGGAAAGTAGGAGACGATGTACTGGCAGAAGCAAGGCTCTGAGGATGGGGCCTAAGTGTGCTTGGGTAGCTAAGATAGTAAAGCACTTGCCCGCGAAATGCGACGGTCGTGAGTTCGATTCTCGGTTCGGCATACAATTTTCAAAATGGTGCAAATGGCTCTGAGCACTATGCGACTTAAGTTCTGAGGTCATCAGTCGCCTAGAACTTAGAACTAATTAAACCTAACTAACCTAAGGACATCACACACATCCATGCCCGAGGCAGGATTCGAACCTGCGACCGTAGCGGTCGTTCGGCTCCAGACTGTAGCGCCTAGAACCGCACGGCCACTCCGGCCGGCATACAATTTTAATTTGCCAGGAAGTTTCATATCAGCACACACTCCGGTGCAGAGTGTATATGTCATTCTGGAAACATCCCCCGGGCTGTGGCTAAATCCATGTTTCCGCAATATCTTTTCTTTCAGGGGTGCTAATTTTGGAAGTTGCGCAGGAGCGCTTCTGTAAAGTTTGGAAAATAGGAGACGAGGCACTGGCAGAGGTAAATCCGTGAGGACGGAGAGTGTGTCGTGCTTGGGTAGCTCAGATGGTAGAGCACTTGCCTGCGTAAGGCAAGGGTCCCAAGATCGAGTCTCGGTTCCGCACACTGTTTTAATCTGCCAGGAAGTTTCATGTCAGCGCTCACTCCGCTGCAGAGTGAAGATCTCATTCTTGAAACATGTCCCCGCAATATCCATTCTTTCAGGAGTGCTAGTTCTGCAGGAGAGCTTCTGTAAAATTCGGAAAGCAGGAGACGAGATACTGACGGAAGCAAAGCTGTGAGGATGGGGTGTAAGTCGTGTTTGGGTAGCTCAGTTGGTAGAGCACCTGCCCGCATAAGGTAAGGGTCGTGAGTTCGAGTCGCGGACCGGCAAACAGTTTTAATCTGCCAGGAAGTCTCATATCGCGCCCACTCCGCTGCAGATTGAACACCTGATTCTGGAAACATCCCAAATGCTGTGGCTAAGCCATGTCCCCGCAATATCCTTTTCTTTCAGGAGTGCTAGTTCTTCAATGTTCGCATGAGAGCTTCTGTAAAGTTTGGTAAGTAGGAGACGAGGTACTAGCAGAAGCAAGTATCTGAGGATGGGGTGTGAGGCGTGCTTGGCTAGCGCAGACGGTAGAGCACTTGCCAGCGAATGGCGAGCGTCGTGAGTTCGAGTCTCAGTCCGGCAGAGAGTTTTAATCTAAATGGTTCAAATGGCTCTGAGCACTATGTGACTCAAATGCTGAGGTCATTAGTCCCCTAGAACTTAGAACTAGTTAAACCTAACTAACCTAAGGGCATCACAAACATCCATGCCTGAGGCAGGATTCGAACCTGCGACCGTAGCGGTCTTGCGGTTCCAGACTGCAGCGCCTTTAACCGCACGGCCACTTCGGCCGGCCGAGTTTTAATATGCCAGGAAGTTTCATATCAGCGCACACTCCACTGCAGAGTGATAATCTCATCTGGAAACATCCCCCAGCTGTTGGTAACCCATGTTTCCGCAATATCCTTTCTTTCAGTGGTGCTAATTTTGGAAGATCACAAGGATGCTTCTGCAAAATTTGGAAAGTACGGGACTAGGATCTGGCAGAGGTAAATCTGTGAGGACGGGGCTTGAGCCTTGCTTGGGTAGCTCAGATGTTAGAGCAATGTCCCGGCAAAGGCAAGGGTCCTGAGTTAGAGTCTCGGTCGGGCACACAGTTTTAATCTGCTAGGAAGTTTCAAATCAGCGCACACTCCGCTGCATATTGAAAATCTCATTCTTGGAACATCCCGCAAGCTGTGGCTAAGCCTTGTCTCCGCAATATCCTTTCTTTCAGGAGTGCTTGTCCTGCCCATTTCGCAGGAGAACTTCTGTAACGTTTGGAAAGTAGGAGACGAGGTGCTGCCAGAACTAAAGCCACGAGGATGGGGCGTGAGTTGTGCTTGGGTAGCTCAGATGGTAGAGCACTCTCCAGCCAAAGGCAAGGGTCCTGAGTTCGAGTCTCGATCCCACACACAGTTATAATCTGCCAGGAAGTTTCATATCACCGCACACTCCGCTGCAGATTGAAAATCTCATTCTGGAAACATCTCGCAGGCTGTAGCAATGCCATGTCATCGCAATATCCTCTCCTTCAGGAGTGCTAGTTCTGAAAGGTTCGCAGAAGACCTTCTGTAAAGTTTGGAAAGTACTAGACGAGGTACTGGCAGAAGCAAGTCTGTGAGGATGGGGTGTGAGTCATGCTTGGGTAGCTCAGATGTTAGAGCACTCTTCCGCCAACGGCAAGGGTCCTGAGTTCGTATCTCGGTCGGGCATACAATTATAATCTGCCAGGATGTTTCATATCAGCGCACACTCCGCTGCAGATTGAAAATCTCATTCTGGAAACATCCCGTAGGCTGTGGCCAAGCCATGTATCCGCAATGTCGTTTCTCTCAGGAGTGCTAGTTCTGCAAGTTCCGAGGGAGAACTTCTGTAAAGTTTGGAGAGTAGCAGGCGAGGTGCTGGCAGAACTAATGCTCTGGGGATGGGCCGTGAGTCGTGCTTGGGTAACTCAGATGTTATGGCACTTTCCCGGGAATGGCAAGGGTCCCGAGTACGAGTCTCGGTCCGGCACACAGTTTTAATCTTCCACGAAATTTCATACCAGCACACACTCCACTGGAGATTGAAAATCTCATTCTGGAAATATCCTCAAGGTTGTGGCTAAGCCATGTCTTTGAAATATCCTTCCTTTCAAGAGTCGTAATTGTTTACGTTTCACAGGAGAGATTCTCTAACGTATGGAAAGTAGGAGACGTGGTACTGGCTGAAGTAAAGCTGTAAGGACGAGGCGTGTGACTTGCTAAGGTAGCTCAGATGCTAGAGCAATTGCCCACGCAAGGCAAGGATCCCTAGTTCGAGTCTCGGTCCGGCACACAGTTTTAATCAGCTACGAATTTTCATATCGGTGCACACCCCGCTGCAGAGTGAAAATCTCATTCTCGAAATATCCCGCAGGCTGTAGCTAAGTCATGTCTCCGCAATATCCTTTCTTTCAGGAGTGCTAGTTCTGCAAGTTTCGCAGGAGAACTTCTGTAATGTTTCGAAAGTAGGAGAAGAGGTGCTGCCAGAACTAAAGCCACGAGGATGGGGCGTGAGTTGTGCTTGGGTAGCTCAGATGTTAGAGCACTTGCCCGCGGAAGCTAAGGGTCCCGAGTTCGAGTCTCCGTCCAGCACATAGTTGTAATCTGCCAGGAAGTTTCATACCAGCGCACACTCCACTGCTGAGTGATAATCTCATTCTGGAATGAGCTGTGGCTAACCCATGTTTCCGCAATATGTTTCTTTCAGTGGTGCTACTTTTGGAAGGTCACAGGGGTGCTTCTGCAAAGTTTGGAAAGTAGGAGACAACGCTCTGGCACAGGTAAATCTGTGAGGACGGGGAGATCACTCTTCCGCCAACGGCAAGGGTCCTGAGTTCGAGTCTCGGTCGGGCACACAGCTGTAATCTGCCAGGAAGTTTCGTATCAGCGCACACTCCGCTGCAGATCGAAAATCTCATTCTGGAAACATCCGGCAGGCTGAAGCAATGCCATGTCATCGCAATATCCTTTCCTTTAGGAGTGCACCTCGAAGGGAACGATCTATTGATACGTAATCAGCATGGTTTCAGAAAACATCGTTCTTGTGCAACGCAGCCAGCTCTTTATTCGCACGAAGTAATGGCCGCTATCGACAGGGGATCTCAAGTTGATTCCGTATTTCTAGATTTCCGGAAAGCTTTTCACATCGTTCCTCACAAGCGACTTCTAATCAAGCTGCGGGCCTATGGGGTATCGTCTCAGTTGTGCGACTGGATTCGTGATTTCCTGTCAGGAAGGTCGCAGTTCGTAGTAATAGACGGCAAATCATCGAGTAAAACTGAAGTGATATCAGGTGTTCCCCAGGGAAGCATCCTGGGACTTCTGCTGTTCCTGATGTATATAAATGGCCTGGGTGACAATCTGAGCAGTTCTCTTAGGTTGTTCGCAGATGATGCTGTAATTTACCGTCTAGTAAGGTCATCCGAAGACCAGTATCAGTTGCAAAGCGATTTAGAAAAGATTGCTGTATGGTGCGGCAGGTGGCAGTTGACGCTAAATAACGAAAAGTGTGAGGTGATCCACATGAGTTCCAAAAGAAATCCTTTGGAATTCGATTGCTCGATAAATAGTACAATTCTCAAGGCTGTCAATTCAACTAAGTACCTGGGTGTTAAAATTTCGAACAACTTCAGTTGGAAAGACCACATAGATAATATTGTGGGGAAGGCGAGCCAAAGGTTGCGTTTCATTGGCAGGACACTTAGAAGATGCAACAAGTCTACTAAAGAGACAGCTTACACTACACTCGTTCGTCCTCTGTTAGAATATTGCTGCGCGGTGTGGGATCCTTACCAGCTGGAATTGACAGAGGACATCGAAGGGTGCAAAAAAGGGCAGCTCGTTTTGTATTATCACGTAATAGGGGAGAGAGTGTGGCAGATATGATACGCGAATCGGGGTGGAAGCCATTAAAGCAAAGACGTTTTCCGTCGCGGCGAGATCTATTTACGAAATTTCAGTCACCAACTTTCTCTCCCGAATGCGAAAATATTTTGTTGGGCCCATCCTACATAGGTAGGAATGATCATCAAAATAACATAAGAGAAATCAGAGCTCGAACAGAAATGTTTAGGTGTTCGTTTTTCCCGCGCGCTGTTCGGGAGTGGAATGGTAGAGAGATAGTATGATTGTGGTTCGATGAACCCTCTGCCAAGCACTTAAATGTGAATTGCAGAGTAGATATGTAGATGTAGATGCTAGTTCTTCAAGGTTCGCAGGAGACCTTCTGGAAACTTTGGAAAGTAGTAGACGAGGTACTGGCAGAAGCAAGTCTCTGAGGGTGGGGTGTAAATCGTACTTGGGTAGCTCATATGGTAGAGCACTCTCCCGCCGAAGGCAAGGATCCTGAGTTCGAGTCTCGGTCCGGCACACAGTTGTAATCTGGCAGGAAGTTTCATATCAGCGAACTCTCCGCTGCAGAGTGAAAATCTCATTCTGGAAATATTCCCAAGACTGTGGCTAAGCCATGTCTCCGCAATATACTTTCTTTCAGGAGTGCTAGTTCTCCACGTTTCGCAGGATTGCTTCTGTAAAGTTTGGAAGGTAGGAGACTAGGTACTGGCAGAGGTAAAGATGTGAGCACGAGGCGTGAGTCGGGCTCTGGCGTCTCCAGAGTCCCGAGAACGAGCCTCCGCCAGTCACACAATTTTAATCTGCCACGAAGTATCATATCAATGCACTCTCCGCTGCAGACTGATTATCCCATTCTGGTAACATCCTGAAGGCTGTGGCTAAGCGATTTCTTCGCACCATGCTTCTTTCAGGAGTGTAGATCCGCAGGGTCGCAGGAGAGCTTCTGTAAAGTTTGGAAAGTAGGAGACGAGGTACCCTCAGAAGTAAAGCTGTGAGGACGGTGCGTGTGTCGTTCTTGGGTAGCTCAGATGGTAGAGCACTCTCCCGCCAAAGCCAAGGGTCCTGAGTTCGAGTCGCAGTCCAACAGGCTGTTTTAATCTGCCAGGAATTTTCATATCGGCGCACACTCAACTGCAGAGTGATAATCTAATTCTGGAAATATCTCCCAGGCTGTGGCTAAACCATGTTTTTGCAATATCCTTCCATTCAGGAGTCGTAGTTGTCCAAGTTTCACATGAAATCTTCTGTAACGTATGGTAAGTAGGAGACGAGGTACTGGCAGAAGTAAAGCTGTGAGGATGGGGCGTGTGTCGTGCTTGGCTAGCTCAGATGGAAGAGAACTTGTCCAGGCAAGGAAAGGTTCCCGAGACCGAGTCTCAAACCGGCACACAGTTTCTATCTGCCAGGAAGTATCATATCAGTGCACACTTCGCTGCAGAGTGAAAATCTCACTCTCGAAACATCCTGCACGCTGTGGCTAAGCCATGTCTTTGTAATATCCTTCCATTCAGGGGTCGTAGTTGTCCAAGTTTCACAGGAGAGCTTCTGTAAATTTAGGAAAGTAGGACACGAGGTACTGTCAGAAGTGAAGCTCTGAGGACATGGCGTGATTCGTGCTTGGGTAGCTCAGACGGTAGAGCACTCTCCCGCTAAAGGCAAGGGTCCTGAGTTCGAGTCTCGGTCCTGCACATAGTTTCAATCTGCCAGGAGGTTTCATATTAGTGCACACTCCACTGCAGATTGAAAATTTCATTCTGTAAACTTCCGGCAGACTGTTGCTAAGCCATGTCTTTGCAATATCCTGCCCTTCAGTAGTCGTAGTTGTCCAAGTTTCACAGGAAGGCTTCTGTAAAGTATGGAAAGGAGGAGTAGGGGTACTGGCAGACGTAAAGATGAGAGGACGGGGCGTGTGTCGTTCTTGGGTAGCTCAGATGGTAGAGCACTTGCCCACGATGGGCAAGATTCCCGAGTTCGAGACTCGGTCCGGCACACAGTTTTAATGTGCCAGAAAGTTTCATATCAGTGCACACTCCGCTGCAATTTGAAAATCTCATTCTGGAATCATCCCACATGCTGTTGCTAAGCCACGTCTCCGCAATATCCTTTCTTTCAGGAGTGCTATTACTGCAATGATCGGAGGAGAGCTTCTGTAAAGCTTGGTAAGTAAGAGACGAGGCACTGGCAAAAGCAAGGCTCAGAGGATGGGGCGTGAGTCGTGCCTGTGTAGCTCAGATGGTGGAGCACTTGCTCGCGAAAGGCGAGGGTCTTGAGTTCGAGTCTCGGTCCGGCACACAATTCTAATCTACCAGGAAGTTCCATATCAGCGCACACTCCGGTGCAGACTGAAGATCTCATTCTGGAACTATTCCCAATTCTGTGGCTAAGCCATATCTCTGCAATATCCTTTCTTTCATGAGTGCTAGTTCAGCAAGATTCGCTGGAGAGCTTCTGTAATGTTTTGAAAGAAGGAGACGAGGTACTGGCAGAAGTAAAGCTGTGAGGAAGGGGCGTGAGTCGTGCTCGGGTAGCTCAGATGGTATAAAACGTGCACGCGAAAGTCAAGGTTCCCGAGTTCGAGTTTCGGTCCCGCAGACGGTTTTAATCAGCCAGGCAGTTTCATAATAGCGCACACTCCGCTCCAGTGTGAAAATCTCATTATGGGAACATCCCCCACGCTGTGGCTTAGTCACGTCTCCGCAATATCCTTTCTTTCAGGGGTGCTAGTTCTGCAAGGTTCGTAGTAAAGTTTCTGTATAGTTTGGAAAGTAGGAGACGAGATACTGGCAGAAGCAAAGCTGTGCGGACGGGTCGTGTGTCGTGCTTGGGTAGTTCAGATAGTAGAGCACTTTTCTGCGAAAGGCAAGGCTCCTGAGTTCGTTTCTCGGTGCAGCACATAGTTTTAAGCTGCCAGGAAGTTTCATATCAGCGCACACTCCACTGGAGAATGAAAATCTCTTTCTGGTACTTGTTTCTTGTTCTTAACTGCCTTTTATATCATGGCAACAATTTCATATCTACTGTAGACCGGTTATGGATGTTAACTTCCTTGACATTCACGCATCTGGAGATATCGTTTCTCTTGGATAGGTGTAGGACAGCAGTTACCATCTCGGTTCGCACTGTTCCTACTCGAAACGTGGAATGTAGCGGTCTACTTGTGGTCAGCTGCACGGAGCGTTGGTCAATGGCAATGCGAGGAGCTCTGTTCTCTAACTTGATCCTAAGAATGCGAGAATGTCCTGTAACACACATCCACATAGAGAAAGATCGTAAGTTAATGCACTATGATCGAAGTGTTAGAGATATGTAGGTCGCTGTGTGTTATACGTTGGTGTATATTTTTGAGAATTAACAAAGAATGAACGTACTACACAGTCATCTACTTACATTCGAAATGGTACTCACAAAGTAGTGGAGGGGCTGTTTAGCGATGATACAGAAAATGGTAGGCATGCTGTCACGTCATTGGTCTGTGTTAAAATTACGATAAAATTGTTAAAATTGATCACACTATCAACTATGATGCTTATTATTACAGTACATCGACGGTGTCTTTTCCATTTCAACTGTCCAGGTACGCTGTTGATTACCACATAATGTAATTTACACCGTGCAATGTCTAGTTTCCTGGGGGGAATCAATGGACTAAACGAGTTAATGTCAGTTTAGAAACTGACACAGACGTCGAAGTCGTGGTGGAGAAAAAATATATGCCAGTGTACAAAGCGTGTTACAGCAGAAAAAGCGGTATACCAGACAACGAAACAGGATCCTTCTCCTGTGACTGATAATATGTGGGAGAAGGTTCTCTCACTGGCCACCTGCTCCAATGGATAAATACCTGTATATTTAATAGGATCGCGGCATATGCTCGATGCCGGCATGTAGACGTTATTCGTTTTCAGAAAGAGAGATGCAGTAAAAATCTATCGGATGAAATTAAGGGAGCTTTTATAGTTCGTAATTTTTCTCTGCTGGATGGTACAGAACAACAATAACAGAATGTTTGGGTGATAGACGTGAATGGAATCTGAGGGATGCAGATCTGCTTCGACGCTAAATCTTCCTAATTTCCCCAGCAAGAAACTCCACCATAACTGTTCGTACTGTCGTCGTGTTGCAGGAGCAGGCTTCATTTGACGCTGACCTCACACATAGCACATGTGTGCTGGTTCTACGACATGTTCCCACTTCCAACGAGTGGTCAAAACACGCTCCTATAGCATTAACTCAGCTCACTCTGTTTCTACACAGGTTGCAGAATGTGGTGGATACTGCTCTATCTGAGTTCTGGGTAAAATTACTAATACTGATTTCACAATCAACTGCATGACATCGCTCCACATCTATGGCGTCTTTCCAATCCCGACCATCCACTGTTGATTACCACATAATGATTGACTCCGTTGAGATGGTTGGTTGGTTGGTTGGTTGGTTTGGGGAAGGAGACCAGACAGCGTGGTCATCGGTCTCATCGGATTAGGGAAGGATTGGGAAGGAAGTCGGCCGTGCCCTTTCAGAGGAACCATCCCGGCATTTGCCTTGAGCGATTTAGGGAAATCACGGAAAACCTAAATCAGGATGGCCGGACGCGGGATTGAACCGTCGTCCTCCCGAATGCGAGTCCAGTGTCTAACCACTGCGCCACCCCGCTCGGTCGTTGAGATGGAGAGAACCTTGATGAACACACACTGGATATCTGCTACTAATTGCTGTAGAACATGGGATTAAATGTAGAGGTCATCACCTTAATACAGTTGTTTGGAAGCGTTCCTCATTGCTACAGACTCTTCCTATTTCCATATGCTGCGATACCCTACACATGTTTTTTTTTTCGCCAATAAGATAACAAGTACCTCTTTTTATTTGTGCTACCTCACACCTGTTGGGAACAGCACCTTCCGGCGATGGTCAACACCGAAATAGTAATCATGTACATGACTGCAAAATGAAGGAACAATACTTTTCGGATCGGAGCACCGAGACATCTGCTACCCTTTCGCTGGGAAAATGAGATTATCTGTACAGATTCGAACAGTTGTTGGAAGCGCTCTACAATACCGCAAGCTATTCCAGTTTCTATTTGTTGCGATGTCTTCCACATTTTGTCAACGAGAAACATCGCATCTGTATTTTATTTCTACCAGCCTGTGGTGTAGTAGCTGTATAGTTTATGCTATGGGATGTCCAGCTTCCTGTGAGAGCCAGAGGAGCGAAACGTGTTAAGGTCGGTTTAGCAGCAGCTGACACGTGCCTCTTAGTCATGGTAGAAAAAACAAAGTGTATGGCGGTGTACACTGATTGGATGTGTTACAAGCGAAAAAAAAAACAATGTATTAAACTGCTTATGAAGGAGCAATACAGGAACCCTCTCGTGTGATTAATAGTTTGTTGGTCATCCTACAGTACAGATGATGAAACTTTACACCGGTCTGCGGGAGCGACTTCGATCTTAAACCACCTGCTCCAATGAACACCTGTATATTTAATAGGATCGCCAAATATGTTTGGGTGATAGACATGAATGCACTCTGAGAGACACAGATCTCCTTCAGACTCCCTGTATGTAGTTTGCAGAAGTGTTGCAAAATCTAAGTCCGTCCTCCATGCCTGTATGATGTGTAGTCTTCCTAATTTTCCCAACAAGAAACACCACCATAACTGCTCGTAGTGTCTCTTCTACTACCTCGTGTGGCAGGGGAAAGCTTCGTATGGCTCTCGCCTTGCGAACTGTACACGGTTGGCTGAGGTATGACACCATGTTCCCATTTACGAGTGGTCAAAACGCGTTCCTGTCGCATTAACTCAGCTCGTCCTGTTTCCACACAGGATGCATAAGATCTTAGATATAGCGCTTTCCAGCTTTCGTACAGGTCAGACTTCAGTTGGGACGATCACATGGACTAAACTGCAGGTAGGGCGGAGCAGAGACTTAGGAGTGTTTACAAGATGCAGAGGGACTGTCTAAAAACAGCGCTGGAGTACTTGGTGTATGGGATCCTTAGCAGATAGGTTCGAAAAAAAAAAAAACGTGACTCGTTTAGGGATACAAGAATGGCACGAATAAGATTCACCAGTGGCTGTAATCATTAAAAGACGTCTCTGCAGGATCCAACGCAAATATGTGGTTGAATGGATAAACTTGATTCCAAATTGTGGACAGCATTTCGGACAGCATTTCTGCCTGAAAGTGTAACACTATCAGCGACTATGTGTGCAGGCTCAAGACGGCTTTTTATGCAGGGTGATGATAACATAGGCGTTATGATCGTGTTTTTTAATAGCGCCGTCATTACGCAAAATGTATGTTGTGGGTTGTAGAATCCCTCTGTGGTCAGCTTAAGGTGTCATTTCTCAATAGCGTTCCTCGAAAAGATCATCGCGTTCCCTCCATGGATTCCCAGTTGTCCTACTTGGCGAGTTTAATCCGACTGCTGAAGAAAAAAGCTACTCGCCATACAAAGTGACTCTCATGATCAATTTAATTAATTAGCGTATAAAATTGATATCAATGACGTGCCACCATGGAATGATTCTTGACAAGCATTTCTTTTTTTTTTTCGTTGCGGCGATATCTTTTAACGAAATTTCAATCTCCCACCTACACAGGGCGAGATAGGCTCTCACGATTTCTTTCGTAAACGCTAGTATGATATAGCATTCCGCTAGTAAAAGGGTACCTGTCATACAAAACAGCTAGACTACTGGCCATTAAAATTGCTACACCAAGAAGAAGTGCAGATGACAAACGGCTATTCACTGGACAAATATATTATACTAGAACTGAGATGTGATTACATTTTCACGCAATTTGGGTGCATAGATCCTGAGAAATCAGTACCCAGAACAACCACCTCTGGCCGTAATAACGGCCTTGATACGCCTGGGCATTGAGTCAAACAGAGCTTGGATGGCGTGTACAAGTACAGCTGCCCATGCAGCTTCAACACGATACCACAGTTCATCAAGAGTAGTGACTGGCGTATTGTGACGAGACAGTTGCTCGGCCACCATTGACCAGACGTTTTCAGTTGGCGAGAGATCTGGAGAATGTGCTGGCCAGGGCAGCAGTCGAATATTTTCTGTATCCAGAAAGGCCCGTACAGGACCTACAACATACGGTCGTGCATTATCCTGCTGAAATGTAGGGTTTCGCAGGGATCGAATGAAGGGTAGAGTCACGGATCCTAACACATCTGAAATGTAACGTCCATTGTTCAAAGTGCCGTGAATGCGAACAAGAGGTGACCGAGACGTGTAACCAGTGGCACCCTATACCATCACGCCGGGTGATACGCCAGTACGGCGATGACGAATACACGCTTCCTATGTGCGTTCACCGCGATGTCGCCAAACACGGATGCGACCATCATGATGCTGTAAACAGAACCTGGATTCATCCGAAAAAATGACGTTTTGACATTCGTGCAGGTTCGTCGTTGAGTACACCATCGCGGGTGCTCCTGTCTGTGATGCAGCGTCAAGGATAACCGCAGCCATGGTCCCCGAGCTGATAGTCCATGCTGCTGCAAACGTCGTAGAACTGTCCGTGCAGATGGTTGTTGTCTTGCAAACGTCCCCATCTGTTGACTCAGGGATCGAGACGCGGCTGCATGATCCGTTACAGCCATGCTGATAAGATGCCTGTCATCTCGACTGCTAGTGATACGAGGCCGTTGGGATCCAGCACGGCGTTCCGTATTACCCTCCTGAACCCACCGATTCCATATTCTGGTAACAGTCATTGGATCTCGGCCAACGCGAGCAACAGTGTGCGATACGATAAACCGCAATCGCGATAGGCTACAATCCGACCTTTATCAAAGTCGGAAACGTGATGGTACGCATTTCTCCTCCTTACACGGGGCATCACAACAACGTTTCACCAGGCAACGCCGGTACAACTGCTGTTTGTGTATGAGAAATCGGTTGGAAACGTTCCTCATGTCAGCACGTTGTAGGTGTCGCCACCGGCGTGAACCTTGTGTGAATGCTCTGAAAAGCTAATTATTTGCATATCACAGCATCTTCTTCCTGTCGGTTAAATTTCGCATCTGTCGCACGTCATCTTCGTGGTGTAGCAATTTTAATGGCCATTAGTGTACGTTTTCTTGAATTATAGCTTCTTGTTGTCAAATGTAAAATGAATGTGTTTTTTTTCGACATGTATGCCAATGACTTGAAATATTGTCTAAAATGTTTGTAATTCACATGTGCATCAGAGTTTATTAGCAGACACCGAATTCGAGAGACGCTCTCAGGTCATGTAATTTGTTCAACAAGGTGGAAGAAATTGCTTAATATAGATTTTTTTCTTTGGAGTTTAAATTCTCTCTTTTTCTTTACTCTGATGACGGTTTCGAATTAACAAGGTCAGTCTGCGGTAATCGGTAGTTCTCGCATCAAAATAGTCGAAGTTTTTTTTCCTGATTTTACGCAGGGTGGGCATGTCTCTGCTGATCATTTGTGATCGGTGGCAGTACACACTGCTGGACGTCACATAATAATGAAGTGCGACTGCAGCTGAATGTAAAAACTATACCGATCTTGCTCATAAAACTAAAAGAAAATGGACTTTACCTATTTTTGTGGAGAGAGGAAATTTGTTATGGTCGCAAATGTGTTTTGCTTTTTTTAATAGATATTTCATTATAGAATTGCCGGCGGCTGCGGGCGAGGGGGATGGGGTGGGGCGTGTCTGCTGTGATGGTCGCCAGACACAGCCGCTCTCTGTCCAGGGTGGCTGGGCGGGGGGGGGGGGGGGGGGGGGGGGGGGTTGGCGTGTGGGGCCTGTGTCACTAATTTTAGATGCACAAGTTGCACTTGAGACGACCGCCCTATTACCTCCTATTGTTTAGTTGACTATACACACCTAAAGGTGGTGGCCCGATGGTGGAAAGCTGAGTGTGGCGAGTGACCACATAGGGTGGCAGCAAAGGGTGGACAGCGGCCTGCCCACGGCGCGAGGCGGTCTGTGGAGCAGCTGGCCATTTAAAGGAGCATGTGTCTACCCTGTAGGTGGATGGAGGGAGGGAGGAAGGGGGCCTCGATTTTCGGCAGTTTGTGGATGCCTATAGAGGAGAATGCACGTTCAACTACGGCCTTCTCTGCAGTCTTTTAGGACGACGATTTTCCCAGTACATGTGCTGCTTAATGACCCATTCATTACGAGAGGTGGGTTTTTTTTCACGACAATTGCGAAGTGTAATTAGAACTGTGACGCATTTCTTTTTCCATCAGTTGTGGTAGCGTGTATTCTCTTCGATTACCTATTTATTATTTAGATTTCACCTCATACCCCACTTTACGTTTAGCAGGAGGGTAATTCTGGAAATGGGTAAAGATATCAAAAACAATTTCAATTTATTCGATAGCTGGATCTTAGGAATATATCGTTAGAATTTCAGCCGTTTGCTCTGCGTAGTCGTCTTGGAATCCTCGGGTGGATTTTGGTCAATTGGGACACCGAAAATATAGAAAAATAATCTTTTTGTGGGGTTTCCCGAAGAATCGCCCATCAACTCCACAAGTCCCATCAAGTCCACCGTAGACCACATCAAATGCAAAAAGGATCAACCGATTTGCCCCATTTTCCTAAGCAGGAGGAAGTGTGTAATATCTTTTGAGCCTGTAGTGTAGGATAGTGACACTAAGACGATCCTTCTGTTGGGTGTTCAAACGGTCCCTAGCCCAAGGGCTGTCCAAAACACATGACTACCTCATCAATAGAACCCGAGGTATAAGCACCGGAAAAATCTAGGTTTTATGAGCGGTGATTTGGAAAATATTAGGCACCCATACTGTCGCATACACACCGATTAGAAAATTTTAACTTATGCGTTGCAACAGTGCTGTGCAAAAAAGTTGCCTCGACAGAGTAACAAATAGCAACTGCACACGAAAATTTTAGGGAAATTCAGAAAAGAAATACGATAACGCAGGCATTACGAAAGAGAAAATTCGAAGTAATTTCTAAAAAACCCGAACATTAAATTAATATCAGTGAGGAAAAAGAGATCAACATAGATGTAAAAACATTGGGTACTAATCAAGTCGAACTGTTCACCTGTCTCGGAAATAGACCAATTGCTATAAAAGATGCATAACTCATGTGAATGTAGGAATGGTAATAGCAAAACAAGCATTTACTGTTAAGACATTCTAACAATTTAACATACCAAAGCGAATATACGTAGCTCCAATGCAAACTCAACTGTATGCTATTTACATTCCTATCAACCCTGAGGAATGAAGCAGAGAACTGGATGGAAACAACAGTAATTTACATGCAGAAGACAAAGAACGGAACAATCTTGATGGAAGCAATACAAAATCTGAAAGATCTGCAAGGAAAAAAGAAGGTAAATAGACTAAATAAAAAAGCAAGACGCAATTCATTTTATACAACTTCAGACGCGCTGCCTTCCTCATCGATGTATATTTAGGGACAGCGTATGAGGCAAGATGCTGCGATCGCGACAGTAGAAACTACTTTCAGAACTACATGATCAGAACAAAATGCAATAACAATATTCGGGACATCTGGAGAATACCAACAGACTGAGTAGGATGGTTGCTTCGACAAGTTGTAGCTTTTGAAAATGAGCAGGAAAATATTTGAGACCTATCAAAAAACATTTATGCTATTTGTTGTTCATATCTGCAGCAAATAGATGTTTGCTTGAGGCCACATCAACTCAGCGCTTGGCTTTGTTATGTATTCTACAATATTAAGATAGGTCTCTCCATTGAGGATGCCCTCAGTTTTCCAAAGGCGCCCAGCTCACAGAGCCGAAATATTACCCCCCAAACGCTAGTTGGAAAGCATTCATTTCTCCCCGTTTCCACGATATATTTCGAATTTAAACGCTTTTCCCATGGCTGGTACACCCAGTAATACCAAAACCGTTTGCCAATTAACAAAATCGCCACAAATTCATGGATTTGATAAATGAAAGATAAAAGAGGTGTAATTATAAACGAAGGCAAACGGATTTTATAGGGAGTGCTCTGCACAACGACAACGTAAAACCAGTTTTATCTAAAACATTTGCATTTACGATACTATATGTAATCAATTTATTGATATCTCACCTGAACTGGGGCACTGGTAGCGGCAGAAAATATTTTCTAGTCATAAAATATGAGTGGGCTACAGTCAAAATCAATACGCCCTTCCTCAAAACCCATGCGGTCGATCTGGAAACTATGAACTCTATCTCATTTGACGGCGACTGAGAAAAGCATTGGCACTATTTTGTCGACCAGAGATCAGTCGTCCCTCTCACTGAACTCACGGGGTCCACCACTTCCGCTTTTCCGACCGATACGGCCTGTTTAGGCATAGCCACTCCACAAACGCCTAGTATCAGCTTGACCGTGGGAAGTATTATGACAGTACACTGGCACGTCTTAAGTTGTTTCCTTTTATACATTACTACCGTCTCCAGATTCTTATTTAAAAGCTTGTAGACACAGTATTTCAGCAGAATGAGCCTTTTATTATTTTACTAATTCTGGTATGGGGAGAGTACCCCTTACAGCAGTGAAGATTTTCACACTTATTTGCGTCCGCAGCTCGTGGTCGTGTGGTAGCGTTCTCGTTTCCCACGCCCGGGTGCCCGGGTTCGATTCCCGGCGGGGTCAGGGATTTACTCTGCCTCGTGATGACAGGGTGTTGTGTGCTGTCCTTAGGTTAGTTAGGTTTAAGTAGTTCTAAGTTCTAGGGGACTGATGACCATAGATGTTAAGTCCCATAGTGCTCAGAGCCACACATATTTGCTTCAGCTCTGACTGCCAGCTGCCACAACACTTTCCATAATTCAAGCAACAGACATCATTCCATAAGTCGTCAGGCGATGGACTGAAAGTCAAATTGACGTCGCGTTCAGAATCATATTCAACCCAAAATAGATATTGCTTAAGGTAACCGAGTGTTAAAATACGGGTCAAATGGATCTAAGCACTATGGGACTTAACAAAAATGGCTGTGAGTACTATGGGACGTAACTTCTGAGGTCATCAGTTCGCTAGAACTTCTTACCACCTAAATCTAACTAACCTAAGGACATCACACACATCCATGCCCGAGGCAGGATTCGAACCTGCGACCGTAGCGGTCGCGCGGTTCCAGACAGTAGCGCCTAGAACCGCTCGGCCACCCCGGCCGGCAGGACTTAACATCTGAGGCCATCAGTTCCCTAGACTTAGAACTACTTAAACCTAACTACCTAAGGACATTACTCACATCCATGCCCGAGCCAGGATTCGAACCTACGATCGTTGCGGCCGCGCGGTTCCGGACTGAAGCGCCTAGAACCGCTCGTCTACAGCGGCCAGCAACCGAGTGTTAAAGCAATTAAATTTCGATAATATACATAGGAATATTCCGGCCGACGAAAGACCCCTTAGTGCACAACTGTGAGGAATCAATTAAGGACAGACTTCAAAAACTCGAGAAAATACCTTCGCTGTGTTTTGTTAATGTCTTATTGTTGTTTTGAATCTCAGTCTTCGGCCTACTGTAAATAGAAGTTCTCAGTCATGAGGTACTTTTCACTTTTCTTGACAAAACATGAGTAGCAATTACACTATAATTTTTGCGAGTATATGATAGTAACAATTGTATAAGCCTGCCCGGTTAGCCGTGCGATCTAAAGCACTGCTTTCCGGGCGGGAAGGCGTGCCGGTCCCCGGCGGATTAGTGTCGAGGTCTGGTGTGCCGGCCAGTCTGTGGATAGTTTTTAAGGCGGTTTTCCATCTGCCTCGGCGAATGCGGGCTGGTTCCCCGTATTCCGCCTCAGTTACACTATGTCGGCGATTGCTGCGCAAACATTGTCTCCAAGTACGCGTACATCATAATTACTCTACTAGGCAATCAATGGGGTTACACTCGTCTGGTATGAGACGTTCCCGGGGGGAGGGGGGGAGGGTGTCCACTGGGGGCGGAATCGCACAATAACCTTGGGCTCGGTGTTGGGCGGCGGTGGGGTGAGTGGACTGCTGTAGCCTGTTGCGGCGGGCTACGGCGGGAACGAAGCCTCTCCGTCGTTTCTAGATCCCCAGTTCAATACAATACAACAACTGTATGATCAGCGTGGTATGGGTGCTTAGTGAATATGGTGGTGTTACGCTGTCCACCTGCTTTGAATAACGTTCGTGATGACGCACTTACTCTAGAGCTGCCTACCTGAAAAAAGATAGCGTTGGGGCATCGGTGCTTCTTATGGACATTAATTCTGACTATGCTCTACTCACTCCAGCCTGCTCCTCGAGTTATCATATAATATACATTGATGTACGACTGGGATCACCTGCCCTCCACACCCTTTCACGTTTAGCTCAAGAACAAGAGAGGATGGAACCAAGCAGTCCCAACATTTGTTCTATCTAATATGCAAAGCACCTGCCTCATTAGCACCAAACAGGCACAAGATTCATTCTTGCGGTAATTATATTAATTTAGCAGACAATTCCTTAACAAATGTTACCGTCTGCTATGCAACTGAAAAGACGCTAACCACACGTGTTTTATATATTACAGTTAGTTGAGTAATAAGTTCGCTGCAGTCCTGCCTCTACTGCTCTGAAACATAGCCTATTGACCATTAGTCATTTTAGTATATAGATACTACACACTGATTCACATGCATCTGACACGAATTAACGCCATCATAAAACAATGACTAAGGAAAGGATGCCGCTAAAGATAACAAGACAAGCGTTTGCAGATCACTATTATTGTCTAAAGAAACAATTACATAGAAAATGCCATCCGGAAAATCTTTGGCAACTGAGTGATAATCTACGGACTTCCAGGACTGGATATTTAAGTGCAACTATGATGAAACATTCTCGACAATTCGTGCGAAATAAGAGACCTTTAGACGGGAAATTACGTTTTACGAGTAAATTACAATGTCTCTTGTCATTTATTTTGTGGTAAATCTGTTTCTTTCCACCTTTGCCTCTACTACATCAATGAGAGAATATTCACTTTCTTGATGCCTCACTAGCTGTGACTGGTGTAATTTTCAACAGCTTTTTCAGTCCACATATTCTGTCATTCCGTGTTGTTTCCTGTACAGTAGGCTTTCCATATTAGATCTTTGTTATTCGTAGATTACGAAATCTTCCTGTGGATATTTACGTGTTGCAATCGATGCTGTGTAGTCTCTTCATTCCACAGTGTCACTGACAGCTGTCTTTATAAAAATATTTTCTCATTTTCTCAGTCTATAATTATAAAAAAGATGTTTTCTCTATTCATAACGTTGATGATATAAACATTAGACTTGCTCCAGAAATGAGAATCACGTCTGGTGATGAATTTTTACTTTTTCATAAGTTTAAGACAGGAAACCCAAATAATTGTGGCAGTTATTGATGTATGATGTTTCTCTAGTCCGTAAACCTAATTACAAAAATGCGAATAAGTCTCAGTGACATATGGTTTTGGTATTCCAACTTTCGGCAGCCGCGTCTTTGGAACAGAAACTGTAGTCACTTCGCTGCACTTCGAAGACGTCCGGTGGTTTTCTTTGCATTAGTAGTATAACTGAATCTTGGAAACAACGTAGGATATGTTTGGAGACTCTGTGAATGACAAGTTACTCCCTGAGTGCCCCAGAATTATCCTGCTAAATTCATTAGATCTGTTCGCATCATTTTCATTTAATAACATGATTTGCTAATAAGGTGTGAAATAAGATTATCAGATTTGTGGTTTTGAGTCCAGGAAAGTCGTTCCACGCGGAAACTGCAGTTAATATCGTCATTTACGTTGCGATTGAGCCATTGAAGCCATCACTGGGGCAATAAGGCAGACGCACCTGCTCTTCGCTAGCTGTGATGCAACGTGTTTGACATTGGACAAAGGCTGCTGTGGTTCACGGTTCCAGTCTCACTGAAAGGCCAGATTCTTATCGCTTTTGTGACAGAGCACAAGGCAGCCTTTAGAAAATCGATAAGAAAATCTTATTTATTTTTTCATAAACCGCCACATTTCTATACTACTTGGGCGTGGCACAGGAAAGCAAGTGAACAAGACCGCTTTGAAGTCCAGTGAATAGTATCTTGGTAATCCGTGCCGATATTGTCTCGTACGTGTTACAGATACCTTGTGTTTTATTACAGTAGACTTTCGATGTAAGGGTTTCGTGGTGAGCAGTATTTCATTTGTATTAGTACAGTGCATAATCTAATAGGGTTTCCCATTATTGTACATGAAAAGGAAATTAATAACCAACAGACTACTCTCTCACATTATCTAAAACAGCCTGACAATTCTCAGGCAGTTTACACGCCTTTAGAATCCTATTTTATCTGAGTTAAAGATGAATTAAACTAGGTTTCAAGTATATTTTCGTCCAGAAAGGTATTTTTTGTTGGTTTTTCGATGAGCGTAACAGACAGTTGAGGGGATCAGATCAGAGAAAAAAGTTCGTGATGGATGAGTTTTAAAACATACTGCTGGATACTTTTGCTTATGAAATCAGCATGTGATACAGCTTTGTAGCTTGTTTCTCTTACACTGCGATCGAAATGTGTCTCAACTGTTACCAACGAATAGCAGCTGCGATAGGCCTGCCCTGAGGGAGGGTTTGCAGTGCCCAGCCACATGTCTGAGCCATCGGATCCAAAATATTACGTTCAGACTGCTCTTTTCTGTCATATATGTCTTTTGATAGGTCTCAGCCACTAATTTCTTCTCAAAAAGTTAACATATAAGCATCACAGCTCTTCACCAGTAACAATACTGCATAGAAATTGTCCATGAGTTAACTAAAGACGTTCATGCAAAATGCTGTCATAGTCATCCTTTGAATTTTGTTGCTTTGAATTAGAGCACGCAGTACTCCTACTCTCGACTTATCAACCTTACCTGTTGACTGCAAAGATCGCGAGCGTTTAAATGGTCGCAGTTCATCACATATGTCTGTTATCGATACTTCCTGAATGTGGAAAATCATTCATACCAGATCCAACTTTCTTTTCTGACATTTTTTCCCAAAATCAATCATCCTAAACTCGATAAAAAGTTTACGAGCTGCCTATGCTGCCTTCACCACTCTACTGAACGTAAAACGAATAATGTGTCTTAGATGTTACATCTTTTTTCTACTTGCGACCATATTTTACAACTCCTCAACTATGTTCATAAGTTTCAAGCTTGCAAATTCAAATACGTAGCTGTAAGATAAATACTAGAACCTCAAATAAGATAACGACAATAAGTTGATAAATACACTCATAGCGTCGGTGGTCGGACGACACCTGGCGTTAGGTGTTGGTTTGGCGTGTGGCCGGTTGCTGGTAGCCGGTGGCCGCTGTACGGCAAGGAAAGACTCGAGCGTGAATTGTTCTGATCTCAATGCAGCCACGAGCTGTTTGGCAGAATTGTTTCTGGAAGTCTTTCCTGTTACTGATGTGTCAGACAGTGAAATGAATTTACTTTGAGGTACCATCAGACATAACTTTGGTAGACACCTGAAATACGACTTAAAACAGTAAGTAATCGAGGGACCTCGAACTCGCGTCTTTGTATCTACTTGCCATTATACCACAAGCAAATACAGCTCTGTAACAGCTCACGAATAATGACAGCATCTCCTTCATACACTTCCGTAACCTACAATGTTGCCAGATCGTGCATATCGCCAGACTTAAAATTCTGAGAGGCAGCCGGTTATATTAGCCGCCGCAGTTGAACGACTCCGAGTTAGTCTCTGCAGCGGCCGGTCGGCGGTCGGATTTTATGTGCAAGACTTTACATAGCTGTTTCTTCCCCCTTTATGGTAGTCTGTACACTTGTGCTTATTCTGAAAATTTCCGCCTGCTGCCTTCTCATAACTAAAATTTTTGCTTTGATTTTCTGAATCCTCTATTACCCGTGTGTACAGGATGTACAAGTCTTTAAGACAGTCAAAACAAAACTCAGCCTTTTTCCTTGCCAAAAACTTTTCCGTTGTGAGTATTCAGTCACCATTTTTCATATCTTTGGCTTCACACACTGCATCTGCCAAGCTATGGTAGAACTGTATAACGGAATTCCGCTTTCGTATTCTTTCCATTATTTGGTAAACGCCACGCAGCATTAGGTTCTACTAGATGTGAGATATTTATAGTTTCCATAAATTCCTAAGTCTTTTTTCTTTCAAATTAACTGTACCGATATACACAGCATGATCTGAGAAACTAGTGGGCCATACTTCAGACTCGAGGGCATGATGTTTTAAATCGGCTGATTCATAAATTCTGTCCAGCCTGCATGCCGAATAACTGGTACAGCAGGTAAAGCCAGGTGCTGCAGCGTGGATATGTTTCCACGTATGGTTATTTGCAACTCATGGACTATACGCTCCAGTTCTATGGATTTACTGAAATTCATCGTTTGCTCTTTCGGACTGACAATAGAATTAAAATTACCGGCTAAGTGTGTGTGGTCTTGATTATTACTGAAAAGAGGAACGATCTCACTTTTAAAAAATTCCGCTCTAACGCTCCTGTTATTGTAGCCAGACGGTGCGTAAACGTTGATAATCCGAACGTTATTAATAGTTGCCTCAGTTCCTCTACTATTTGCCAGTTTTCCTGTTTGTTTGACACAGATACCTCCTTTCGTGAAATTGGCTATTCCCCGTTCTACACCGATACCTCAGGGTTGGTTATGGCGTACGTAACTCCTCCAATCTACTGTCTGTTACTTGCTATAACAGCACTATATCAACGTTGGTTGCATATAGGGAGTCTTTCAAGTGTTGTAGATGCAAAGAGGAGCGTACGTTATCAGTGTTCAGTTCGGCGATTTTGAATGCCTGTGCTGCGTTCATCTGGTCTTATCCATTATCACTTTTAGTACTCGTCATGAGAAGTGGTGTCGGAAACATATCATTTTTCACGTTTCTGTTCTAGCAGACCGGTTTCCATCTTGTCCGACTTACCTTCTTGTTGGGCATCTCTTTCGTGACTTTTAATTTATTCACGACATTATGAACTGTCCGTCCGCTCATTCAAATGTTTGTTCTCTTTCTGTAGTCTTGGCAGTTGTCATACTATACACTAGTTATAAAAAATAAATGATGTGGTAAGAATACGTTACCGTCGCAAGTACGTAAACGTGATGAATAATGAGAGCAGGCGAGATACCACACAGACGTCTCACAGCAATGAAAACAACAAATAGACAGGAATTCAAGAGGCAAAACTTCCAAAACGGAATGGAACTTCAAAAACGTTAAAACATATGTTTTGACAGAGCACAGAGAAACTGTGTGATTGTGAAACTGTTACGTTCATTTGTCGCAGCTTATGTGACAAACTATCATGTTTTCATCATTTCCTTGAGAGTGATCACATTCACATTCATACCAACACCCAAATCGGGCGAGAAAACACTGCTCATAGTCTAGCGGCTAGCGTTGCTCCCTCTGGATCATCAGGTCCTGTTTTCGATTCCCGGCCGGGTTGGGGATATTTCTATGCCCGGGGACGGGGTGTTTGTGTTGTCCTCATCATTTCATCATCATCATTCGTGACAGTGGCAAGATTAGATTGTGTAAAACTTTTACTATGTAAGAACTGGGACTTTGTACGGGCACTGATGACCGCGCTGATGACCCACAAACCAAACGTCATCATCATCACACACACCAGGCTTACAAATTAGGTGTGTCGGTAAGAGATTCCTATAATATAACCCACATACTGTCTCTAATGCTGTGTATGACGTTCCAGACGTGTTACGTGGGGGAGGATTCGGTTGATTTGTCGCCTTAACATCAAACGTTTGCGGTTTCCATTCGAAAGCCACTTCCTTTCGGCTGCTAATTCAGTAGTTGTGCAGAATCAAATATCATTATAGGTCCCTTCCTCACACTTCCCTGTTGCAAACGGACATTACACGACGGCAAAGACACTGCTTTCATGCCTGATCTGTCTTCAGTTTTCGACGGGCTATTCGCTGACCCACATTACCACTAAATCTGAAGGGGTGCAGTTGGGAGTTTTCTTTATGAGTAGCCCTCGCCCGGATATCCGAATAGGAGAGCTGCACGTCCTCGGGAAACATACTGACAGTAGTTTACCCTTACTTCCAGCCTCTCGCAGTATCAACGTAGCAAGATCCATGTTCGATAATGTTACAAGGCCAGATAAGTCATACAGACTAGTGAGAAGGCTGTTCCCCTCTTCATGGACCATATGTTTTTATGGCGTCTCCACACATACCCCTCCAATGTTGTTGCACCTATGGTACGGCTTTTTGTATCATAGAGGCACCTCCCCCTCCCCTCACCAACATCCCCATGAACCACGCACCTTGCCGTGATGGAGTTGCTTGCGTGCCTGAACCATACAGACAGCCATACCGTAGGTGCAATCTCGTCAGAAGACTATCTGGGAAGAAGCCAGACTAACTCTAATTCGTGATTTCTGAAGAGGGCAGCAGTTTTTCTAGTGGTTCCAGATGGAACAGTCTGCATTATTGACTGGTCTGGCCTTGCACAACTAGCTAACATTGCTTTGCTGGTACTATGAATAGCTGAAAGCAAGAGGAAACTACAGGCGTTTTTCTTCTGGAGAGCATGCATTTCTACTGTATACATTAATGTCGATGGCATCCTCTTGGGTAAAATATGTCAGTGGTAAAAAAGTCCCCCACTCTGATCTCCAGGCAGGGACTGCTCATATACATGATGTAAAAATGAAATAGAGAGAGAAAGAACTGGCATTCCATGGTCGCAGCGTTGCATATAGTGCACCAATGCAGCTAGAGTACTTAATGCCAGCTGTTAATTTCACCACAGAAACATCTCAGACAACGTTCGACAGAGAACAGCTCAGGTGATGCACTGGGCAATTAAGACAGTCAGAAGATACTGACTCCTTAGTCCCCTGCCCGCATACAAGCCAGTGAGCAGTTACTCGGCCTACTGGTGTTAAGAAGTACACGCTGACACAAAACAAAAGACTCACCACGATGGAGTTATGTAAATTGATCAGAAACTGATATTCAAAGAGATGTCGACGGAAAATGCAAAACTGTAAGCTTTGGCAGTCGTTGGGTTAATGCGTAACGCTGCAGCGCAGTTTCACCGCGCAGCAGGCAAGGATACTAAACAGAGAACATGTCGATACCTCAGCATAAATTCTATGCGAATTTCGTTCCGTGTACGCAGTTCAATAGTAAGTATGCCTCGCGTACAGGCGCGTGGACAATATACGCAGATGTCAGCATTTGTAAAAGGACGAGTAGTAGGACTTAAAGAAGCCAGTTGGAGTAATCAACGAAACGCTCGACATTTGAATAGGAACGATGCCACTATTCGACGATTCAAGAAGGAACCGGTAGACCTAGAGAGAGGACAGAACGAGACAACCGACCAATCGTCAGAGAGGCACTCAGAGCCCCGGATCCATCATTATCATCGAGCCAACGTGCAGCTGGTACTTCAGTGATCACAAGGACCATTAATAGGCGGCTCACAGAAGGGGGACTGAGCTCACAGTACCTCTTGCGTCCATTGCCATTGATGTACAGGAACAAGCCGGGGCATATGCGGCCTCTACTGGAGTAGAATTGTCTTCATTGATGGGTGTCACTTCGAACTGAGTCTCGCTGACAGCGAAGACGTGTCTAGAGATGCCCCAGACAACTGATTGGTGCCCACCATACGTACCGACATCAAGGAGCGATGGTCTGGAGCACCATCTCTTTTCATAGCAGGACTCCTTTGGTTGTCATCCGCGGCATCCTTAAGGCACAGCGGCATGTCGACAATATTCTACGTTCCGTTTTGTTGCCCTTCATGGCAAGCCGCCTTGGGCTCACATTTTAGCAAGATAATGCCGCTGGCACACGGCGAGAGTTTCTACTGTTTGTCATCGTGCTTATCAAACCCTACCTTGGGTCCCCGTATCTCTCCCCAGTTGAGAACGTTTGGAGCATTATGTGCAGGGCCCTCCAACCAGCTCGGGATTTTGACGATATAACGCGCCAGGTGGACAGATCCTGGGACGATATGCCTCAGGAGGACATCCAACAATTCTGTCTACATCTACATCTACATTTATACTCCGCAAGCCACCCAACGGTGCGTGGCGGATGGCACTATACGTGCCACTGTCATTACCTCCCTTTCGTGTTCCAGTCGCGTATGGTTCGCGTGAAGAACGACTGCCGAAAAGCCTCCGTGCGCGCTCGAATCTCTCTAATTTTACATTCGTGATCTCCTCTGGAGGTATAAGTAAGGGGAAGCAATATATTCGATACCTCATCCAGAAACGCACCCTCTCGAAACCTGGACAGCAAGCTACACCGCGATGCTGAGCGCCTCTCTTGCATAGTCTGCCACTTGAGTTTGCTAAACATCTCCGTAACGCTACCACGCTTACCAAATAACCCTGTGAACGAAACGCACCGCTCTTCTTCGGGTCTTCTCTATCTCCTCTGTCAGTCATTGCCAAGCAGATTAACTGCTTGCATAAGGGACAGAGGTGGTCAAACGCGTTATGGACTTACTCGATTTGTGAAGCTCTTTCTCTTGCATCAATTAGCCACTTTATCTGTAACTGTAATCATTTGTTTTTCTGTTCATGTACATCACATCTACTGATTTCCGTCCCATTCTGAATATTCCTCTTTTTTCCCTTAAAGTGTACATAAATGATTTGATATTCAAGGTTTCAATATAAAAAGCAGACA
Organism: Schistocerca piceifrons; assembly: GCF_021461385.2. Taxonomy (NCBI): domain Eukaryota; kingdom Metazoa; phylum Arthropoda; class Insecta; order Orthoptera; family Acrididae; genus Schistocerca; species Schistocerca piceifrons. Next base: position 475,840,253 of record NC_060149.1, read on the forward strand.
CAGCATAGTTCCATAAAATTTCACGCATACGGCCTCATAAGTTTCACTTCTTCTTCTTCTTCTAATATTTCGGCTGTATACCGTGCAGCCATCTTTAGAGTGGGCCGAGGTGACGGACTCTCCAGCACTTGCTCCGTCCTTTTAGACCTGCGGACTGCGCCACTGCGCATGTAGCCACAGATACGCAAGGCGCCAGAGACATTGATCGACGGCAGAGAGGCATAACATAAGCATAGAATTAGATCTACTGCTGCGCGGTCGATCCACACGGTGATATCGAACTATCACTGCGAGCTGCACCGTCGCGACGTCTTTGTGAGTTTATTACAGAAAGTGTCGGATTCCGTGATTTGTCCAAATGGCTCTGAGCACTATGGGACTCAACATCTTAGGTCATAAGTCCCCTAGAACTTAGAACTACTTAAACCTAACTAACCTAAGGACATCACACACACCCATGCCCGAGGCAGGATTCGAACCTGCGACGGCAGCAGTCCCGCGGTTCCGGACTGCAGCGCCAGAACCGCACGGCCACCGCGGCCGGAATTTGTCCAAACTGAAGCCGCTATCTCTATTAATTAAATTCGTCGTTGAGGCTAAAATTTCGACGTTATCGTACACATTAGATTGCCCAGTGTCAATACAGTGCTCTGCCACCGCAGATTTATTAGGTTGTAAGAGCCGGATGTACATGCGCTACTCTGTGCATCTCATGGACTGTACCTCTCGTCTGTACGATGCATGAATGGCCACACTCACAGGGGATCTTGTAAACCCCAGCCTTCCGAAGTACTAAATTATCTTTAACGGAACCCAGGAGTGCTGCTGTCTTTGGTGGAGGGCGAAAAATCACTTTGACTTTGTGATTACTGAGGATCCGCCCTACTTTCGACGATGGTGTCCCCATGTATGACAGAAAAGCCATGGATTTAACGCTTTCCGTGTCTTATTCTTCATTCCTTATACGCACTGTTGGTTTCATTTGTAGTGCCTTACGTATCTGCTGTGGAGAGTACCCGTTGGCTTCAAAAACTTTTCTCCAGTATAGAAGCTCAGCCTCCAGACTGCTCTCGTCAGCAATGACGTGTGATTTGTGCACCAGAGTTCTGAGTACACGCACCGTCTGCGGATGGTGGCAGCTATTTACACGTAAATACAAATCCTTATGGGTCGGTTTTAGTTATACTGCGTGTCCCAAAGTGAAATAAGTTTTGTGACTCACTCATTGTGTGAAAATAAAAACACACAATACATTAAATGTGATTTTTAACAGAATTATCGTCTGAAAATGAAAAAAAAGTAATACGGTAATTTTATATCACCAGGAAATCCTTTTCTACAACCGATACAGACCATCATAATGAAAGGTGGAACATTAATCTATCACATCAGAGTTTTCCTAACAATATTTTTAGCTAGAAATAAAGAAGTATCATTCTGAAACCCTTAAGGTAGCCTGTGACAGTTGTGTGAAATCATACATAAAGAGAGTATCACTTTTCTCGGAAACAAAAGTTAGTTAAATTTTGGTTCTTTCCAGATCGATAGGGTAACACAATAAATATCATACGAAGGGAAGAAAGGTAAGCTTTCGTAAAGCTGCTGGGTTCTGATAAAAGATACACTGAAGAGCCAGATAAACAGGTTCACCTGCCTAATATCTTGTAGGGACTCCGCGAGCACGCAGAAGTCCCGCAACAGGACGTGGCATGGACTCGACTAATGTCTGAAGTAGTGCTGCAGGAAAGTTACACCATAAATCCTGCAGGGCTGTCCATAAAACCGTAAGAGTGAGAGGGGGTGGAGCTAGTTGCAAGGCATCCCAGGCAGTAATGTTCATGTCTTAGGAACTTTGTGGCCAGCGGAAGTGATTAAACTCAGAAGAATGTTCCTGAAACAACTCTGTAGCAACTCTGCACGTATGGGGTGTCGCATTGTCCAGTTGGAATTGCCCAAGTCAGTCAGAAAGCACTACGGACATGAATAGATGTAGGTGATCAGACAGGATGCAGGGACAATGAATTCACGAGGTTGTCTCCGTACCTGCACACGTCCATGTGCTCGATACAATTAAACGAGACGACGGGTCCAGGCGAGGCGTAAAGCTTTGTGCCGTGCAATCATGAAGAGTATACGAGTTGGGCCTCGGCTTCGAAAGCCCATATCGATGATGTTTCGTTGAATGGCTCTCACGCTGACACTTGTTGATGGCCCAGCACTGAAATATGCAGCAATTTGCGAAACGGTTGCACTTCTGTCAAGTTGAACGATTCTCTTCAGTTTTCGTTCGTCCCGTTCATGCAGGATCTTCTTTCCGGTCGCTGAGGTGTCGGAGATTTGATTTTTTACTGGATTCCTGATATTCACGATAAACTCGTGAAATGGTCATACGGGAAAATCCCCATTTCTACGTTAACTCAGAGATGCTGCATCCAGTCGCGCGTGCGCCGGCTATAACACCACGTTCAAATTCACTTAAATCTTGATACCCTGCCATTGTAACATCAGTAATCGATCTAACAACTGCGCCAGACACTTGTCGTCTTATATAGACGTTGTCTACCGCAGCGCCGTATTCTGCCTGTATACACCTCTGTATTTTAATACGCATTCCTCTACTAGTTTCTTTGGCCCTTCAGTGTACAATTCCTGGCCTGCTTTGGACGAGCGAGTATGTGTAAGGTCAGAGCTACATTCAAACGAGGTAAATGTGCTGTGTGTCGGCAAGGTGGACAATTACGCAGTTCTCGACACCCGTATGGTGTGTGTGTGTGTGTGTGTGTGTGTGTGCGTGTGTGTGTGTGTGTGTGTGTGGGTGTGTGTGTGTGAAGGACAGAGAGAGAGAGAGAGAGAGGGGGGGGGGGGAGAGAGGGAGGGAGAGAGACAGAGAGAGAGAGAGACAGAGAGAGTTTTCTGACACGCATTGCACTTCTATACTGGTTGTATGCTTGTCCTTGCATGTAGGCGTAAGTCACAGAAGGACATTTACTAAACCATCCACAAACATTTAGACATTCGCGCTCACGAATTACCGTTTCCTATAAGGTACTCCAAAATGACACTGCAAACCATACTAGTCACTGACACATCACCTGGCCCTTCTGCCGATGTAGTAATAATTATACAGAGCAGTTGCAGAAAGACTGCAAAGAAAATTGAGTAGATGAAGATACAGGTACTGAAATGCACACGAATTTGCAATATTACAGACCAATATCCTTAGTATCGAAAATGAAATTTTCACTCTGCAGCGGAGTGTGCGCTGTTATGAAACATCCTGGCAGATTAAAATTGTGTGCCGGACCGAGACTCGCACCCTGGACCTTTACCTTCCGCAGGCATGCGCTCCGCCATCTAAGCTACCCAAGCACGATTCACAACCCCTCCCCAGACCTTCACTTTTGCCAGTACCTCGTCTCCTACCTTCCCACCTTCACAGAGGCTCTTAAGCGAAACTTGCAGAACTAGGCCGGCCGGTGTGGCCGGGCGGTTCTAGGCGCTACAGTCTGGAACCGCGCGACCGCTACGGTCGCAGGTTCGAATCCTGCCTCGGTCATGGATGTGTGTGATGTCTATAGGTTAGTTAGGTTTAAGTAGTTCTAAGTTCTAAGTGACTGATGACCTTAGAAGTTAAGTCCCATAGTGCTCAGAGCCATTTGAACCATTTTTGCAGAACTAGCACTCCTGGTAGAAAGGATATGCGGAGACATGGCTTAGCCACAGCCTGAGGGATGTTTTCAGAATGAACTTTTCACCTAGCAGCGGCGTGTGCGCTGTTATGAATCTATGTGGCAGATAAAAACTGTGTGTGCCGGGCCGAGACTCGAACTCGAGAACTTTGCCTTTCGCGGGCAAGTGCTAAACAATCTGAGCCACCCAAGCACGAGTCACGACCCGTCCTCACGGCTTCAGTTCTGCCAATATCTCGTTTCCTACCTTCCAAACTTCAAAGAAGCTCTTCTGCGAAACTTGCAATACATGCACTCCTGGAAGAAAGTATATGCGGAAACATGGCTTAGCGACAGCCTGGGGGTTGTTTCCAGAACGAGCTTTTCACTCAGCAGCGCAGTGTGCGCTGTTATAAAACTTTCTAACATTTTAAAACAGTGTGTGGCGGGCCGAGACTCGAACCCAGAATCTTTGCCTTTCACCTTCAAGCGCTCTACCATCTGAGCTACCCAAGCACGACTTCCTACCCCTCCTCACAGCTTCAATTCTACCAGCACTTGTCTCCTACCCTCCAAACTTCACAGAAGCTCTCATGCGAACCTTGCAGAATTAGAACTCCTGGAGGAAAGATTATTCGGAGATATGGCTTAGATACAGGCAGGGATGTTTCGTGGATCATATTTACACTCTGCACCGAAGTGTGTGCTGTTATGAAGCTCCCAGGCAGCTTAAAACAGTGTGCCGGACGGAGATTCGAACTCGGGACCTTTGCCTTTTGCATGAGAGCGCTCTACCACCGGTGCTACTCAACCACCACACACGATCCGTCCTCGCACCTTTAATTCTGCTAGTACCTAGTCTCCCACTTTCAGAACGTCAAAGTAGCTCTTCTGCGAACCTTGCTGAACTAGCATTCGTGGAAGAAAGGATGTATGGAGACATGGCTTAGCCACAGCCTGGGGAATGTTTCGAGAATGAGCTTTGTACTCAGCACCGGACTGTGCGCTGTTATGAAACTTACAGGCGGATTGAAATTGTGTCCCCGAAAGAGAGTCGAACTCGGGACCATTGATATTTGCGTACATGCGGTCTACCATCTGAACTAACCGTACAACATAACTCGCGACGTCTCCTCACAACTTCATTTCTGCCAGTACCTCGTCTCATAACCTCCAAATTTCACATAAAGTTTTCTGCGAACCTTGAAGACCTAGCACTCCTGGAAGAAAGGATATGCAGGGACATGGCTTCACCACAGCATGGTGGATGTTTACAGAGTGAGATTTTCACTCTGCAGCGGATTGTGCGCTGTTATGAAGCTTTCTGGTAGATTAAAACCGTGTATTCCAGGCCAAGACTCGAACTCAGGACCTTTGCCTTTTGCGGGCAAGAGCTCTACCATCTGAGCTACTCAAGCTCAACTCACGACCCGTCCTCACAGCTTCAATTCTGCCAATACCTCGTCTCCTACCTTCCTAATTTCACAGAAGCCCTTCTGCAAACCTTGCACAACTAGCACTACTGGAAGAAATGATTTGAGGAGACATGGCTTAACTACAGTCTGAGGAATGTTTCCAGAACGAGATTTTCAATCAGCAGCGTAGTATGCGCTGTTATGAATCTACCCGTCAGATTAAAATTGTGTGCCGGACCGAGACTCGAAGTCGGGACCTTTGCCTTTCACGAGTTACATTCTAACATCTGAGCTACCCAAGAATAACTCACGCACCGTCCTCACAGCGTTACTTCGGCCAAAACCTCATCTCCTACTTGCCAAACATTACAGACGTTCTCCCGTGAACCTTGCAGAACTAGCACCCTTGGAAGAAAGGGTACGTGAAGACATGGCTTAGCCACAGCCTGGGGAATGTTTCCAGAATGAAATTTTCACTCTGCAGTGGAGTGTGCGTGGTTATGAAACTTCGTGGCAGATTAGCAGTGTGTGCCGGACCGAGACTCGAACTCGGGACGTTTTCGTCTCGCAGGCAGGCGATCTACCATCGGTCCTACCCACGCAAGACACACATCTCATCCTCACACCTTCAATTCTGACAGTACCTCTTGTCCTACCTTCCAAAGTTCACAGAAGCATTTCTACGAATCTCGCAGTCCTGGAACAAACGATATGCGGAGACATGGCTTTGCCCCAGCCTGGCGGATGTTACAGAATGAGATTTCCTTTCTGCACTGGAGTGTGCGCTGTTATGGCTCTTCCTGGTAGATTGAAACGGTGTAATTCGGGCCAAGAGTCGAGCTCGGGACCTTTGCATTTTTCGGGCAAGAGCTCTACCATCTGAGCTACACATGCTCAACTCGCGACCCGTCCTTACAGCTTCAATTCTACCAGTACGTCGACTTCCCCCTACCAAACTTCAAAGAAGCTCTTCTGCAGACGTTGCAGATCTAGCACTCCTCGAAGAAGGGATATGTAGAGGCATGGCTTAGCCACAGCCCGAGGATGCTTTCAGAAGGAGCTTTGCGCTCTGCAGTGGAATGTGCGCTGTTATGAAACTTACAGGCAGATTAAATCTGTGTGCCGGACCGAGACTCGAACTCGCGAACGGTGACTTTTGCAGACATGCGCTCTACTATCTGAACTATCCAAGCACGACTCGCGGCCTGTCCTCACAGCTTCAATTCTGCCAGTATCTCGTCTCCTCCCATCCTAACTTCACAGAAGCTCTTCTGTGAACCTTGCAGAACTAACACTCCTGGAAGAAATGATATGCGGAAACATCGCTTTGCCATAGCCTGGCGGATGTTACGGAATGAGATTTTCATTCTGCACGGAGTGTGCACTGTTATGAAACTTCCTAGTATATTAAAATTGTGTATTCCAGGCCAAGACTCGAACTCGGGACGTTTGCCTTTCGCGGAGAGGAGCTCTACCATCTGCGCTACACAAGCACAACACACGATCCGCCCTCACAGCTTCAATTCTGTCAGTACCTCGTCTCCTACCTTCCAAACTTCACAGAAGCTCTTCCGCGAACCTTGCAGAACTGTCACTCCTGGAACAAAGGATATGTAGAGGTATAGCCTAGCCACAGCGTGGGGATTCTTCCAGAATGAGATTTTCACGCTGCAGTGGAGTGTGCGCTGTTATGAAACTTCCTGGAAAATTCAAACTGTGTGCCGGACGGAGACTCGGATTCGGGACCTTGCCTTTCCCTTGCAAGCACACTGAAATTTAAACTACACAAGCACGACTCGCGACCCGTAATCACAGCTTCACTTTTGCCAGTACCTCGTCTCCTACCTTTCAAACTTCACAGTAGCTCTTTCTCGAACCTTACAGAACTAACACTCCTGGAAGAACTGATATACGGAGATTTGGCTTCGCCACAGCCTGTTGGATGTTTTTAGAATTAGCTTTTCACTCTGCAGCGGAGGATGCGCTGCTATGAAACTTCCTGGGTGATTAAAACAGTCTGTGCCGGGCTGAGACTCGAACTGGGGACCTTTGCCTTTCGTAGGCAGGCGTTCTACCATCTGAGCTACCCAAGCACAACTCACGACCCACCCTCACAGCTTCAATTCTACCAGTACCTCGTCTCCTACCTTCCAAACTTCACAAAAACTTCTCTGCAAACCTACCAGAGCTAACAGTCCTGGAAGAAAGGATATGCGGAGACATGCCTTTGCCACAGCCTGGCGGATGTTTACAGAATGAGATTTTCACCCTGCAGAGGAGTTTGCGCTGTTATGAAACTACCTGGCAGATTAAAACTGTGCATTCTGGGCCAAGACTCGAACTCCGGACCTTTGCCTTTTGCGAACTGGAGCTCTACCATCTGAGCTACACAAACACCACACACAATTCGTCCTCACAGCTTCAATTTTGCCAGGATCTCGTCTCCTACCTTGCAAAATTCACTAAAACTCCTCTGCGAAACTTAAAAGAACTAGAACTCCTGGAATAATGAACATACGTAGATATGGCTTAGATACAGCCATGGATGTTTCACAGAATCCTGGTTTCACTCTGCAGCGAAGTGTGTGGTGTTATGAAACTTACTGGCAGATGAAAACAGTGTGCCACACCGAGACTCGAACTCGGGACCTTTGCCTTTTGCATGAAAGAGCTCTACCATCGATGTTACCCAACCACCACATACGATCCGTCCTCGCACCTTCAATTCTGCTAGTACCTAGTCTCCCACCTTGAGAACGTCAAAGAAACTCTTCTGCGAACCTAGCTGAACTAGCGTTCCTAGAAGGAAGGATATGTGGAGGCATGGCTTAGCCACAGCCTGGAGGATGTTTCGAGAATGAGCTTTGCACTCTATAGCGGAGTGTGGACTGTAATGAAACTTCCAGGCAGATTAAAACTGTGTTTTCCTGACGGAGACTCGAACTCGAGACCTTGCCTTTCGCTTCCAAGCGCGCTGCCATTTAAGATACCCAAGTACGACTCTCGACCCGTACTCACAGCTTCAATTCTGCCAGTACCTCGTCTTCTACCTTTCAAATTTCACAAAAGCTCTTCTGCGAACCTTGCAGAACTAGTACTCCTGGATGAAAGGATATCTGGAGACATGGCTTAGCCACAGCCTGGGGAATGTTTCCAGAATCAGATATTCACTCTGCAGCGGAGTGTGCGCGGTTATGAATCTTCGTGGCAAATTAAAACTGTATGCCGGACCAAGACTACAACTCGACACATTTGCTTTTCCCGGGCAAGTGCTCTACCATCTGAGCTACCCAAACACGACCCACGTCCAATCCTCACAGCTTCAATTCTGACAGTACCTTATCTACTAACTTCCAAACTTCACAGAAGCTGTTCTGCGAACCTTGGAGAACTAGCACTCCTATAAGAAACAATATACGTAGATATGGCTTGGCCACAGCCTGAGGGTATGTTTACAGAATCAGATGTTCACTCTGCAGCGGAGTGTGCGCTGTTATGAAACTTCCTGGCGGATTAAAGCTGTGTATTCTGGGCCAAGACTTGAGCTCAGGACCTTTGCCTCTTGCGGACAGGAACTCTACCATCGGAGCTACAAAAGCAACACACAAGATCCGCCCTCATAGCTCCAATTCTGCCAGTACTTCGACTCCTGCCTACCAAACTTCACAGAAGCTCTTTTGCGAACTTTGCAGAACTGCAACTCCTGGAATACAGAATATACGGAGATATGGCGTAGACACAGCGAGAGATGTTTCCAGAATCATATTTTCACTCTGCAGCGAAGTGTGTGGTGTTATGAAACTTCATGCCAGATTAAAACAGTGTGCCACACCTAGAATCGAACTCGTAATCTTTGCCTTTTACATGAAAGCGCTCTACCATCTGAGCTGCCCAAGCACCACACACTATCCTTCCTCACATCTTCAATTCTGACAGTACCTCGTCTCCCACCTTCAGAACTTCAAAGAAGATCTTCTGCGAACGTTGCTGAACTAGCACTTCTGGAAGAAAGGATTTGTGAAGACATGCCACTGCCACAGCCTGGGGAATGTTTCCAGAACGAGCTTTGCACTCGCACTAATATGGCACTTACAGGCGGGTTAAGACTGTGTCCCGGACCGAGACTCGAACTCGGGACCATTGACTTTTGCGGACATGCGCTCTACAAACAGAACTACCCAAGCACGACTCGCGACCTGTCCTCACAGCTTCAATTCTGCCAGTGCCTCATCTCCTACCTTCCTAATTTCACAGAAGCTGTTCTGCGAACTTTGCACAACTAGCACTACTGGAAGAAAGGATATGTAGAGACATGGCTTAAATACAGCCTGGGTAATGTTTCCAGAATGAGATTTACATCAGCAGCGTAGTGTGCGCTGTTATCAAACTACCTGTCAGATTAAAACTGCGTGCCGCACCAAGACTCGAAGTCGGGACCTTTGCCTTTCGCGAGCAAGCACTCTACCATCTGAGCTACCCATGCACGACTCACGACCCGTTCTCACAGCTTCTATCCTGCCAGTACTTCGTCTCCTACCTTCCAAACTTCACAGAAGCATTTGAGCGAACCTTGCAGAGCTAGCAGTCCTGGAACGAAGGATATGCGGAGACACGGCTTTGCCACAGCCTGGCGGATGTTTAGAGAATGAGATTTTCATTCTCCACCGGAGTGTGCGCTGTTATGAAACTTCCTGGCAAATTAAAACTGTGTATTCCGGGCCAAGACTCGAACTCGGGACCTTTGCCTTTTGCGGAGAGGAGCTCGACAATCTGAGCTACACAAGCACCACACACGATCCGTCCTCACAGCTTCAATTCTTCTAGTTCCTCGTCTCCTACCTTCCAAACTCCGCAGAAACTCTTCTGCGAACCTTGTAAAACTAGCACTCCTGGGAGAAAGAATATGCCGAGATATAGCTCTCCTGCCACACTTGCTGAACTAATACTGCTCGAAGAAAGGATATTGTGGAGACATGGCTTAGCTACAGGCTGGGATGTTGTTTCGAGAATGAAATTCTCACTCTACGGCGGAGTGTGTACTTATATGAAACTTTATGGCAAATTGAAACTGTGTGCCGGGCCACGGCTCGAACTCTGGACTTTTATTTTCCTCGATCAAGCGCTCAATATAGTGAGCCACACAAGTGCGATTTCGCTTTCGCCAGCATTTCGTCTCCTACCTTCCAAACTTCACACAAGCTCACTGGAAAACTTGTAGAACTAGCACATCCTGAATAAATTATATCGCGGGTACAGCGGAGTGTGAGCAGGTGTGAAACATCCTAGCAGATTGAAACTGTGTGCTGGACTGAGACTCGAACTCTGGGACTTTACCCATCGCGACCAAGCGCTCTATGGACTGACCTACCGAAGCTCGACTCACGGCCCGTCCTCTCAGCTTCACTTCCTCCAGTGCCTCGACTACTAGATTTCTGGCTTCACAGCAGCCCTCGAGCAAACCTTACATGCCCCGCACTCCGAGATACGGCCCGATAATTGTTGCCGAGTGAAATTCTCTCTATGCAGCGAAGAGTGTGACGATGGGAAACTTCCTGGCAGATTGAAACTGTGTGCCAGATTGAGATTCAAATTCTGGACCTGTGCCTCACGCGGGCAAGTGCTCTACCGACTGAGCTAACCAAGCAATACTGACAGCCCATCCCAACGCCTTATCTTTCTCCAGTACCTCGTGACCTACCGTCCAAATTTCACAGGTGTTCTCCGGCGAAACTTGCAGATCTAGTACTCCTGCAAGAAAGAATGTTGCAAAATGGTTCAAATGGCTCTGAGCACTATGGGACTTAACATCTGTGGTCATCAGTCCCCTAGAACTTAGAACTACTTAAACCTAACTAACCTAAGGACATCACACACATCCATGCCCGAGGCAGGATTCGAACCTGCGACCGTAGCAGTCGCGCGGTTCCGGACTGAGCGCCTAGAACCGCTAGACCACCGCGGCCGGCAAGAATGTTACAGAGACATGGCTTAGCCACAGCCTGGGGTGTTGTTTCCAGAAGGAAATTCTCACTCTGTAGCAGAGTGTGCGCTTATATGAAACCTCATGTCGGATTGAAACTGTGTGCCGGAACGAGACTCGAACTTGGGACTTTACCTTTCCGTGCAAGCGCGCTACCGACTGAGCAACCCAAGCATGACTCCATGCCCTCCGTCACAGATTGATATCCAACCCTATCTCGTCTCCTAAATTTCAAATATAACAGAAGCCCTCCTGCGGAACTTGCAGGACGTGCACTCCTGAAAGAAAGGATATTGCTGACATATGGCTCTGACACAACCTATGGGGTTGTTTCCAAAAAGAAATTATCACCTTGCAGCGTAGCGTGCGCTCATATGAATGTTGATTGTATACTGAAAATCTGTGTCGGACTCAGACTCGAAATCTAGACGCTTCCATTTCGCAGGCAAGCGCGCTAGTCACTCAGTTACCCAAGCACAAATCACGGCCCCCTCCTCATAACTTCACTTCCTCCACTATCTCGTGTCCTACCTTCCAAACTTCACAGAAGCTCTCCGGCGACATTTGCAAAACTAGCACCCCTGGAAGGAAGGATACTGCGCAGTCATGGCTTAGCCACAGCCTGGGGGTTTCCATAAGCAAATGATCACACTGCAGCGGAGGGTGCGCTGATATGAAGCTTCCTGGCAGATTGAAACTGTGTGCCTCACCGACACTGAAACTCGGGAACTTCACCTTCCGCGTGCAAGCGCTCTGCGGACGAAGTTACGCAAGCACAACTGACGGCAAATCCCCACAGCTTCACATTCGCTATTACCTCGTCTCCTACTTTCCTAAATTCACAGAAGCTCTCCTGCAAAACTTGCAGGACCAGTACTCCTGGAAGGAAGTATACTGTGCTGACATGTCCACGGGGTTGTTTCCAGAATGAAATTCTCACTCTGCAACGGAATGTACGCTGATATGAAACTGCATTGCGAACTGAAACTGTGTGCCGGGCCGAGAACCGAAGTCGGTGTTTTTGCGTTTCCCGAGAAAGCACGTAGAAGGAAATTCTCACTCTGCTGTTGAGAGTGCGATGATATGAAACATCCTGATAGACTGAAACTGAGTGCCAGATCGAAACTCGAACATGCGACATACGGTCTAACGTTTGAGCTACCCAAGTGCGAGTCACGGCCCGCCCTCACAGATTCATTTCCGCCAATTCCTCATCACCCACATGCCAACATGCCAAACCTGACAGAAGCTCTCCAGCGAAACTTGCAGAACTACAACTTGAGGAAGGATGGATACTGGGGATACCTGGCGGGGGGGGGGGGGGCGGGGGGGGGGTTGTTTCCAGAATGAAAATCTCACTCTGCAGTGGAGTGTGCCCTGATATGTAACTTCCTGTCAGACTGAAACTGTGTACTGGACCGAGACTCGATCTCGGGACTTTCACATTTCCCGGGTAATTCCTCCACCTACTGAGCTAACCCAAGCACGTATCACATCCAGACCTCACTACTATACTTACGCCATAATCTCGTGCCCTATCTCTCATGCGAAACATGCAGAACTTGCACCCCTGGAAGAAAGGATATTGCGGAGGCATGGCGAGCCCACAGGTTGGGGGATTGTTTCCAGTACGAAATTCTCTCTCCGCAGCGGAGTCTGAGGTGATATAACACGTCCTTGCAGATTGTAACTGTGTGCCATATCGTGATTCGAACACGGGACCTTCGGCTTTCGCGGACAATTGCCCTACCGAATGCGCTAACCAAGCACGACTCACGGGCCGTCCTAACAGCTCCACTTCCTACAGTACCTCGTGCGACACCTTCCGAACTTCACACGTGCTCTACAGCTGAGAGTTCGCTGACATGAAACATCCAGATAGAATTAAACTGTGTGCAGCACCAAGACTGAGTCTCGGGTAAGATCATTACCGACTGAACTACCCAGGCACGACTCACGACTCACAGCCATTCCTCACAGCTTCATTCCACCAGTAGCTCGCTGCAACCTTCCAGACTTCTGAGTAGCTCTCCTGCGAAACTTACAGTACAAGCACTCGCAGTTTGTTGGGGGAGGGGGGGGGGGGGTTCCAAAATGAAATTCTATCTCTACAGCGGATTGTACGCTGATATGACACTTCCAGGCAGACTGAAACTGTCCGCAGATTGAGGCTTCAACTTGGGACTTTCGCCTTTCATGGGAAAGCTCTCTACCGAATGGGATACATAAAAACGACTCGCAGACCGTCTTCACATCTTCACTTTCGCCATTACCTCGTTTCCTACCTTCCAAACTTCACAGAACCTCCTCTGCGAAACTTATAGAGTTAGCACTCCGGAGAGAAGGGTATTGCGGAGACATGGCTTAGCCATGGGCTGTGGAGCGGGGGGCGGGAGAGAGATAGTTCCCAAAATGAAAACCTCACTCTTCAACGGGTTGTGCGCTTTTAAAAAAACTTCCTGGGAGATTGAAACTGTGTGCCTGACTGAAACTCGAACTCGGTACCTTTGCCTTTCGCTGGCAATCCCTCTACCGACTGAGCTACCCAAGCACGAATCAGGGCCCGTCATCACTGCTTCGCTTACCGCAGAATCTTGTGTCTTACCTTCTAAACGTCACTGAATTTCTCCTGCGAAACTCGCAGAACTAGCACTCCTGGAGGAAAGGATTTTGCTTAAATGGTTCAAATGGTTCTGAGCACTATGGGACTTAACATCTGTGGTCATCAGTCCCCTAGAACTTAGAACTACTTAAACCTAACTAACCTAAGGACATCACACACATCCATGCCCGAGGCAGGATTCGAACCTGCGACCGTAGCAACCGCGCGGTTCCGGACTGAGCGCCTAGAACCGCTAGACCACCGCGGCCGGCGGATTTTGCTTACACATGGCATTGTTCCCTAAAGGCGAAGATCCCCAGTTCGAGTCTCGGTCCGTCACACAGTTTCAATCTACCAGGAAGTTTCATATCAGTGCATACTCCGCTATAGAGTGAGAATTCCATTCTGGAAAAAACTTTGACGTGCGGAGACATAAGAGGTCTTGGTATAGCAGTTGAATGGAATGGAATGTGACTTGAAAGGACATCAATCAAAGGAAAATAAGGATAGTGGAATGTAGTCGAATTAAATCAGGCGATACTGAGATAATTAGATTAAGAGTTGATTGTTTTGGGGGAAGAGACCAAACTGCGAGGTCATCGGTCTCACCGGATTAGGGAAGGACGGGGAAGGAAGTCGGCCGTGCCCTTTCAAAGGAACCAGCCCGGCATTTGCCTGGAGCGATTTAGGGAAATCACGGAAAACCTAAATCAGGATGGCCGGACGCGGGATTGAACCGTCGTCCTCCCGAATGCGAGTCCAGTGTGCTAACCACTGCGCCACCTCGCTCGGTAATTAGATTAAGAAACCCGACTTGAAGTAATATATGTGTTTTGCTATTTGGGCTGCAAAACAATGACGATGGTCGAAGAAGGGGAAATATAAAGTGTAGTCTGGCAACGGCAAGAAAAGCGTTTCTAAAGAAGAGAAATTTGTTAACATGGAGTATCGATTTAAGTGTTAGGAATTCTTTTCTGAAAGTATTTGCAAACAGTGTAGTTAATATGGAAAGTGTAACATGGGCGGTAAACAGTTCACACAAGAAGAGAATAAAAGCTTTGGAAATGAGGTGCTGCAGGCGAATGCTGAAGATTAGGTGGGTAGATCACGTAACTAATGAGAAGGTGCTGAATAGAATTGGGGAGAAAAGAAATTTGTGGCACAACCTAACTAGAAGAAGGATCAGTTAATAGGATATTCTGAGACGTCAAGGGGTCACCAATTCAGTAATGGAAGGAAGCGTGGGAGATACAAGTCGTAGAGGGAGACCAGGAGAATGGTTCAAATGGCTCTGAGCACTATGGGACTCAACGGCTGTGGTCATAAGTCCCCTAGAACTTAGAACTACTTAAACCTAACTAACCTAAGGACAGCACACAACACCCAGCCATCACGAGGCAGAGAAAATCCCTGACCCCGCCGGGAATCGAACCCGGGAACCCGGGCGTGGGAAGCGAGAACGCTACCGCACGACCACGAGATGCGGGCAGACCAAGAGAGGAATACAGTAAGAAGGTTCGGAAAAATGTAAGTTGTAACATTTATTTGCAGATCAAGAGGCTTCCACAGGATAAAGTAGCATGGAGAGCAGCATCAAACCAGTCTTCGGACTGAAGAACACAACAACAACAATAGAAGAATTTCGCCCACTTTCAGATGAAAAACACTGCAGTCAGACAGTTCGGGCACACTTACTCCGTCCCGGTAGGTAACGGGGTGACCATAGGAGTGATATCCTCCACCCATTAAACTAACCATACCAAATCAGTTGCGACTGACCTCATAAAATTCTGGTGTGCGCAGCGTATCGACAGCATCGTTTTTGGTCTCAGCAGGCCTCTAATTTTTTTGTTGCTGTGAAATATCGCGTTAATGCCTACTCGTCGAATTTCAAAACATATCCAGGTTTATTAGATTCTCTACTTTCATTTCACAAAAAATTGAAAAGCATTTGTAGTATTCAAATATTAATCAAACACGTTATCTTCGTGTTTATATTTCTTTTGCAGCCTGTTTACATCTAAAGAAACACAAAAAAACACAAGACCAAAGCCAAATTTTACATTTGCAACGGATTACAGTATGATGCAAATTTAAACATGGAGAGATACGCAGTACATTCATTTCCTGATATACCGGAAGGAGAATCCTTCATAACAACACAATCTATGAAAATAATACGCTAAAAGTATGCAGCTATTCATCTTCAGAAATGAATAGAATTATTACGTCTTTCAGATAACTTATAATCTAAAACGTCATCAGATACTTTGTGTCCATCATCAGTAGGCTCGTCAAGAGCTTTGTAGATCATTTTCTCCAAACATTTCTACTCTTCGCTCCACATTTTGAACACATCAACAGAAAGCACACAAAACGCACAAAACAGAGGGAACTCGAACAGCACCTAATGCCTACTAAGCAAGAGACAATAACAAAGGTTTCAAAAACGATGAATTGTTCAAATGATACCACTACTTTCATCAACAAAGCCTGCAGACCACACAGGTGATTCTGGGAGCCGTAAAAAGATGTTTGAAGGCGTAGAAAATCATCGTAACTGGCGTGACGTAACATTATGTCCGCCGCACATTCTCATTTCCCAAGCACCGCCGTAACATTACGCTAGCCGCACGCTAAGTATTAATGGTTTCTTCACTGTACGCGTTAGATCTGAAGGTAGTACGAAGCTGCTGTAATTCTGACATTATGCCATCAGCGTTGCATATTCTGTCAGCACTCTTGGTGAGAATGTGTAATACCGAATTGTTCTGCTGTGGGTAATGGTGGGATATGGTGTGTGTTTATCTATCTATAATATCCAGTTATCTGACGATTACTATTTACAGTCTCCTTAAGGAATTATAGGGGCAGGAGTGAAGACAATATACTAGAGTTAAAATTGTGTTCCGCAGTAGTATTACACAACTGGATGAACGCTACTTCCAACAATAACAGAAACGTAGGTGAATCATTTTCCAATGTAACGTGGTCTACAACGGAGAAGAACGTTATCGAATCATATATTTTTCATTACTTTCCAGCAGTTTTGTACTATATTGCAATACTAATTCATTTTAATGTTGATAAAATGTATATACAGTGTGTTTCCGTAAGAGTGTGCAAAAATTTAACGAGGACATAGACGATGCTCCACTGAACAATTTGAGCTAGGGAACCTGGGGTCCGATAAGCCAGCTTAAGGAAGTAATAGAAATAAAATCACATTACTCTGTACTTTTTTATTTACGTTAGTTACAGTTGACTTCAAATCCTGTCACTGACTCAGTGAGCGTACCATTTGTACCGTACTTTACAAAATGTGCTGAAATTGATGACCATCAACCTCAATGCAAGCATATGGTTCAAATGGCTCTGAGCACTATGGAACTTAACTTCTGAGGTCATCAGTCCCCTAGAACGTAGAACTACTTAAACCTAACTAACCTAAGGACATCACACACATCCATGCCCGAGGCAGGATTCGAACATGCGACCGTAGCGGTCGCGCGGTACCAGACTGTAGCGCCTAGAACCGCTCGGCCACCCCGGCCGGCCAATGCAAGCATAACATCGGCGAACAAGGTTCTGTTGAGTGTGCGAGTGGTTCTCATACTTCAAGTTTCCTCCTTTCTTCTTTCCAATGAACCAGTCTCCCGTATTCGTCGATAAATAAACTCTCTTCGTGACGGATGATGCCTGTTAGGAAGTCGTTCCCTGTACAGCCTTTCAGCAGCTTCCCCATACACAAGGTGCATGTCAGTGAGTCTGCGGAACTGTACCGGTACTGCTCCATCGTATTGTACTGTACGTCTATGAACAACACTGAGTATGGGGTGGGTCTGTCGTTGATTTATAGCACGTCCTGTCATGGGACAGTGTAAATATGACACAACAGAGCCATCTCATAGAGAAGTAAAGTAAACAAAACCTGTATCATGACTTCCTAGTAACCCGGCTCGTCCTCCTTGTTTCCCTGCAGAAAATAAAGAATGTACATGTAAATAAACAGCACGATACGTGTAAACTTGTACACATGTTAGTTGTAAATAAGCTGGAAAACAGTAATGCTGGAAAAAGTGGTAGACATGTTTACTTCCATATCTCTTTAAGCTGGCTTCTCCAACACTAGGTTGCCTAAGTCAAACTGCTCAGTGCAGCATCGTCTATGTCCTGTTAAATTTTTGCACGCTCTTACGGAAACACCCAGTATAACTGCTTTGTTTCCTGCAGTTGTTCACTATTCTGCGGGACTGGCAATATTTACGCCTACCGCACATGACGCGTTGCTCCGAATTAAGTTTCGAGCAGTTAGTTCATGAGCCCACGCGAATAGTAAACGGTTGTGAAAACACACTTGATCTCTTAGCAACAAATAATCCTGAGTTAATAAAGAGCATCAAAACCGATACAGGGATTAGTGAACACAGGATTGCCGTAGCGAGACTGAACATTGTAATCCCCAAATCCTCCGAAAATAAGCGAAAAATATACCTAATCAAAAAAGCAGATAAAAATTCACTTGATGCCTTCCTGAGAGACAATTCCACTCATTCCAAATTAATAATATCAGTGTAGACCAGATGTGGCTTGAATTTAAAGAAATACTATCGGCAGCAGTTGAGAGATTTATACCAAATAAATTAACAAACGACGGAGCTGATCCTCCTTGGTACATAAAACGGGTTAGAACACTGTTGTAGAAACAACGAAACAAACATGCCAAATTTAAACAGACGCAAAATCCCCAAGATTGGCGATCTTTTACAGAAGCTCGAAATTTAGCCCAGACTTCAATGCAAGATGCTTTCCACAACGAAACCTGGCAGAAAATTCAAAGAGATTCTGATCTTATGTGAAGTATGTTAGCGGCAAGAAACAAGCATTGGCTTCTCTGCGCGATAGGAATGTAGATACTACCGAAGAAAGTGTTTCCAAAGCTGAGTTACTAAACATAGCCTTCCGAAGTGCGTTCTCAAAAGAAGACGAATGTAAATATTCCAGAATTCGAAGCGAGAACAGCTGCAAACATGAGTAACGTAGAAGTAAATATCCCCGGAGTTGTGAAGCAACTTAAATCACTTAATAAAAGCAAGTCTTCTCGTCCACACTGTATACCAATTAGGTTCCTTTCGGAGTATGCTGATGCATTAGCTACATACAAAGATATGTAAACGGTGCGAAAATTGGCAGTTGACCCTAAATAACGAAAAGTGTGAGGTCATCTACATGAGTGCTAAAAGGAATTCGTTAAACTTCGGTTACACGATAAATCAGTTTAATCTAAAAGCCATAAATTCAACTAAACACCTAGGTATTACAATTACGAACAACTTAAATTGGAAGGAACACATAGAAAATCTTGTGGGAAAGGCTTACTACAGACTGCGTTTTATTGGCAGAACGCTTGGAAAATGCAACAGATCTACTAAAGAGACTACCTACACTACGCTTATCCGCCTCTTTTAGAATACTGCTGCGCGGTGTGGGAGCCTTACCAGATAGGACTGACGGAGTACATCGAAAAAGTTCAAAGAAAGGCAGCAAGTTTTGTATTATCGCGAAATATAGGAGAGAGTGTCACAGAAATGATACAGGATTTGGGCTGGATATCATTAAAAGAAAGGCGTTTTTCGTTGCGACGGAATCTTCTCACGAAATTCCAATCACCAAATTTCTTCTTCGAATGTGAAAATATTTTTTTGACACCGACCTACATAGTGGGAAACGATCACCACGATAAAATAAGGGAAATCAGAGCTCGTACGGAAATATATAGGTGTTCGTTCTTTCCGCACGCTATACGAGATTGGAATAATAGAAAATTGTGAAGGTGGTTCGATGAACCCTCTGCCAGGAACTTAAATGTGATTTGCAGAGTATCTATGTAGATGTAGATGTAGATGTAAGCTAACTATAACAATTACAGGTTGGCCGGCACAGGACGCAGCGCGCTCTCCGGTCTCTCCGCCAGCAGTCACGAATTCGACGGGTGGCGCTACGCATGAAGAAAGAGGTCGCCGCTAATGACCAGGCTCACAATCGAGCAAATAATTCCTTCCGCGTCTCTTTATAAGTTGGCCCAGGCACAAATCCGGCAGGAGACGCGGAGAAGACACGCAGAGTAATGGAAGCCTCCCATCGACGCCAGCGCCTCAGCCATGAGTAAGAAGCAACTATTCAGAACCAAAGAGGGACAGTTGTAAATCCGACAGCAGACGTTAATTATTTTTCATTTCCAGTTTTGGGTACATGTGATTATTGTAAATAAAAGTATGTAAATTTTACCCATACACCTGTATGTCTTTGCAGTATATTTATCTACCTCGAATCCACCGCCTGCAACTGCAAACACAACGTGTGAAACGTCCTCTTAGAAAAATTAATGAATTACTGTGCTGGTAAACCCCTTACGTTATTTGATTTTCAAACAGCTGAGCAAAACTGAACATACTCAGACATTTCTCTCTTTACCTATTCTGATCATCACTAAACTGACACACAATATTTTTAGCGCAACGCAATCTGACTTTCAATAATCCCAACAAAAGAATGGCCCTGACTAACAATAACCTATACCTTTCATGAATCACTTACCTCACAAAAATCTTCATTATTCGAACTACTGCAATACAGCGAGCGCCAATACTGCCAGCTAAATAAAAGATTCTAACTACTGAAGTCACTAACTACTGATAGGCATAGTTAGCAAATGAAAGATTTTGATAAAGAACAAACAATGTATTTACCTTAATAGTGTTCAAAAGTCATTATATATATATATATATATATATATATATATATATATATATATATATATATATATACACTCCTGGAAATTGAAATAAGAACACCGTGAATTCATTGTCCCAGGAAGGGGAAACTTTATTGACACATTCCTGGGGTCAGATACATCACATGATCACACTGACAGAACCACAGGCACATAGACACAGGCAACAGAGCATGCACAATGTCGGCACTAGTACAGTGTATATCCACCTTTCGCAGCAATGCAGGCTGCTATTCTCCCATGGAGACGATCGTAGAGATGCTGGATGTAGTCCTGTGGAACGGCTTGCCATGCCATTTCCACCTGGCGCCTCAGTTGGACCAGCGTTCGTGCTGGACGTGCAGACCGCGTGAGACGACGCTTCATCCAGTCCCAAACATGCTCAATGGGGGACAGATCCGGAGATCTTGCTGGCCAGGGTAGTTGACTTACACCTTCTAGAGCACGTTGGGTGGCACGGGATACATGCGGACGTGCATTGTCCTGTTGGAATAGCAAGTTCCCTTGCCAGTCTAGGAATGGTAGAACGATGGGTTCGATGACGGTTTGGATGTACCATGCACTATTCAGTGTCCCCTCGACGATCACCAGTGGTGTACGGCCAGTGTAGGAGATCGCTCCCCACACCATGATGCCGGGTGTTGGCCCTGTGTGCCTCGGTCGTATGCAGTCCTGATTGTGGCGCTCACCTGCACGGCGCCAAACACGCATACGACCATCATTGGCACCAAGGCAGAAGCGACTCTCATCGCTGAAGACGACACGTCTCCATTCGTCCCTCCATTCACGCCTGTCGCGACACCACTGGAGGCGGGCTGCACGATGTTGGGGCGTGAGCGGAAGACGGCCTAACGGTGTGCGGGACCGTAGCCCAGCTTCATGGAGACGGTTGCGAATGGTCCTCGCCGATACCCCAGGAGCAACAGTGTCCCTAATTTGCTGGGAAGTGGCGGTGCGGTCCCCTACGGCACTGCGTAGGATCCTACGGTCTTGGCGTGCATCCGTGCGTCGCTGCGGTCCGGTCCCAGGTTGACGGGCACGTGCACCTTCCGCCGACCAGTGGCGACAACATCGATGTACTGTGGAGACCTCACGCCCCACGTGTTGAGCAATTCGGCGGTACGTCCACCCGGCCTCCCGCATGCCCACTATACGCCCTCGCTCAAAGTTCGTCAACTGCACATACGGTTCACGTCCACGCTGTCGCGGCATGCTACCTGTGTTAAAGACTGCGATGGAGCTCCGTATGCCACGGCAAACTGGCTGACACTGACGGCGGCGGTGCACAAATGCTGCGCAGCTAGCGCCATTCGACGGCCAACACCGCGGTTCCTGGTGTGTCCGCTGTGCCGTGCGTGTGAACATTGCTTGTACAGCCCTCTCGCAGTGTCCGGAGCAAGTATGGTGGGTCTGACACACCGGTGTCAATGTGTTCTTTTTTCCCATTTCCAGGAGTATATATATATATATATATATATATATATATATATATATATATATATATATATATATATCAGTTCATGAGATCCAGTCTTACAAATTTACTGTATCTGATGGACACACGTCCAGATCATCCGCTCTCAAAACTCCGCCATCTCTCTCCCCACATCCACCACTGCTGGCGGCTCACCTCCAACAGCGCAACGCTACGCGCTGTTAACATCCAACTGCCCAACACAACAATAGCTACTATTTCAACAATGCCCACCAGCCACAGACTGCACACAGCACAGCCAGTGATTTTCATACAGAGCGCCAGGGAACGTTACCAACATAAAAACCTAAACAGCCTACTTACACGTGTTCCACCTGTAGTAAGATTGTGGGTACTGCCAGCCTATCAAATACATTCCCTGCCTCGGAGTGTGCAAGAATTTTCTATGTAACTTGTATTATCCTACCTTCTTTTATTTTTCATTACTTCGTGTTTTTGTGTATTTGTGTACAAATCACTCCGAACTGCATGGTAGAGATAACTTTTTATCATACCATAAATGAATGAGTAATGAACTGAGAGAGGAAAGAATGACTGTTTTATGATTCTTTGCGAACCATCAGTTGACTAATTTTACGTGAACGATTGTTACTGGACACTTACTTGGAGGACTGAAGAACATTCGAGGTTTATTCCCTGAAAAGCAGTTCTTGAAGCTTTCTAAGCAGCTTCTCGCGAGATGTTTGCGCATTTCTTCGAGCGTCCTGGATAACGTGCTGTGTCCTACTTGTCAGGAAATTTTCGATCCAGTAGCAGAACTTATTACTAAAGTTGCGCTCTACCAAAATTACGTTACGGTAGCGTTGGTATATTTCATAAGTGACGTGGTAACCTGTAGAATTGCCGGTAATATTGGTGGAATTGGTAGGGAAAAAACATAACTGAATGTGCAAGAGAGAAAATGGGAGCCGACTACTTCTCTTCGTTATTTCTTGTTTTTTGGTTGGTTGGTCATTTTCCACATAATGAGAACCGCACATCATTTATTGTTAGTCCACTGTTTATTTTATATCCTTACAGAGTACAAGTTGCATTTTATAAGTAGTAAAAATGTATTGATCGCGTAAATTCTGCGTTTTTGTGTAACTAAAGCAATCACTTTTGATGTAAGTACAATTTACGTGCACAAATATAAAATATATATATATATATAATTATTGTTGTTATTATGTACTCAATACAATGTTCTGCATCGTGATCAAGGGCAAGAGTTTCTTGTTATTATTAATAAATGCGAAAACTGTTTATGAATAACGGGAACATGTTTTATGTAAGTTCGACGAAGTAGTGAAGCGGTGTTTGACGTATTTTTGTTCTGTGGTTTTTTTTCATTTTTGTTGAGAAAATTGCGTTTTCCAGCGCTATATGATATATCTTTATTGTTTTCTTTATTTTTACTATTACATCCCTCTGTTTCACGTTACAGATCAACAATTTTCGAACACACCTGAAATAAACAATAACAATTTCAGTTTTTCTATAAATACTGTTTATTCTTAAGTAACTGTCGGTGGGTAACTATGTATAATACAAATGGTCCGTTGATTTTCCGCCCCTTTATATATCCTCACCCAGTTTCTAAACGGTTCACCACTTCGGGTTTTAGGGGAATCTATTAAGACACTGATCACATACGTAAAGAAAGCGATTGTCATGAGGTAGCGCCCGGTAGGTATGCGACATACCCAACGTACAGGTAAAGCGGGTGCGACCTTAACTGATCAAAACTACTAGGAAAATTACCGTACTCAACGCTTACGCGGTAGTCTACGGAAGCCTACGGTAGTTTTACAACTCCACTTGATACACATCCATAGAAATGCGTTTTATTTAGAACATGCCGATGTGGTACCGAATCAAAAGCTTTTCAGAAGTCTAGATAACCGAGTCGTTATGGCGTTAAGGATACTTGTGTAAAGAGCGCCTAGTGATTTGCATATGATCGATTTTTTCCGAATACACTCTGATTTTCACCGAGAAGATTTTTTCCAGGTATGTAATAATGGGACATAAGAAATTTACGATACAACTTCACGAACAGAAGGGAAATATTGTTGCGACACATCTCGAGGCATAGAGAATTTGTCAGTTCGTTAATGGAGCGTGTGTGTGTGTGGGGGGGAGGGGGGGAGGGGATGGCAAGGGGTTGGGGGTTAGGGCGAGGGAGTCAAAGGCTTGATAATCGAAAACAGGATAAAATGGATGCAGTAGTTAAGCAGAGATGAGGAGGCTTCCATAAAGTAGACTAGCGTTCAAAATCAGTGCATCCTCCGCTGAGTGAAAAATTAGTCTCGGGACAGATAGTAATGTATGAACTGACAATATATTCCAGGATTCTACTACAAATATATGCAGTGTACTTATGTAGATCAATTCTACGTTCCTTTTTATAAGTGCGTGTGACCTGTGCTCTTTTACACGCACGGGGAACATGAACTTGTAAAATGAATCTACGGCAAATTATGGCCTAGAGTCGATCAAATTAACCCTCAAATTCTCTACAGATACTGACAGAGAGTCCATCGGGGCTCTAGAACATTATTGAGTGTTAGTAATTTTAGCTAACCAATGGCCTTACTGCAATGGTAACATCTGTTCCCGACAGATCACAGAAGTTAAGCGCTGACGGGTTTGACTAGCACTTTGATGGGTGACCGTCCAGGTCCACCGAGCGTTTTTGGCAAGCCCTTGTGAGGTCAACTGAGAAATTATTTGACTGAGAAGTAGCAACTCCTGACAAGAAAACTGACAACGACCGGGAGGGTGGTGTGCTGACCACATGTCCCTCCATATCCTCATCCAATTACGCCTATCTGCTGTGGGTGACACGGCGGTCGGTCGGTACCGTTGGGCCTCGTGAGGCCTGTTTAGACGGAGTCAGGATTCAATGGTTCCAACATTATGTCAGTCACAACAGGGGCGGTACGGCTATTGAATGATAATGAACCCTCAGATTTCCTTTGTGAAGAAACATTCGAAGACAGAATTCAACATATCGGCTTTTTTTTTGCCGTTCTCTCTTTCGGTTGGTAATATCTATCCATTTTCCGATGGATATTTGGTTTTGTACTTATTGTGTAGCAGCCGTAGTTTCTTAAGAACCTTTCTGATAATGTCTTATACTAGACAAATTCTGCAACATATTCAATTATTCTATTGGGTACATGTTTTTTCTAGATCCTGACTGACTATTAGTTTCAACTTGTTGACCACCTTAGCCGAGAGGTCATCGCGGCAGAATGCAACACAAACGGCTCGGGTTCGATTCCTGGCTGGGTCGGAGATTTTCTCCGCTACGGGAATGGGTCTTGTGTTGTCTTCATCATCATATCATTCGCATCGACACGCAAGTCGCCAAAGTGCCGTCAAACAGACCACTGGGCTACTCGACGGGAAGCCGTAGCCAAACAACATTTCATTTCCGTTTTAACTTAAACCACGGATACTATAAATGTTCACTGCTTGATCCGACGCTAAGCCCTAGCCACACGACTCTCCATTCCAGTTTGAACTTAAACCACTGATACTATAAACGATCATTGCCTGATCCAAATGACGCTAGATCCTGTCTGAGAAATCAGATAACTCCCTCCTTATCCGTCCTACAGAACCAGTAAACATTTGTAGCTCTTTGTGTCTTGGTTTTAATTATTGAGCAACTGAATAGTAATCAGGTATTCCATACCCTATGAGAACACTCTTACCTGACTTCTAACATTGTTTTGTGTGTGCAGTTTCTTTTGTATAAGGAAGTATTCCTTGATATTGATGAGTTATCTATTGATACTGGTCCCGATCCTTTCACAATATTCATGTGAGTATCTCATACGATATTTTTACTTCAGTTTGTCCATAAACTTACTTTTTCTGCACCATAAACGCTCTTTATACTAGGTATAAAAGAACCTGATGGTCATTACGATGTGCACTTCAACATAGTCACTCAACAGAATTATTGGAGTCGTAACTATTGGATCTTATGTCTTGGTTATCCTTCGGCATGTGATTTTTAGGAGGTTCAAAGGTGTAGTCCGGGACTGCCGGAAGACAACATGCACGGTCGCAGGTTCGAATCCTGCCTCGGGAATTGATGTGTGTGATGTCCTTAGGTTAGTTAGTTTTAAGTAGTTCTAAGTCTAGGGGACTGATGACCTCAGATGTTTAGGCCCATAGTGCTTAGAGCCATTTGAACCATTTGAACAGCGTGCACGGTATTTCCGACAATATTTTTGCATAGGGGAATAATCGGTAATGGTGTTCTTTCATTTCCGAACATAGAGAGCTTTCCAGGAGGAATGGTCAATATTCAAGAATACCCATTCCTTAAGAGCTATTATCACTTGCTCATTTTCGCTAATGTGAAACACATCTCTTCTACTGAACCAGTGCTCCTAGCTCTTGAGCTACGCATTTTAGAGCCCATGTTTACTAGACATATTTGCTTCGAATTATCTTTCCTGTCATTTCCCGGGACACCCTGTTTACATAAAGAGCTACTTGTATAAACAAGCAACTCTCTTAACAGTTTAAAACCGAAATACTTGAGTGCTGGGTCTGTACTCCTTGCCTTTCAGCATAGAGAGAACTTTCTTCAGTAAATTGTTTCATCGCTATAGAAAATCACATGGGCCTACACAACTACATGGAAGTCATACGTAATCTGGAAAAATAAAAAATATGAGTAGCAGAGATGATTAATCAGAGTAAATTACAATCAATTTTTTTTTACAAATTGAATGGTTCTATCAGTACATGATAAAAGTTATCCCTATTCTGAAACGAAATTTGACTGAAAGATAAGGAACAGTAATGTCACAATCGGTTTTACATTTCGTCGCCAGCAGAGAGTGTTTTGTTAGCGAACTTCGCAATGTACTCTCACAAAGACGATATTTAGACTGTTTTCCAGGGTACAATACTTGGGCTCACTGAAGAAGTTCATACGAAGACTATAATATTAGAAGATTTGACTGTGACACAAAGTGTCATTTTAAGGCTTTCGTGACAGATCCGACTCAGAGAAATGTTCGTCTTACACCAAAAAGATGTACGAAAGATAACCACTCTACAACAACACCGACATCTGGCCTTTACTGCAAGAAAAATCTAAGAATACGTGCAAGACATTTCATTTCAGAAGTTATGGCTGTCACAAGGATTCCAGTTCTCTAGTAAACTGTGAGTCTCTTCCTCAAAGTACTTGGACAATGTACGAGCCATCCGGCAGTATGTGTGCTGCTCTTGACATTGGAGAGACGGACGCATTTACAACGGAGTCAGCATCAGATGAACAGAAACGATACTTCTTCTTCATAGATGATAATGTTCGACTACATAGAGCTATTCCGCTGGATGAATTTCTTGCAGGGGAAGGTGTATATCAAATGGACTCTCTAGCTCCGACGATGTAAAAAGAAAGGAGGGAAGATTAGGGTTTAACGTCCCATCGACGACTAGCAATTAGAAACGAAGTAGAACCTCTAATTGTGGAGGGAAGCAGGTAATGCGCTTTTCAAAGGAACATACTAACAGTTGTCTTTAGCTGTGTAGGGTAAGCACGGAAAACCAAAATATGGATGGTCGGATGAGAATGGTGTAGCAGTGTCTGGAGCTGGTTGGGAGGACGAACTGCTAGCCATCAGCTACCACCAAGGACTCCATCAGACGTTCTCCTATCTCTTAAGACATCCGAACAACAGTCAAAAAAATACTGAATCACCTCATACTGACTACACTAAGTCGCTGAGAGAATGTGTAGCAGCTACCGAGAATCATATCACTCATTAATTAGTTTGTAACTTTGGAAGAGATTTTCCGATTTGTTACATTTTTAAAACTGTATCTCTGTTTTCAAAATACTGCAATTACTTGTCGTGGACAATATCGTGCCAAATATCCTGTGATCAACTTTTACCTTTTTCTATAAAACTTCTAACGTAATATTCAGCAAATATATTCTCATTTTTTGATCATGTTTAAATTATCGAATCACGAGTATCCAGAACAAATATATGCTACCCCTTTCAGCATAATCGTGGCTACTGGTTGAAGGTATATTTCGGTTCTAAACTGTCTATCAACTAAGTGATTTAAAGAGACGGTAATTTCAGTGGTATGCAAAGATTAAGGACGAAAGTAACTTCCGCGTGATGGAGATTAACGTTCAACGTCCCGTCGAGAAGGAGGTCATTAGAGACGGAGCACAAGTTCGGATTAGGAAGGATGGAGAAGGAAAGCGACTACGTCCGTTCGAAGGAATCATCCTGGCATCTGCCTTAAGCGATTTAGGGAAATCACGGAAAACTGAAAACAGAGTGGCCGGACACGGGTTTGAACCGTCGTCCTCGCGAATATGAGTCTGGTGTGCTAACCACTGCGGACCTCGCTCGGTCTTTCGCATAATGTGCCACTCCCAAGTGACATATCTCGATGAAACTTGGGCCATACATAGATATTATTGCTATAGTAAAGTGAAGAAAATAAATGGTTCAAATGGCTCTGAGCACTATGGAACTTAACATCTGAGGTCACAGTCCCCTAGAACTTAGAACTACTTAAGCCTAACTAACCTAAGGACATCACACACATCCATGCCCGAGGCAGGATTCGAACGTGCGACCGTAGCGGTCGCGTGGTTCCAGATTGAAGCGCCTAGAACCGCTCGGCCACACCGGCCGGCAGTGAAGAAGATAACTGAAAGATATACACACTGAGACGAAAAGAGATGACACTTTTATTGACAGATAATAATCACACCGAAGTTACCGCGACGCATGATGGTCTTTCAAAAAAATGGTTCAAATGGCTCTGAGCACTATGGGACTCAACTTCTGAGGTCATTAGTCCCCTAAAACTTAGAACTAGTTAAACCTAACTAACCTAAGGACGTCACACACATCCATGCCCGAGGCAGGATTCGAACCTGCGACCGTAGCAGCCGCGCGGTTCCGGACTGAGCGCCTAGAACCGCTAGACCACCGCGGCCGGCGATGGTCTTTCAAACATTACGGAAGGTAGGACATGGTTCTTAATAGGACTTGTGATCATGACGGATCGCAGTGAATGTTCTTCAACGTGCTGCCATGGGGGCCACATGGGTTGTAAGGTGTTCTTGTGGAAGGGCGTTCCATTCCTCCACCAGCGTGGTTGACAACTGCTGGATGGTACTTAGTGCATGTGAACGTACTGCAATACGGCTCCCCGACGCACCCCACACGAGCTCGGTGGAATTTAAGTCTGGGATCAGGCAGGCCAGACTACTCGCCGAATAACATCTCCTTCGAAAGGCTCATGGTTCAAAATGGTTCAAATGGCTCTGAGTACTATGGGACTTAACATCTGAGGTCATCAATCCCCTAGAACTTAGAACTACTTAAACCTAACTAACCTAAGGACATCACACACACCCATGCCCGAGGCAGGATTCGAACCTGCGATCGTAGCGGGCGCGCGGTTCCAGACTGTAACGCCTAGAACCGCTCGGCCACACCGGCCGGCAAAGGCTCATGCATCTGCGCAGTTCAATGGGGTCATTGTCATCCATAAAACTAAAGTCAGGGCCCAAAGCACCCCTGAAAATACGCACGTGGAGAAGAAGTACAGTGTCACAATAACGCGACCGTTGAGTGTACCCTGTTCAATGATTTGGAGGTCAGCACCAGAGTACTGCAACGCTCAAGGAGATGAGGGGACCAGACTTCCTGCCATCCCCTTCCCCCTACGTTCCTACAAATTTTGCATTAAGCCCGCCTCCTCCTCCCGAACGCCACTGCTCTGATGCATGGCCAATGGCGTGCAAATTTTAATTTCTGAGTATATGTGTATGTGTGTGCGTGTGCGCTTGTGTGTGTGTGTGTGTGTGTGTGTGTGTGTGTGTGTTTGTCAGCATGAAGTCCATTCACCCTGCACGACGCCATCCGCGCGCGAGCTTTTGTATCGTACCAGGAACACATACAACGCGCACGTGTTGTATTTCGCATCAGCGCTCTCTTATAATTCTCGCGCCACGCCGTCCGTCGACGTCATCGTCAAAGGTGGAGCTCCTAATTGCTTTCGAGCAACATGTTGAATACTCCGATATCTGTTATCACGGGAAATCAATTTAAAGTACTCGAACGATACGACGACGTCACACATGCATCACGTCTATATAACGTAATCGTCTCACACACACACATAACTGCTCAGTGCTCGGGTATTTGTTATAACAAATTATTGTTGCCCCAAACGACTGGACGAAGTCACACACCAGCGTAACGCTCTCAAGCAGTATAGTGCTCAAAAGTAACTGTAGTATTTATCAACCAACGGCAACATTACCGCTAACAGCGCCACTAAAGCGGAAATATTAATCACAGTAGCCAGCCGGGATGGCCGAGCGGTTCTAGGCGCTACAGTCTGGAAGCGCGCGCCCGCTACGGTCGCAGGTTCGAATCATGCCTCGGGCATGGATGTGTGTGATGTCCTTAGGTTAATTAGGTTTAAGTAGTTCTAAGTTCTAGGGGACTGATGACCTCAGATGTTGAGTCCCATAGTACTCAGAGCCAGTTGAATCAATCACAGTTTTCCGAAATTCCTTCACCGAAGAAGACGAAGTAAACATTCCAGAATTCCAATCAAGTACAATTCCCAGCATCAGTAACTCACAAGTAAATATCCTCGCTGTAGCGAAGCACCTTAAAGCACTTAATAAAGGCAACAAGTCTTCCGGCCCGGATTGCATACCAATTAGCTTCCTTTCAGAATACGCTGATAAAATAGCCTCAGACTTTGCAGTCATATACAACCGCTCGTTCAGCGAAGGATTCGAACTGGAAAGCTGCATAGGTCACACCAATACTCAATAAATGAAACAGGAATAAACCGCTGAACTACAGACCCATATCACTAACGTCGATTTGCAATAAGGTTTTGGAACGTGTACTGTGTTCGAACATTATTATTTACCTCGAAGGTATTGATATACAGTCATCATGGATTCAGAAATTATCGTTCTTCTGAAACACATCTAGCTCTTTATTAGCACGAAGTAATGAGTGCTATCAACAGGGGATTACAAATTAATTCTATATTTCTAGATTTCCAGAAGGCTTTTGAGACCGTTCCTCACAAGAGACTTCTAACCAACTTGCATGCCTACGGAGTATCGCTTCAATTGTGCGACTGGATCCATTTCCTCTCAGAAAGTCCACAGTACTTTGTGATCAACGGAAAAACATCAAATACAGTAGAAGCAATATCGAGCGTTCCCCAAAGAAGTGTTACAGGTCCTCTGCTGTTCCTAATCTACATTACTCCACCACATGCAGGTATCGGTAAATACTGTTGTTGTCAGCATTGTAACCGAATTAGGCGACCTTGCTTCTATCACTTACATAAGCATAAAACACACACAAGCTGGATCTGTGTGGCGGAGGGGACACGCGCCCCCTTACCGCCTTTACATTGAGGTGACAAAAGTCAGAAACTCAACGTGCCATGAACTTAACTTGTCACCGGAAGTCCTCTGCAGAAGTACTGAGCCATGCTGCCTCTATAGCAATCCATGATTGCGTAAGTGTTGTATTGCAGGATTTTGTGCATGAACTGACCTCTCGTTTATGTCCCATAAATATTCCAAGTGATTCACTTCGGGCGATCTGGGTGGCCAAATCATTCGCTCCTATTGTCCATGATTGTTCTGCAAACCAATCACGAACAACTACAGCCCGGTGACATGGCGCATTGTCATCCATAAAGATTCCATCGTTGTTTGGGAACCTGAAGTCCACGAATGGCTGCAAACGGTCTCCAACTATCCGTACATAGCCATTTCCAATCAACGATCGGTTCGGTTAAGACTATAGGACTCAGTCTATTCAATGTAAGCACAGCCCATACTTTTATGGAACCACCACCATCTTACACAGTGCCCTGTTGACAACTTGGATCTATGGCTTCTTGGGGTCTGCGTCACGCTCGAACCCTTCCATCAGCTGTTATAACTGAAATCGGGGCTGATCTGAGCAGGCCACGATTTTTCAGTCGTCTAAGGTCCAACCGTTATGCTTACGAGTCTAGGAGAGGCAGTACAGGCGATGTCGAGTTGTTAGCAAAGGCACTCGCACCGATCGACTGCTGCCTAGACCCATTAACGCCAAATCTCGCCGAACTGTCCTAACCGATATGTTCGCCGTACGTCCCTCACTGATTCCTGAAGTTATTTCACTCAGTGTTGCTTGTACGTCAGCACTGACAACTCTACCGAAACGCCGCTGCTCTCGGTCGTTAAGTGAATGCCGTCGGCCACTGCGTTATCCGTGGTGGAAGGTAATGCTTGAAATTTGGTATTCTCGGCACACTCTTGACACTGTGGATCTCAGAATATTGAATTCCCTCACGTTTCTGAGATTAACTGTCCCATGCGTCTACGTCCACGTTCAGAGTCTGTTAGTTCTCCTCGTGCGGCCATTATCACTTCGGAAACCTTTTCACTTGAATCACACAAGCACAAATGATAGCACCGCCAATGTGTTATACACTACCGTCATCTGTAAATGTGCAAATCGATATCCCATGACTTTTGTCACCTCAGTGCATAGGGCAACAGGGAGTAAGCGGTGTTCGACGCGCTCCCGTAGACGTAATTAGTTGTCCAGCTATGGAAATGGAAATGAGCGTTTGGCGTCTTTGCCCGGGAGGCCTCGTACGGGGCAGGTCCGGCCCCCTTGGTGCAAGTCTTATTACATTCGACGCCACATTGGGCGACCTGCGCACCGGATGGCGATGAAATGATGATGAAGGCAACACAACACCCGGAGCGAAGAAAAGCCCCGACCGAGCCGGGAATCGAACCCGGGCCCGCAGTGTGGCAATCCGTCGCGCTGACCACTCAGCTATCGTGGCGAACAGTTATCCAGCTATGAAAGCACATCTGAGTGTTGATAGCAGCACCAGCAGCGTCATCAGCATTAGTCTGAAAGTAGAACCATTTACGACGTGTTCGTTCCCTTCCACGGTTTCGCACTACAGACAATTGGTTTGTTGCAGAAGAAATAGCATATCGGATGATGGACGGTGATCAATGTAGCATGATTCCATTCCTATGTTTTTATGTTGGACTTGGCAGTGCTCGACCATGAGCTGGCTTAAGTTCTACAAAATGGTTAATGGTGAATCACCACCGGCACAGCATGGCCTCAGCTGGCATGTTGAGTTGTATACGCTCAGCTACTCCAGTCGAGTGAATCGCCACCGGCACAGCATGGCCTCAGCTGGCATGTTGAGTTATATTACGCTCAGCTACTCCAGTCGAGTCGCGTGTCTTCGTGAAGGGCTTCGAGAAAGTGAAATGGGTTACCGACATTTTACCAGAATATGATGTCTATAGTTCTGAGGACTAGGGACGTCCCTCACTCCCTGCGCTCCGACAGCAAATGTGTGTTGTCAGGAATGAAGCATTGACTGCTCAATTAAATACGAAATTGTTACAACATAGGTGGCGTGGTCTTTGTTCGCATATGGTAGAAATGTAATGTTTCAACAGTGTAAATGCTATGTTTGTTTTTTATCTATGCAATATGCTCCACTTGAATCCTGTAAATAGATAAACCCTACAAAAATGTTGCAAAAAAATGGCTCTGAGCACTATGGGACTCAACTGCTGAGGTCATTAGTCCCCTAGAACTTAGAACTAGTTGAACCTAACTAACCTAAGGACATCACACACATCCATGCCCGAGGCAGGATTCGAACCTGCGACCGTAGCGGTCTCGCGGTTCCAGACTGCAGCGCCAGAACCGCGCGGCCTCTTCGGCCGGCAAAAATGTTTCAGTTTCAATTTTAAAATGTACGGTGTGCTGCCTCTGGCTCTGAGGCGCTTGTTAGCCACAAAGCGTGGTAGTCAGTGGTTTTACTGAGGATGAGTTTTACGTGATTATTGATTTCCTTGTATTGTATCGTAAAGAAGTAGCAGATTTTAGGTGAGATTAATACTAGTCTTGTAGGTTAAGAAGTGTCAATGAACTGCATTTACGCTGTATTCTAAGTTAACCCTTTCAGACCTGAATTTTTTTCTAGAGGAAAGAAAATATTTCTTCATGTGGTAATGGCCTTATGTGATTTTTTAATGAGTTTAGTTGCAAAATCTATACAAAGATATGTATGCGTTTTAAAAATATGCTTTGTACACTTGGCTTTATTTTATGGACTAAAATAACTAGTTAAGGAATACTTTCTGTTCTAATAAATAGTAAAAAGATAATTCAATAATTACCATGCAAAATAACAAAACAGCATTCAACTATGCGGTGGAAAATAGCGAATCAACGACATCCGTGTATTCTGGTGGTCACGAGCTGCTGCGCACTGCTGCGTTTACTTGCTGATATTTTCATGGTGATGCCCAACAGTTGGCAGTACTTGCGCATGATGAAAAGGTTGAACATCCACAAATGTGTACCTTAGGTTTTCATCGACAAAAAGTAATTCTGTTGGAGCTAAAACTCACTAAAATCTAATACACGCAATTGTAAACCAGAAGGTCTGAAAGGATTAAGCTGTACATATAACATTTGGCGAAGTGATAAGAGCAGTGATTCGGTTCTCATTTTCACAGAGGACACTTACTACTCAGTTTAAACTCATAAAAGAAGAAAAGACATGAGTGTGAAAAGGTGTCTGTTACACTGTCATCAAGTAACTCCTACAAATACCACAAAGTGTCTAATAGATGTTCTACTACCTTTAGAAACTCAACATGCAAGAGAAGTTAGTTTACGCACAGGAGTTAATACTAGAAACGAATATATGCAGTGTCAATATACACTAAAGAGCCAAAGAAACTGGTACACCTACCTAATGTCGTGTATGGACCCCGCGAGCACGCAGAAGTGCCGCAACACGACGTGGCATAGACTCGACTAATGTCTGAAGTAGTGCTGGAGGGAAATGACACCATGAATCCTGCAGGGCCGTCCATAAATCCGTAAGAGTTAGAGGGGGGTGAACATATTTTCTTAACAGCACGTTGCAAGGCATCCCCGATATACTAAATAATGTTCATGTCTGAGGTGTTTGGTGGCTAGCGGAAGTGTTTAACCTCAGAAGGGATTTCCTGGAGTCACTCTTTAGCAATTCAGGATGTGTGGGGTGTCGCATTGTCCTGCTGGAATTGCCCATGTCTGTCGGAATGCACAATGGACATGAATAGACGCAGGTGATCAGACAGGATGCTTACGTACGTGTGACCTGTCAGAGTCATGTCTAGACAAATCAGGGGTCCCATACAACTCCAACTGCACACACTCCACACCATTACAGAACCTCCACCAACTTGAACAGTCCCCTGCTGATATGCAAGGTCGATGGATTCATGAGGTTGTCTCCATACCCGTACACGTCCATCAGCTCGATACAATTTGAAACGAGACTTGGCTGACCAGGAAACTTGTTCCCGGTCATCAACAACCCAATGTCGGTGTTGATGAGCCCAGGCGAGACGTAAAGCTTTGTCTCGTGCAGTCATAAAGGGTACAAGAGTGGGCCGTCGGCTCCGAAAGCCCATGTCGACGATTTTTTGTTGAATGGTTCGCTCGCTGACGCTTGTTCATGACTCAGCACTGAAATCTGCAGCAGTTTGTGGAAGGGTTGCACTTCTGTCACGTTGAACGATTCTCTTTAGTCGTCGTTGCTGCCGATGTTTCAGGATCTGTTTCTGGCCGCAGCGATGTCGGAGATTTGATGTTTTACCTGATTCCTGATAGTCGCGGTGCACTCGTGAAATGCTTGTGCGGGCCCCAATTCATCGCTGCCTGGGAGATTGTGTGTCCCATCGCTCGCGCGCCGACTATGACACCACGTTCAAACTCACTTAAATCTTGATAACCTGCCATTGTAGCAGTAATAATCGACCTAGCAACGGCGCCAGGCACTTGTTGACTTATATGGGCTTTGCCGACCACAGCGCCGTATTCGGCCTGTTTACATATCTCTGCATTTGAATACGCAAGTCTGTACCAGTATCTTTGGTGATTCAGTGTATCAGGTAGAAGTCTTTGTCGTTACGTATTTACTATAGTTTTACAATATTTGTAAAAGCAGCAGTTGACAGATATTCAGGGTTTTCTTTGTTGGAAACAATAATTCATGTAACACCCTGCGGCAGTCAATGAACAATTTACATTGGTAGTAGCAAAGTCAACACTCATACAAGACGCGATAGTGTGAGAAAATGACGTCAGAGAGTAGTCTGCGAAGAAAATGTTACTCCAGTGGCGCCAACATCCGGAAATTGATAGGTAGTCAGCTCACGAAGAAAGGTAGTGAACAGGCTGTAAGTGTTTACACCGCAGTTGTGTCAGCTGTATGTACTTTGACCAATATGCTCTCCATTCTAGTTCAGAAGTCGGTCATGCGTTACAACAACAATAAATTAATTTTATTTTGACCATAAAAAACGTACCTAAACAATTCCAAGACGTCTCACACAAATCGGTGCGACGTTATGTTAACATTCACAAGTCATTTAGTGCTCAAAAGTACCTGTAGAATATATCAACGATCCGAGGCCTCTGTGCTATAGTGAGAAGCAAAGTAAGATCCTCTGACAACAGAAATGATTTCATGTAGGTAATATACGAGCTCTACTATACTGTCAGCAAAATCACACAGAAAACAACCATTTCTCACAACCAATATTTGAAACGTTACGCCTATTGTGTATCTGGAACGTGACCTATGTTGCAACAAGCATGTTCCTTTACGAACAGGATCATATTTCCACGTCGAGCCACCAATATACGATAGAATCGGCAGTCTGCGGAAATTCTCAGCATGGCCGTGAGAGAAACTGTTCGCTTCTGAGCAAATAAATGTAGATGAACCATAACTTGAGACTGAGAATCGATGCAGTAAGTTCCAGTAAACAACTTTATAACCCAGTCCTGCGAAACAGCAGAGCGAGGTCGGGGGCCCAGCGTTGCTGCCAGCAGTTATCCATATCAGGTCCCTCACACAAAGAAAGAAAGCACGTATGCACGCTCCGGCGGGGCACCTACCATCAAGTAGCTCTCAAATATTACTGGGGTAATAGACGGCCAGAACGACCTGTGATTCTTAGAACTGTAATTGCGTTGACATAAACCGTTTCGTCTCGAACAGCCAATAAGACTGATTAACAACCTTTTCTGTAGTGTTTTAAAAACGACGAAAAATTAGCTTTCGTAAACTTCTTCTAGGAAATTCTGCAAGAATGCGGGCAGTCCAGCACGAGATATCGAGATTGTAAATGTGGCATGTCTGTTTCGCTCTACACAGTACAGTACTGTATTTCTGGTAGAATTATTACTTCACATTTGTTCCGCTTACCTGGCAAATACCGATGAAGGCTGAGATCAAGACTGATAATTACCCCGACTAGTGATAATGTAATTTATAGAAGAAACGAAAGTAGCACTGAGTGTGCCCCCACGGTCACGTAACAGGAGCACTAATAGTTTAGCACCAAATGAGCCTACGTACATCACGAAAAATAGATCATATGCTTGTATTTTCGTTATTAGTAGACAGTGTGGTAAGAGTGTCAATACACACTGACGGAAGAAGCGTGCAGTGAATAAATAAATTGTTTTGCTTAAATTAGATTAGGTTTATTTTTCATTCCATAGATCCAAAAATGAGAGGATCCTCGTAAGTATGGAACCTGTCAGAAAGCATAATATAACAGATATATTCAGAGCACTTGCGTGTAATACTAATTTTTAGATTTACGCCACAAATGAGTCTTATTTCATTCTTCTGCACTCTAAAAACTATCTGTTCGGCCGCGCGGGGTAGCTGTGCGGTCTTAGGCGCCTTGCCACGGCTCGCGTGGCTACTCCCGTCTGAGGTTCGAGTCCTCCCTCGGGCATGGGTGTGTGTTTTGTTGTTAGCGTAAGTTAGTTTAAGTTAGATTAAGTAGTGCGTAAGCCTCAGCAGTTTGGTTCCATAGGAACTTACCACAAATTTCAATTTTCAAAATTATCTGTTCGGATTGTGGAGCTACCCCAAAATACATTGACGGCAAAGAAATCTCAACACAAAGAAGGAGTCGTGTGACATAAAAGAAAGTTGGTAGGCGCGTTTCTACATCTGAAAGGTGAAGTCTCTTCAGATTTCTCGCCATTCCCATAAGAGTCGCGCTAGTAGGCCCCATGGCTACACAATTCAGGTTTGCTTTAAATACATGCTGTTACGGTCGTGTGCGTTAGTTACCTTTGAGACTGGACATGGTGAGCTGTTATTAACCAAGAACGCCTTTAAGGCGACAAAAACACCACTATCAGCACTTCACTGAGTGTGAATGAAGTTGTTTAATAGGGCTACGAGAAGCTCGATGTTCCATCTGCGATATTGCAAAAAGGCATGGCAGGAATCTAGCCTCTGTACATCCTTGATGGCAGCGGTTGTCACGAGAATGTACGATCCCAAGATGACCGAGCTCCTGGCGGCAAAGTGGCATTACCGAGAGGGAAGACCATCGTGTTCAGCGTATGACTCTAGCACATCGTACTCCATCTGCAGCAGCACTTTGAGCAGCCTTTGGCACCACAGTGACACAAAGAGTTGCTAAAAATTGGTTACTTCAAGGACAGCTCCTAGGCAGACGCCCTGTAGCGCGCATCCCACTGGCACCAAACCACCGCCGTTTGCGACTTCAGCGGTTTCAAGCAAGAGTGCGTTCGAGGGCAGGATGGAGATCTGTTGTGCTTCCTAATGAAAGCTGGTTCTACATCGGTGATTGCCGTGTGTTGGTTATAAGGAAGCTAGTTGAGGGCCTTCTACCAACCTGTCTGCGAGCTAGACACACTGGACCTACACCTGGAGTTATAGTCTGGGGTGCGATTTCGTATGGTAGCAGAAGCATTCTCGTGGTTATCCCACGTACCCTGACAGCAAATTTGTACGTCTGTCTGATAATTCGATCTGTTGTGCTACCACTCACGAAGAGATTCCAGGGTGTGTTTGCCAACAGGATAACGCTCGCCCACATATCGCCATTGAAATCCAGCATTCTCATTTAAGTGTCAGCATGTTGCCTTGACCTGCTCGCTCACCAGATTTGTCTCCACACGAGGAAATACGGGAATTTATCGGTCGACAACAAACAGCATTAACCGTCCCTGCTCAGACCGATCAAATGCAACAAGCATGGAACTCCATCCCACAAACTTACATCCGGCACCTATATAACACAACGCATGAACGTTTGTATGCTTGCTTTCAACATTCTGGCGGTTATACAGGTTATAAATGTACCAGCGTTTCACATTTGCAATGGCTTATCTCACGCTTACATTAACCTGTGATCTTGCAATGTTAATCACTTAAATATGTTACCTAGAAAAATGCTGGCCGATGTGGCCGAGCGGTTCTAGGCACTTCAGTCCGGAACCACGCTGCTGCTACGGTCGCAGGTTCGAATCCTGCCTTGGGCATGGATGTGTGTGATGTCCATAGGTTAGTTAGGTTTAAGTAGTTCTAAGTCTAAGGGACTGATGACCTCAGATGTTAAGTCCCACAGTCCTCAGAGCCATTTGAACCTAGAAAAATATATTCTGAAAATATCATTACTCTACATTAATTATTTTTTGTATTGCGATTTTTTCCGTCAGTGCACATAAAGGATTTGCCAGGCCAGATCAGCATCTCAGTCAGATTGTGATTACAGGACGGATCGTTGTTGGACGATCGTAAATAAATGCAGAAATTACCTCCCAGTGTGATGAAAGGCAACTCTTTATAAATACCTTCCAAACTTCACAGAAGCTCTCCTGCAAAGGTAGCAGATGAGGTACTACGGAAGTAAAGCTGTGAGGACCGGTCGTAAGACGTGCTTGTGTAGCTCAGTCAGTATACCGCGATTCGATCGTACTTGCGAAATCGTGTCGCCTGCCAAAAGCTCTGATATGCATGACTTCGACCATGCCTTTGACAGGGTCAGCCATGC
Source organism: Schistocerca piceifrons (assembly GCF_021461385.2). Classification (NCBI taxonomy): domain Eukaryota; kingdom Metazoa; phylum Arthropoda; class Insecta; order Orthoptera; family Acrididae; genus Schistocerca; species Schistocerca piceifrons. The sequence continues at coordinate 475,880,171 of NC_060149.1, forward strand.
GTACATTACGAAAGTGTTGACACAAATGAAGTTTCTTCAGCCCTAAATCACCTCGGTGATGCGGTTACTACACGGAGCCATCTCTAAAATGCTTGTTAACCGCTAATTCGTAGGGTCCTTTACTATTACGAGATCGATCCGGCAAGAATGTCCGTTATCCACGATCATATATGCACTGGTCCTTGAACCACTTCCCAGCAGTCTTCGCCAAGGCTTGACAGACGTTGGGGCGACACATTTTTATTGCAAGGCGTATGACGACGACCTATTACTGGTGATGAGGACTGGCAACGACACGAATGCGGTGTTGACTTTGATCAATAGATACGGTGTCACTACAAGTAGCCAAATGAACGTGGACAAATCTGTCGCTCTAAATACTGGTACTGGACTAACGCTGACTGCGTTGCATTCCAGATACGGGCAGTACTAAGCGTCTATCGATCGTGTTCACGCATGGCGTACGATACACGGTGGCAGTCTATTTCAATTGCTGCTCCATGCAATCCGGAATGCTGTCAGAGCCAATGACTTGCGCGCCTTAGACTGACGGGTTGCCAACGTAAAGACCTACTTGGCATCATGTACACCCCATTAAGCACAGATACTTCTGATGCCGAAGACGATCGCTCGACGCATTCTGGCAGTATTTGGATTCTTCGTTAGCGAGGGATTATTTTTCTGTATCCGATACGATGCCTTGACCCTGTCCGTTGGTAGAGGAGTCCTTGAGCTCGTACTCGTTCACGATCGAACGGTGGCACGTTATTTGAGCGCGATATTGGAAACTTAGGGTAGACAACAGCCGCGTCTGTAGGGGCTCTTGACAGACCAAATGGCACCAGCTTCTTGAACTGCGCCGGTGATGGTGAAGAACATTTCCCAACCATTTTATCGTATCGGAGATTTCTGTCTTGAATATAGCTACGTTATGACAGATCTATCGCCGCAAGAAAGACTGTTTATAAGCTTCGTAGTGAGTTAGAATCTCCAAGTTTGTCATCATGATCTTTCCGTGAGATGTTCCTAAGAGGAAACAATATATATTGGCTGACTATTTTAGGAATGTACGCTCTCACAAGTTTAACAATAAATGACATCGTGGTGCAGAACGCCTCTGGCGCAGCGTCTAATGGAACCGGTAAGGAAACACGTCGCTCTTCTTCTATCAACAGTATGCGATATCAACAGCGTGCGGTATCTACCGAATACTAACGAGCAGGCGCCGCGCTATCCTGTGGAAACACCGCAGCCCATAGTCCACTAGTCTGTGATATGGCGGACAGTTCACCAGACAATCCTTGACGGTTGACGCAGAAACAAGAAGAACATGGTACCTGGTACTTAACAGTAAACTAGTCACCGGATCTGCGTCCACGCCGTCAGTATGCTATACTCCCCTTTGCGCCCGGTTTGTCTGGTTAGAGACGACGACGCTCATCGTCTTAGTTGCGGCCCCTCTGAGAAAGTGTGGTATCTAGTCACGAAGAAGATCGCCTTCCTTCTCCGCCTTGGACAACAAGCCTTTGACCCTACGACTGTTCTTTCTCCGGACAGATGCATCCCACGAGCCACGACGAACACGGCGACATGGCTACGAACCCAAGCAGTACATTAGCTGCTTCGCGACAGTCCGAAGAATGTGCTGGACTTCTGGAACTATATGCACGAATGACATACGGCGATTGTCCGCAAGCCTAAATAAAAACAATATTTGTGTATTTTTCTGGCGAGTGCGTTAAGAAATTCTCTGTGCAACTGAAACACCCTGTGTATGAGAAGCTGATGACACGATGACCCGGGTTCGATTCCCGGCGGGGTCAGGGATTTTCTCTGCCTCGTGATGGCTGGGTGTTGTGTGCTGTCCTTAGGTTAGTTAGGTTTAATTAGTTCTAAGTTCTAGGCGACTGATGACCTCAGCAGTTGAGTCGCATAGTGCTCAGAGCCATTTTTTTGACACGATGAAGAGGAATACAGTGACGATAACGAATCGGCTATCTCCTCCAGTTCTACGAGACGACGTAGTCGGAGTCAGAAGCACTGCAGAGGAACGCTCTTATACTCCGCCACAAGCAGAGATTTCCCTTTTTTCCCTCTTTGCCTTAGTTATTCGAGAAAAAGTATCATTTCCACAGGGAATATCCGGTGAGTGATATCTTATATAAAAAAAACAAGTGGACTTTGTTTAGTTTCAGTTGCTTCCTTTTTAAAGTGTTAAAACATAAAAAAATAAAAAAATTCGGTAGAGTACTTGACCGACTCAGAGTCTCGCTCCGGCACACAGTTTTAATCTGCCAGGAAGGTTCATATCAGCGCATACTCCGCTGCAGAGTGGAAATTTTGTTCTGGAAACGTCTCCCAGGCTGTGGCTAAGCTATGTATCCTCAGTATCCTTTCTTCCAGGCGTGCTAGTCCTGCAAGGTTCGCAGGAGAGCTTCTGCGGAATTCGGAAGCTAGGTGATGAGGTTCTGGCGGAATTAAAGCTGTGAGGACGGGTCGAGCTTGGGTAGCTCAGCTGGTAGAACACTTGTCAGGGAAAGGGAAAGGTGTCCGCCGAATTCGAGCCTCGGTCAGATACTTAGTTTAAACCGGCAGTAAGTTTCGTATCAGCGTATACTCCACTGCAGAGTGAAAATTACACACTCACTCACACACACGCACACACACGCACAAACACACACACACACACACACACACACACACACACACACACACACACACACACACACAGATAAAACATGCACACACGCTCGGCTGGTAAAAAGGCAGACGAGAAGCTCTTTGACATATGGAAGCTGAGAACAATGTTTGCTCCGTATTAGAAGCCACAGAATGAAGTAACAAGTTTTTGATGTCAGGCGTCAAATTAGCTACCTTGACCGAGTGAACCCACCGCCCAGCGACAAAATCATGTGATCTCATGTTTATCGTCATGCAGTTCATTATTATGTATTACAATGTACAACACAATGTACAGAGTGATACAACCCTCAGACATTACACGTGCACTTCTATCACAGTATGTTCAGTCTGTTCTGACAGATACTCCGCAAGCCAACCGACGATGTGTGGCGGAGGATAGTTTGTGAACTATTATCACTCCCGCCTTTGCCGCTCCGCTCGCGAGTGGTTCGCCGCAAGAAAGACTGTTGGTAAGCTTCCCAGTGAGTTAGAATCTCCAAGTTTGTCATCATGATCTTTCCGTGAGATGTTCCTAAGAGGAAACAATATATATTGGCTAACTATTTTAGGAATGTACGCTCTCGCAAGTTTAACAATAAATGATACCGTGGTGTAGAATGCCTCTGGTGCAGAGTCTAATTGAACCTGTAAGGGAACACGTCGCTCTTCTTCTATCAACAGTATCACCAAGGATCTCAAGTGTTAAAATAACGCGGTTTCCTTGTGAGTGGCCGAGTAAAACTTTCCAGACACACTGACGATCAGAATCTGTATGAAAAGGCCGCAGGGAGGGGTATGAAGGACCTCAATGAAACCACCCCTTTCGCGGTCGAAAACGATAGGACGACGTTCTTGACTATCTTTGACGCTGCTGACACCCTCGGAAGTTTCAACCCTTCTCTACGGACACGATGGGGCTGCATCCCAATCGAACGTGATCGCACGCGTTATGAGTGCAGCGCGGTCACAATTTTTGCTCTCTTGTGCGATATGGAACCACTAGGGGTCGTTCAACTCCATTCGACCAAATCTGAACGTGATCTAGAGAAGCAAAGGGTGTTTATGCTTTTCCGTCCCTGCTATTTCGCGTCCTCCTATGGTGTGATCATTATCATTGATAAACGCGTGAATAAAACGGGAAACTGTTCCTCTAAGACACCCCAGTTCGGCAAAACCTTCTTTGCCACCCAGCCGACTTTGCTGAGCACGTTAGATAGGTACCTGTGCAGAGAGGAACCGACCCGAGAGTCCAAGGCTCCTGCAGACAGGTTACGCTGCTGCTCTTTCACCTTACACTCCTGCCTTTGCGACTGATAACAGGCCATCCGGAGCTGGAGTGTGCAGAGGGGCTGCCGGTCTGCAAGCGCCTAGGACGTCGTCACAAGTTCTGTCGGTAAAGGCACATTTTTAAAATTCTCAATAACTGTGGGTGAGTGCCACGGAGGGTTTGCCGAACTAGGGAATCTTAGAGGGACCCTTTGCGGTGTGTCTGAAATGTTTTACGCGGTCACTCATAAGAAAACCGACTGATCTCAAAGCTATGCCTCACGTTTCTGATTTCCCTCTTAGATGTGTCAAAAGAAGGGGTGAAATGAGGGTAAGATGGGATGTGACGATCTTAACTCGTGTGACAGATCGTTTGAACAAAATTTTGGTGAAGTTTGGTGCTAATGTGATATCATTAACCCACCTTCCACGTCACATGAACTTCTGAGCTGTGGACTTGTTTTCGCCTGCGTCGACACTTTGCTGTGTGAAGCGTCGCCAAGCCTGAGGGCCACGCTTTTGCATCATTGCAGAGGAAGGTTGCACGCACCTTCAAGCGAAATTTAGAAGTTAAGCATCGTAATTCGCGAGAGTTAAGAGATTTCGAAGAAGTGATCCTTTAATTCTGTTGTGGGTGTATAAATTCCTGATTACCCACCTCTTATAAAAGGTTGTTAATAAAGTTTGTTTCAGTTAAAGATGTACATTAAAAGTTAATTTTGTTTGCTGCTTTATGTATTTTACTCTTCACAGAAATGCATGTAGAATACACATCTTTGTTTAAAAATATGGTATGGCTCACAATCGAACCCAGACCACCCCCATGGCAAGCAAGTATTCCACATCAGCACCATGCTACCTGTGGAGAAATCGTTCTTACATTAGAGAATTAACAACCATCGGACATACTTCACAGTTAATTTTCTCGAGAATTCTTGAGAGTTACATCTAAAAGCTTTGTGCTATTGATATTTGAGTTCTGATATTCACGTACCGTAAATACGGGTATAAAAAATTACAAAATTCCAATTGTTATGTGGTATCCTTTTTACCCAAGGGGCGTGCTATCTCATACGCTGACTTCTCCATAACGTACACCGACGTCTGTTAATTCTTGGTCTGATTCTTTGAAACCTTCACCAGAAACCTCATGAAAGGTCCCATTTATTGTAAGACACCTTTCTATTGTACAATTTTTTGTTACTGCCTGTATCCCTGAAAAAGCCGTATTAGTGTGAGATTTCTTAGAACAGTGTTTCTTCAATTGACTCAATTAAGATTGGTAATACAATAATGTAGAGCAGTTTATGTACGGCAGGTATCCAGTAGACTTGCAGTATTTGTCTACAACCATCAGAAATTTTTTCCAGACACGACTGTTGAGACAATCCCGTTCCTTCAATGTATACAAATTGATTTCAGTCTTACTTCTTACTGCACTTGCTTCCTCACACTGCATGATTACAGATACACCACGAATGATAAACCTGTGAGAGTTGTAGTCGCACACGGATAAAGACATGTTTAACGTCTTTGGAGTCAAATATTCCCTAGGATTCAGTCATGACTTCTATGCTCGGTCACAATAACTGGTTGGGTTGTTTGGGGGAGGGGACCAGACAGCAAGGTCATCAGTCTCATCGGATTAGGGAAGGATGGGGAAGGAAGTCGGCCGTGGCCTTTCAAAAGAACCATCCTGGCAGTTTAGGTTCAAATGGCTCTGAGCACTATGGGACTTAACATCTGAGGTCATCAGTCCCCTAGAACTTAGAGCTACTTAAATCTAACTAACCTAAGGACATCACACACATCCATGCCCGAGGCAGAATTCGAACCTGCGACCGTAGCAGTCGCACGGCTCCGGACTGAAGCGCCTAGAACCGCTCGGCCACCGCGGCCGGCTAGCTATTTAGGGAAATCATGGAAAACCTAAAGCAGGATGGCCGGACGCGTGATTGAACCGTTGTCCTCCCGAATGCGACTCCAGTGTGCTAGCCACTGTGCCACCTCTCTCGGTAACAATAACTGGTGCAAAAAAAAAAAAAAAAAAAAAAAATATGTGTGTGAAATCTTATGGGACTTAACTGCTAAGGTCATCAGTCCCTAAGCTTACACACTACTAACCTAAATTATCCTAAGGACAAACACACACACCCATGCCCGAGGGAGGACTCGAACCTCTGCCGGGACCAGCCGCACAGTCCATGACTGCAGCGCCCACGACCGCTCGGCTAATCCCGCGCGGCTAACTGGTGCAGGCAGCCTGTCATGATAGGTTCTATTCACCACGTCTCGCATTTTGTTCTCGCTTACTCGGTTGTGCAGAACTCTAGTCAGTACGCCCATGCAACATTATGCCTCCCCATACCATAATACCTGAAGCAGCAAGCCGGCCGCTGTGGCCGAGTGGTTCTAGGCGCTTCAGTCCGGAACCGCGCTGCTGCTACGGTCGCAGGTTCGAATCCTGCCTCGGACATGGATGTGTGTGATGTCCTTGGGTTAGTTAAGTTTAAGTAGTTCTAAGTCTAGGGGACTGATGACCTCAGATGTTAAGTCCCATAGTGCCCAGAGCCATTTGAACCATTTGAAGCAGCAAAACGATCATGTAAGAAGATGTTCCTGGGTGCATTAACTGTTCTCACTCCTGGACATATGTGGGTACGTCCAGCATTGTAGAACATTATCGTTTTGTGTTATGGTATGGAGATGCATAATACTGCATGGGTGTACTGACCTTCAAATCTTTGAACACGATACACTCACCGGTTGCGTTATTGTGACACTGTACTCCTTCCCCATCCTTCCCCATGTGCTTCTCTTCAGGTGTACATTTGGCCTTAACAGCATCTATCTGCACAGGTGGAGGAGCTATTAAAGGGAGAAGATATTCGGCGAACTGACTAGTCTGCCGGTTCGCCCGACTTAAATTGCGTCGAGTACATGTGGGGTGCGTTGTAGAGACGTATTGCGGCACGTTCACATGCACCAACAACCACCCAGCAGTTGTCAACAGGAATGGAACGCCCTACAACAAGAACTCCTTACCAACCTTGTGGCCACCATGGGAACACGTTGCACAGCATTTAATGTGTCCGTGATGCTCTACCTTTCGTAATGTCCAAGACACCATCATAAATTACGGTGACTTCAGTGTAATTATTATCTTTGAATGAAAGTGTCATTTCCGTTCGTCTCATCTAGTATTTCCTTCAGGTACTATCTGTAGTATGCTGTAGCAGTTCTTTCTATGTGTGGCCCTGGTTTCACCGAGCTATGTTAGTAGTGACACATCATGAGAAACTTACTTTCGTCCTTATGTTTCCCACACCAGAGTAGCTGATGTCGTACTTCAATGAGAATAGTCTTGAACATACCATCCAAAGAGTGTAACAGTTCAGGTGCGTGGTGACTAGGTGTAGTCTAGCATTATCGTGAAAGCACATGGCATCCGTCGAAAGACATCCGATCTGTTTTCTGCAAATTTCGAATTACAAAAACTCTAAGATGTCACAATATATGGGAATGTTGAAACGTCATACGTTGTGGCCTATGTCTTATCTTACTATGGCTGCTTGTGTCACCAGTATATCCTCATATTTCTTCTGCTGTAAAGATGACCTGCAGAAACTTACCTATCCTAGTTCGTTTTTGACGTTCTTTGTATTCCAGTGGCATTCATACTGAGTCAGCCAAGTCGCTCATGAGTTATAAAGTGCACACGGCACATGGAACTTTGGAGATTGTTAGCGCTGGCGCTGGGCCGAGTGCGATAATCACTGTGACTCATAGATTCGAAACAACACTCTTGTTGTTATGGCGTAAGGTCAGCGCCGGCGCGCCACTCGGTAACGCCAGAGAAGAGAAGGCTGTGAGAAGAAATCAGCCAATTGCACGCTGACTGACCCCCTTCCAGGACGACAACGCGACGTCAGCGGCTCCTAGGTGAAGAGGACATAAGCGCCTCGCCCGTCTGGTCGTGGCGCAGTTGGGTAGCAGCGTCAACGTTAGTGACCTCGTTAGCTCTCTCTACATAGCACAGACTTGTATTTGTCTATTCTGAAGAATATTGATTATTTTGTATGTCGCCCTTTGCTTGTGACACGTTTATCAAAGTTAAGTATTGTAGTTGTCTTATTGTAATAAAATTCATTAATAAGAGTTGTTTGATTCTTGGTCTAGCGAACTGAGTATGCAGGCTTCCTAGACACAACACTTGTGATGGAGAAGTCTGGTCGACCACGCCACTAGTCACCAGGCAGAGCCCCCCATGTTCCCCCTCTTTGTCCCATGCACATCTTTCTATACGAAACTAGCACGCACTCTTCAACATGGTGACCCTGGCTAGCTGCTGATGGAGTTCCAGTTAGACAACGTCTGTCCATGTTTCTGAGCGAGCTGCTATCTCACAGATTAACATCGCAATCCTCTGGCCTAATCTGTGTGTTATTTAGGAATTAAATACTAGCAATTAGCTGACGTGCTGTACCCTGATGAGAGCGACCTGATCACAGCCTTGTCACCTTACAGTTTTAATCACCCTCATTTTACCTACGCTGTATGTGTTGTCGTATGTACGTCATTGTACATAATATCTGTAATAACGTTTTCGTTGCACTTTCGTTTTTCATTATTGTGCCATTGCAGCGTCTGCATGTTTGCATTTGACGATCATCTCTTCATAGACACTATGGGATGTGAAGACAAATGCTCTTGGTTAATAGGTAAATATCATTCTTACATTGTACTAACCGCTTCTGTGAAGAGATAGAAGTTATGGGATACTTCCTAATACCGCGTCGGATCTCCTTTTGTCCGGCTTAGTCCACCAGCTCGACGTGGCATGGACTTAACAAGTCAATGGGAGTTCCCTGCAGAAAGGTTGAGCCATGCTGCCTCTGGAACCGTCCATAACTGCGGAAGTGTTGCTAGTGCAGGAGTTTGTGCACGAACTGACCTCTCCATTACGTACCACAACTGTTCGATTGGATTCATGTCAGGCGATCTGGGTACCCTACTCAAAATGTCCAGAACGTTATACAAACCAACCGCGAATAGTTGTGTCCCGCTGAAATGGCGCATTGTCATCTAAAAAAGTTTGATAATTCTTTGGGAATATGAAGTCCATGAATGGTCGCAAATGGTCTCCAAGGAGTTCAGAAGACCCAGCACATTCCAAGTAAGGACGGCCCAGACCATTATGGAGCCACTTCCAGCTTGCACAATGCCTTGTTGACAACTTCAATCCATGGCTTCGTGGGGTCTGCGCCACACTCGAACACTGCCATCGGCTCTTACCAACTGAAATCGGGACTTATCTGACCAGGCCACGGTTTTCCAGTCTTTAGTGTCCAACCGATATAGTCACGAGCCCAGGAGAAGCGCAGCAGACGGTGTCGTGCTGTTAGCAAATGCCCTCGCGTTGCTCGTCTGCTGCCATAGCCCATTAACGCTACACTACTATCCTAACGTCCCACATTGATATCTGCGGCTATTTCACGCAGTGTTGCTTATCTGTTAGCACTGACAACTCTACGAAAATGCCACTGCTCTCGGTCGTTAAGCGAAGGCTGTCGGTCACTGCTTTGTCCGTGGTGGGAGGTAATGCCTGAAATTTGGTATCGTAGGCACACTCTTGACCCTGTGGATCTCGAAATATTTAATTCCGTAACGATTTCCGAAATGGAATGTCCCATGCGTCTAGCTCCAACTACCATTCCGCGTCCATAATCTATTATTCCCCATCGTGCCGCCATAATCACATCGGACACCTTTTCACATGAATCATCTGAGTAGAAATGCCAGTTCCGCCAATGTACTGCCGTTTCATACCTTGCGTACCCGATACTACCGCCATCTATATATATATATGCATATCGCTATCCCATTAATTTGTTACTTCAGTGTATGTCTAAAGATACGTTCCTCCATGGGTCTTACAACACTTTTGTGAACACATAACTGGCAAACTGGGGCCCCGAACCTCTGCGGTATTAGTTCTCTTTCCGTGCTACGAGTATAACCTCAGACTCTTCCGCATAACTCCCCACGAGTTAAGCGAGATATGGGCAAAGCGAACCCGGATTCCCGAGCTGTGGTCTGGTCAACGCCGCTAGTCCTCTATTACCATAAAGTGTGGACATCTTTCAGTGACCATGGTAGGGAGTGATAGTGAGCGGGGGTCTTGGCTTAACATCCCTGATCGCGAGGATGGTGCAAACCTCAATAACAGAAACTTTAGTCTGAAGGTATGCTTCACGCGTATGGGATGGATGACTGTTACTGCTAAACAATCTTCAGCAGGTGACCTCTGGAGAATATGGCGCACTTCAGTTGTATAAGGTTTACCCAGGTTAGCTAATAAATTGCAGGAACAACGCTCATTCACAAATCTAGACACACATAATAGCTAAACACTTCCTAAACAAACTGTATCACAACGACAAAAGGCAAAATCCACGTCAAGGTAAAAAAAAAGGAAGAGATCAGTATTCATCGACGAAAGTTATTCTGAAATGGTACTGGAAACCTGCGCTGGCGAAATTGTAAGCAGGTCTACCTCTCCACTTGCTGTTTCACATGTATCAGGGAGAAAGAGAGGCAGAACGAAAGAAAAGCCTTTCTGAATAATGACTCCTATTCTGCAATGGAATATGAATGGTCTAAAGCCAAACGTGAAGGAAATGAAGTTATTAACTAGGGATAAGCCAGTACGCCCATGTATACAACGAAGACGTTTCAAACTTACGCACCATACTATGTTTAAAGTCTATAATATCCTAAGGAAGGGTGATACAGATGATAAGAGGGCTAAGGGTGGAGTGACGGTATTCGTCAGTGATACCTGCAATTGTTTACATGTAACCCCTCCAGCGCCCACCTTAAACCGGTAGGTGTTTCTCCCATTTCTTGAACGTATGGACAAGAAAGCCCTTCAGGTCATCATTCAAGAACTCCTTCACCCCGGCGTGGACAGCGTGCCAAAGAAGGCCCATGCAGTGCATGGGATGAAGCAACAATGTATTAAATTTTACACAGCAGCGGATCTGGATGTCAGAGACCTGAAAAAATGTGCGCTTTCGAAAAGGCTAAATTTATTATGGTTGTTTTGTTTTTATTTACCAGGAAAGTCATCATTACGTTTCAAAGGCGTTAATTTTTCATTCCCTTCTATCCTTGAACCTCAGCCCAGACATATTCGCTAATATGCAGGTGGTGGTAAACTTGTTTTTAGCAGTTAATATATATTTTTATGTTACCCATTGACAGACAATTATTAACACAATGTAAGTCTATACAAAAATTCCTACAAATGGTGAAATCATCGGGAAGGGCTAAAATGGTGCCACGCTGGATTCGTCTTGATTTGTCTAACCGATCTAAAGTCTTAGACCAATATGATCAAATGACATAAAAATGTTTTTGAGGCTTCAGTGGGCTGAAATAAGAGCTTCGACATATAATGGCATCGAATTAAAGTATGTCAGATGTATTTCTGAGGTTGCTATGATACAAGGCTGCAACAACTGGTACTTGTTGCCACAAGATCTGACAAGGCAATTCTGCATTGATTATGTAAAACGACGTTCCTATTAAAAAGGTAGCCTAAGGAACACATGTTACTGGCACTACAAATGAATAGGAGAGGATCGTTCTTGTGTTATTCTGGTGTATTACACTACTGGCCATTAAAATTGCTACACCACGAAGATCACGTGCTACAGACGCGAAATTTAACCAACAGGAAGAAGATGCTGTGATATGCAAATGATTAGCTTTTCAGAGCATTCACACAGGGTTAGCACCGATGGTGACACCTACAACGTGCTGACATGAGGAAAGTTTCCAACCAATTTCTCGTACACAAACAGCAGTTGACCGGCGTTGCCTGGTGAAACGTTGTTGTGATGCCTCGTATAAGGAGGAGAAACGCGTACCATCACGATTCCGACTTTGATAAAGGTCGGATTGTAGCCTATCGCGATTGCAGTTCATCGTATCGCGACATTGCTGCTCGCGTTGGTCGACATCCAATAACTGTTAGCAGAATATGGAATCGGTGGGTTCAGGAGGGTAATACGGAACGCCGTTATGGATCCCAACGACCTCGTATCACTAGCAGTCGAGATGCCATGCATCTTATCCGCATGGCTGTAACGGATCGTGCAGCCACGTCTTGATCCCTGAGTCAACAGATGGGGACGATTGCAAGACAACAACCATCTGCACGAACAGTTCGACGACGTTTGCAACAGCATGGACTATCAGCACGGAGACCATGGCTGCGGTTACCCTTGATGCTGCATCACAGACAGGAGCGCCTGCAATGGTGTACTCAACGACGAACCTGGGTGCAAGAATGGCAAAACGTCATTTTTTCGGATGAATCCAGGTTCTGTTTACAGCACCATGATGGTCGCATCCGTTTTGGCGACATCGCGGTGAACGCACATTGGAAGCGTGTATTCGTCATCGCCATACTGGCGTATCACCCGGCGTGATGGTATGGGGTGCCATTGGTTACATGTCTCGGTCACCTGTTGTTCGCATTGACGGCACTTTGAACAGTGGACGTTATATTCCAGATGTGTTACGACCCGTGGCTCTACCCTTCATTCGATCCCTGCGAAACCCTACATTTCAGCAAGATAATGCACGACCGCATGTTGCGGGTCCTGTACGGGCCTTTCTGGATACAGAAAATGTTCGACTGCTGCCCTGACCAGCACATTCTCCAGATCTCTCACCAACTGAAAACGTCTGGTCAATGGTGGCCGAGCAACTGGCTCGTCACAATACGCCAGTCACTACTCTTGATGAACTATGGTATCGTGTTGAAGCTGCACGGGCAGTTGTACTTGTACACGCCATCCAAGTTCTGTTTGACTCAATACCCAGGCGTATCAAGGCCGTTATTACGGCCAGAGGCGGTTGTCCTGGGTACTGATTTCTCAGGATCTATGCACGCAAATTGCGTGAAAATGTAATCACATAGCAGTTTTCGCGTAATATATTTGTCCAATGAATACCCGTTTATCATCTGCATTTCTTCTTGGTGTAGCAATTTTAATGGCCAGTAGTGGAAGTGGAAACTGTGATAGCCCCGGCTTTCCCAAGATACCGGTATCAGTTTAGGTTACCAGCGAGTCGCTACATTCGCGATCCTACTAGCGTTTCGGCCATAGTGAATAAAGCTTCCCCATACTGGATACTTTAATAATACAATGAACCTTCATCGTCCGCTATCAGCTGATTTTAAGGCATGACATACAGTGATCTTCCAACAACTTTTCTGAAATCAATCACAACAAATTCCATCAACTGCAATATATAGGAAGTTGCAGGATGCTCCCACTTAGACTTACTTAGGCACCACACAGACAGAAATTTGAGCACAAATACGTCAGTTCACTCTTAACTCAGAATGGGGAAGCTTTCTTCACTACAGCATAGATAACGTTTTTTGTAGCCTCTCAGAAAGGCGAGCATGTCGTCGACTGTGGATGTATGGATGAGATTAGTCAATAACAGAACTAAAAGTATTCTTCAGATGCCAATACCAGCGATTTTCCAACTCGCATCGGAAAAGCTGACATGTGTGCTTCTTATCTGATTTCCACTCCTGAAACAGAAGATGGTTGGTTGGTTGGCTGATTTGGGGGGAGGGACCAAACAGCGAGGTCATCGGTCCAATCAGATTAGGGAAGGATGGGGAAGGAAATCGGCTGTGCCTTCTGAAAGGAGCCATCCCGGAATTTGCCTGAAGCGATTTAGGGAAATCAGTGAAAACCTAAATCAGGGTGGCCGAACCGTCGTCCTCCTGAATGCGAGTCCAGTGTGCTAACCACTGTGCCACCTCGCTCGGTGAAACAAATATTAATGGTGATTGATGTATAGTCACAGAGGACCATTTTTTTTCAGAAATTTACCGTCATTCCTCTAAGAATATCATTAGTGGTGACATATGACAAAATCTTTTTTTCTGGAGATTCCCAAATGACATTGCAATTTTTTGTTCTGATGTGTAACTAATGGGAATTTTATAGAATGTAGCTCCTAAAAATGTATTTTCTGATATGTCTTATTCGATTCACCAATAGTTTGAGAAAGTGTTTACAGTCATCACAGACACACACCAGTTTGAGATAATAATGGGTATTTTGTTCATATTCTAATCGCACATTTCCTTCTTTAAATACACTACTCACCTATAAAATCGCAACATTAGAGTGGATAGCAAACAACGAACACATTATGGTATAACATAGTATGGCAGAGAGAATAGATGATTAAATCTTCAGATGATTTTTTGATGTACGGAACTCTGAAATTAGTACACAGAGCTCCCACCTCCAGCGACAACAATGGCTCTACCCGGCCTGGAATCGACTCGAATTCAGCTTAGAATGGCAGATACTAGTACCTTATCCTATGCATCTTCAGCTCTAATCCAGAGTTCAATCACAGTGCCCCAAAAGTGGGGGCGTGATAACCTCTCGACAAACCGTGACCAGATGTTTTCAATGGTCGAGAGATTAGAAGAACAGGCTGGCCAGGACAACAGCTCTGTATCGATACAGATCAGGACAGCACGGGCAAGGTGTGGACTTCCGTTAGCTTGTTTAAAGATAGTGTCACACACACCTCGAACACAGGGTACATACTCAGACCTTAAACCATCATAAATTACCAGCTGTGCGAACCAGAGGTGATCTTGTTGTGTACCTACTGTCGATCTATATCATCTGCCCATGTGTTCGGTCCACATGACGATGATGAATGCTATCTGTCAACGTTCGTCCATCGTGATGCTGTACGCAGAACTGTGACACATCTGAAGAGGCGATGCGTGACACTCCTATGCGCAGTGTAGTTGGGCGCACCAGTGTACGTGGGGCGGCTCCCTCTGCTGCCGCAACAATGGTCACCGTGCTGAAAGTCCATGGTGCTCCAGACATCGCCGAACTGTACTGTGGATATCTTAATTTCTATCAGCAAATTAAACTGTATGGTTCATTTATGTACTGAATCAACATCATTATCATTATTTCATTTAACTGTAATTAACAGAAAGTTACAATTAATTTGAAAACCTGATGTTGTGAATTAGCACACTGTCGTAAGTTTCAGCAAAATTTATAATTTCATTCGCGAGGGTTGCAGTATTACATTCCCATGGGAACGTTAGGAGAAATATCTATGTTGTAATTACACCAATGATTAATTAGCAATATTTGTAAATTTCATCTTACCTAAAAACAGACTTTTGGAACATTTATCAGTCATCTGATGTATTTAATGTGACTTGTCCACTTTGTATATAATGTCAATAACGGAAAACCAACTAGATCAGTTGTAATTAACTTTTTCATTAACGATTCTTGAAAATACATCTGCTGTTAAAAGGATTCATGTATGTGTTGAAAAATATATAGACAAATCAGCAATATACATCCCCTAATGGACTTTATTGGTGGAGAATATTCGACGGTTCGAAGCTAACTATTCCAACGCAAAAGCTGCATCACTCTCATTCGATGACGAATCTCTCGTAATGAGAAGTATTTTAGCCTGAACTGCAGTTGGAGTAACATCAGAGCCGGTACAGCCGAACAAACGATTAGTCTGTCCTTTCAGGCGCTAGTCACGTGAGACCATTCGGTGAGTATGGCTCTCTTAAATCAGTCGATTCCATATTCGCATGACAGTCGCAGGATCCCGAGCAATGTGAACAACAGTATCGGGAACGATAAACTGGGCTTTCGACGGGCCACGATACTTCAACTTCAAATGTTTTGTATTGTATTGTATATTGTTAACAATGTGTGTATGTGAAATGTAATGTAATGTCCTGATCACACACAGACTAATTTTGTCGTATCTGATATTGCAGGTTCGTTGAATTTGCCTCAGTGTCGTGCTGACCTTGATCACGTAAAATCTGAAACTTTCTCATACATATTAATAATGATTTTAAGTTAAGTCTAACCTAATAAATGTTCTTCGGCGAAAATCTATTTATTTTTCTTTGATGAGAATAATACTTTCGTACTAATATAATGATGATGAACATACACTTTACTTAATTAATACACCATCCAACCATTTGCTTTTTTATCGTGGCCAAACCCTAGAACAGAAGAAGCTTTAATCATCTTAGTCATAATTACCACGTACAGAGATCATGCTCTCACACAGATAATATTCACTGGTACCCATTGTCTGCTACTGTGAGCGCAGCCACTGAGTAATGTACTTGCTTTCCACTTTCGCTACACAGTTTTTACACACAAACACATGGTGTATAAATGATATATTACTCGTTCTCGACAGCCGAGACGTGCTGGTATACGTTTCTCCTCTTTACATGTCGCACAAGACGACTTTTTAACAAGAAACCAACACTCACAAGCGATTTCGAAATGAGAAAACCGCTGTGTAATATTCCTTTATTTCGCTAAACTGATAATCGTTTTCGTATCAAGGAATTTTAGTGATGCACAGTGAATTATAAACAATTTTTTGAGGAGTCAAAATGTAAAACAAAGCCTTTTCTCTTCCTGAAAAACATAGGTTGCATGAGCTGAGCTAAACAGATTTTTCTCGTATATTTTTTGCTACGAGACGAGTTTGAGTGATTTTACTGTAGTGAGGTGCATGTGCGTAAAATTGTAAATGAAACAGGATAGAGATAACAAATCATGATACCCTACGCAATGCAACTGGTAAAAAGGATCTCGCAAAATTTAAAAACTAATATAATCTTAGAAAGTTCTATCCAGTGAACTTTATTGTTCCGCGACTGTCCAAGTCATGTAAAAGAGCATCACCCGTTAAAACGTGTTTATAATTAAAACAATAAAGATGTATGTCATACTTACCCGCGCACCACAGTGACTGTGCACTTTCATAAAAGGGATGAATTTAGAATAAAGCGACGCAGCCTTAAATTAATTCACATTCTTCTATCTAATTAGTAAATACCATAAAATATATTCTGTTGCAAGTTTCGGTACTGTTTACCCCCTACGTATTTGATAAAGAGCTCTGATGGTTAGATCTAGTTCCCTCACCACATACAAATCTTTATAATACACGTTTAGTTCATCGCAAAGTGAGTTTTTGCTCTCAGAATAAAAAAAGGCCTTAAGAGAGGCACGTCTGCCGTTTTTCGTCTACGTCACTTTAGTGAGCGTCGTTTCCGGAAAAATTACATGATATTAAATTATTACAATTTGAATTTTCACGCTGCATTTTTAAAACATATCACAGAGCTCGATACACTTCCCACTCTGGGACCTTTATCAAAACAATAGACGTTGTCCAATCCTCATCAAAATAGTAGTAAACCTTCCCCTTCGCTTATCCCATAATTACGGTCATAGGTTCATGTCCCTTGGGCCTATTAAATAGAGAGCACGCTACTACAAACTGGATTAAAAGAACTTACAATGGGGAGGCGGAAGTGGATGCACATGTCACCGTTAGTGAAATTAAGAAAAAAAATATTAAGTCTCTTGCACGGTGCATGGGAGCAACCAAAATTCGACAGAAGGTTCTCCTTTTTTCTAACTGCGAACCAGAGAGGTAAACAAAAACACTGTACGCTAACAAGATGGATAGTGTAAGAAATTTGGTGCAGATGAGGGGATACCCGAGCACATAGTGTTTGAGTTTCTGGATTAGACACTGGTTGTCTCCTTGGAGAGGCAGTTACTATGGACAAATAATGTTCACAATAATTTGAGCAATGAAGAAAAGGCAGTAATACGCACAGAAATGCTCGACAAAATATCAATAGCAGCACAAAAATAATATATTGGAGATTAAAGAGAACAGAAACTTTAGAGGCAATGCCCCGCTAATCTGCCATGTTAATGGAGCAGAGGCCTCAATAACTTTAACGAAATAGAACGGTTTATATGGAATATAGAACGGTTAAGGTGAAGTAGGTGAGTGGGAAGGGGTAGGATGCTGATGTGGTGGTTGGAGACCCTCCTGATCATCTCCGGATGGTCAGTAGAGTAACAGGGCTGTCCTCTCGCCCCTCCCCACCACCACCACCACCCTCCAAATGCACATGCAATACAAGCAACAACAGCGCACCACGTAGAGTGTGTTTAGTTTCTTGTACCTTCGGAAAGTAGTGTTGTTGATTGGAAGTTTTATTTCGTTCTTACTAACACATTAGATTAGTATTACTAACAAAGGGAGCAAGTAGAGGTAAAACAGTTTTCCTCCGAGTTTTCTTCGGTAGAGCTCGACTCCCCTCCTCGCGGCGCGGACGGTAAGTCGTTCGTTAGGACGTCCTAAGTGGCGGGAAGATAATGGTATGTCAGTAATAAATAGTATGTGTGAAATATATAATTTTGCACTGTAGGATTGATATGTAGAATTGTTTAGCTAATACGTTCCTTTATAGATTCTCTAGTTGGAGAGCAATTTTGTAAATTTCCATGCAAAAGAAAATGGTACGTGGTCTCTACGCCGGTGGAATACGAGTCCAGTGCCATGACCATTTCGGAATGTATCCCGATTCTCTGTAGGAATCGTTAGTTGAAAAATATCTTGGGAGTGCGGCTATCGGGAAACTACATAGGCAGACCGCTTCCGGAAGCCGTCGGTGTCTGCTATGTGTGGGCTGCGACGCTGGTGCCGCTTTTCGGAAACGGCACGCTTTGCTGCAACTCAGAGCTGGAACGCTCTTCATTTCCGCAGGCAGAAAGAGCGTAGCCGCCGACACTCGGGACAATTTCTAGGATAGAAGTACCAGTGGCGCACACTGGGGGTGGCCAGAAAACGAAATCCACATGGCCGTCCTCAATGTGGTATCTAATTGTGGTGTGCGTACTGTAAGACCTTCGGTACACACACCATCAGATTATCTGACTTGTCGCTCTAACGAAGTAGGCGAGTTTCAGCAATATGTCTCGTGGTCTTATCGTGACGTGTTTATATTCTGCCGTTAGGTCAGACGATAGAAATGCCACTTGCACGCTTAGAGTGGCAGATTGACGGTGATCAACTTTAAACAGAACTTGATTAATTTTCACACACATTTATTAAAATAATAAAAAGCATAGAAATAACTTAACTTGGTTCTGGATGCTATTTACAATTGACAATCTGAAGTACCTTTGGTCTTGGTACGTTAATCTTATTCTCACATATCTCTGATACTTGACAAAATATCTATTCATTTATCTTCATGGCTATGTACAGGAATATGGTAATCTTATTAGGCGCAGACTGAAACTTGACTATAGACCGGTACAGACTAACGCAGACTGAGGCAGACTAATGCAGACTGACTAATCGGAGGTCTGTAACTCGTTATAATACCTCGAGCGTTCAGGTATCACTGCGCGAGTGTGATCCGCGAGGAGAAAAGGTTCTACGTTAGCAGCAATCTCATTGGCTGCGTTACATATTAATACGCAGATCGGCGGAAGCAGAATTTGGTCCATCTTTATGGCAGCGCCATCTCGTAGAGCGGAGACGGACGAGCGCTGCGCCTGCGCTGTTGTGCTTAGCGGGGCGCGCTCTAGTGGGAAAGTTGTGTACGCGCTGACTACGCGTAACTATGTACACAACACTAATACAAATATTTATGTTGCTTAACGTGGGTCATGGTTAGTCAAAAACTAGTGTCCTTCTTCGTAGTTATATCTACTAACATGTAAACACATTACGCTAAGTTTTGTTCCATACGTGTTGTGATACTTTAGACCTCTCCTATGGAGGAAATTGCCGGCCGGAGTGGCCGAGCGGTTCTAGGCGCTTCAGTCTGGAACCGCGCGACCGCTACGGTCGCAGGTTCGAATCCTGCCTCTTGCGTGGATGTGTGTGATGTCCTTAGGTTAGTTAGGTTTAAGTAGTTCTAAGTTCAAGGGGACTGATGACCTCAGAAGTTAAGTCAAATAGTGCTCAGAGCCATTTGAACCATTTTATGGAGGGAATTCCGTAAATATAGATGAATTCCGTTTAATACAGGCACTCTTTTTTCCCTCTGGTTTCCACTCCAGAATCCTTTTCGGGATTCTGGCTTCCTACATTCCTCCTCCATGCCCATACCATTGTAACTTCCTTCTGTCCATCATGTCATGTATACTTTCTCTTACTTCCGTTCTCTCTATCATTTCGCCGTTTCTTATTTTCTCTTTTCTAGAAATTCTTGCCTGTGGGTAAGTGTTCAAGCTCAGTCATAAACAAAGCTCTCACTGCGTTTGCTGGAAAATACCTGGTGTTTCAAACTGAATGCTCAATCATTTTAAAATCGAGAGCAAAAATGAAACAAATAAAACCTGAGGGAACTTCAGCTGGGTCACATAGCCATATCTAAAAGGAATATCAAGAAAATTATGAACATTAAAGTGATCAGAACTGAAGAATCAGATCAATATGTTTTAATGTTAAAATATGATTTCTCCCATTTAAAACAAAGAATAAAGTCCAGAAAGTAATCAGATACAGCTTCAGTAGAGCCAATTATTCAAAAGAAAATATTTAGAGAAGAAACTGAGGCAGTTAAAAAAGGTGATTGGCACAGTTACTAAAGCGGCAGAGAAATCATTGGGATTGGCCAAGAATAAAAAGAAGATATGCAGAAACGAGGGATGTACAGAAAAACTAGAACAAAGAGCTCAAAAACGGAAAAATGGAGTTTTTTGAAGGAACAACACCTACAACAACTCAGGCAACAAAGAAAGGGAACATCGAAAGTAATCCTGATATTCAAAAGTATTTGTAAAAGTTGACCTCATAGAAATACAAGCCGGCCAGTGTGGCCGAGCGGTTGTAGGCGCTTCAGTCTGGAACCGCGCGACCGCTACGGTTGCAGGTTCGAATCCTGCCTCGGGCATGAATGTGTGTGTTGTCCTTAGGTTAGTTAGGTTTAAGTAGTTCCAAGTTCTAGGGGACTGATGACCTCAGATGTTAAGTCCCATAGTGCTCAGAGCCATTTGAACCATTTTTTAAATACAACATACTTTCATGAAACATTCTTACCACACCTTTTAAATACGTACTTAAAGGAGACTAAGCGCCAAGTATTTGTTTCAGTAATGGGAATAGCAAAACAGGATTAAATAGAGAGGAAAATTATAGAATAACGACAACAATTTTTACGGGTTTTTTAAGTTTCCAATTCCAAGAGTTAAATTAGAATTTTCAGCAATACCAGAATATCTTGAGAAATATTTCACATATCAACAGGGATATAAATTCAAGAAATCAACAAAACACTACAAACAACAGAGCAAGTGGTAAAGATTCTATTACAGCAATATTACTGAAACTGTGTGAACCACATATTATCAGACGTCTATACTTGCTTTTTGAGAACGGTTGAAAAACAGTAAAGATTCCAGAAGAGTGGAAAGTAGCATTAACCCACCCACTGTGTAAAAATGGAGATAAACACAATGCCAACAGCTACGCAGAAGTGTCAGTTCTGCCAGTGGTATACAAAATATAATAAAAATTCTCGTGAACAGAATTGAAGATACAATAGACAAACAACTGGCAGAATATCAGGGCGGTTTTCGATACTGTGGGTCCTGCACAGAACAGATTTTTTAACTTCAAATCAGTAAGTCCCAAGAGAATTTCAATCAGAAAACTTATAACAGGCAACTTATTGATTTGAAGAAGGCACTTGATTCTGTGGACATGGAAACAAAAGATAAAATCATTACAGAATTTAGTGTTAAAAACAAATTAGGAAACATAATTCGTAAAACTGTAACAAATAAAATATCTAAAGTGAAATTTATGGGAGAAGTATCTCAGCCATTTGAAATATTAATTCATGTTAGACCAGCGTTACTGTTTGATTGTGGTTTCGAAAAATATTGTTAAGATCTGGGATTTGGAACTAAAAAGATCATTCAATTGAACCAATAACCCTGGGAAGGAAAGCAAATGGAATAAAAGTAAACTACGTGGCTTTTGCAGATGATCCTGCAATACTGTCAGATAATTCGACAGAAGCGGTAACTCAAATAAATATTCGGGACGGAATAACTAATAGAACTGGTCTCCGAATTTCAAATAAAGAAAATTAAATTTAAAAAATTCATGGCAAACGTAAAAAATGCCCCAAAATACACAGAAACGCAAATAAGTAAAATAGAATGAGTTAGTAACTTAAAATATTTTGGAGAAACCATACAGCAAAAGTAAGTAGAAAAATCTGCATTAGAGTTAATAAAATGGATAAAGCGTATTATTTGATAAAAAAATATCCACAACAATAACTACACGCATAGAAAAACAGAACTAAAACTGTATGCCACAGTGGCAACACCACAATGCTTATATGCATGTGAATGTGTAACAATTAACTATAAGCTGGACAGAAAGAAGATGCTTGAAAGACGGATTATTAGAAAAATAATGGATGCAATACAAACTGCAGATGGTTGGAAAATAAGAGTTCACGAGGAGACCAACGAAAACGAAAACGAAAACGACAATATCGTGAATTACAAAAACAGAAAAAAAACTTGGAAGAGATAAGGTCAACAAATCGTAAACAAAAGAAAGAAACATTTTGAGGAACAAAATACTAAATTTAGATTTTTCGAGACATGCGAAATAAGAAATCTGGAACAATAAAAAAGAGAAATGAAAAATCAGCATGCGTAGAAGACGAAGGAGTACAGGAAAAACGGTAAACAGGAGAGTAACAAGAGGAACGGCAATTGTTTGGTGACTCCGGCTGGCCTGTGCGAAAAGAAAATAAACCTTGCGTTACATTATGGTCAGCAAATGAACTGTTCACAAGCTACAATCATGACCAACGCGAACCGTAAAAGTGTATAAGGCGCATACAAGGTGGCAGGAAAGTACATGGACAAGTAAATTTAATGTTCGTTTACGCTCCTTCCGTTCGTTTATCATGGAGTGCGACTGGGAGCACGCTAACATGCATGCTAAGGCCAACGGCAAACGACCCTTGTTATCGTTTCCATACTGCAGGTCTACCCGTGACTGCAACACATCATTTATCACCGACACTTTCTCTTCAGTTAAAAAGATGGGATGGTCCGCAATGTAATTTTTAATTTACGTTGCCATCATCTTTTGGCTGACATTAATTTTCAACTAATGCACGAATCACTGCAACATTTTCCTTGATTTGTTTTGCAGGACTACTCTGAAATGGCGAAATTTGACCTAGTCGGAGAGGCTCCATTGCAACTACACCTCAACATGTAATGAAGCATCAGCACGTATACTGAGGTGATAATATTCATGGGACACCTCCTAATATTGTGTCGGACCACCTTTTGCGCAGCGTAGTGCAGTAACTCGACGTGCCATGGACTCAACAAGTGCCTGCAGAAATATTGAGCCATGCTGCCTCTATAGCCGTCCATAACTGCAAAAGGTTGCCGGTGCAGGATTTTGTGTACGAACTGACCTCTCTATTATGTCCCATAAAAGTTCGATGGGGCATTGTCATCCATAAAAATTCCATCGTTGTTTGACAACATGAAGTCCATGAATGGTCCCCAAGTAGCCGAACATAACTATTTCCAGTCAACCACCGGTTCAGTTCGACCAGAGGACCCTGACCATCCCTGTAAACATCGCTCACGTCGCTATGGAGCCACCACTGGCTTGCACAGTGCCTTGTTGACAAGTTGGGCCAATGGGTTCGTGGAGTCTGCGCTACACTCGAACCCTACCAACAGCTCTTACCAACTGAAATCGGGACGCATCTGATAAGGCCACCGTTTTTCTGGCGCCTACGCTCCAACGGATATGATCACGAGCCCACGAGAGGCGCAGCAGTTGATGTCGTGCTGTTAGAAAAGGTACTCATGTCTGTCGTCTGCTGCTATAGTACATTAACGCCAAATTTTGGTGCACTGTCCTAACGGACAGTTCGTCGTACGTCTCACATTGATATCTTCTCTTAGTTTACGCAGTGTTGCTAGTCTGTTAGCAGTGACAACTCAACGCAAACAACGCTGCTCTCGGTCGTTAAGTGAAGGTCGTTAGGAACTGCGTTGTTCGTGATGAGAGGTAATGCCTGAAATCTGGTATTCTTGGTACCCTCTTGACACTGTGGATCTCAGAATACTGAATTCCGTAACGATTTCCGAAACGGAATGTCCCATGCGTCTAGCTTCCGCGTTCAAGATCTGTTAATTTCCGGGCCACAGTCACGTCTGAAACCAACTGAAATGAATCATCTACGTACAAATGACAGATCCACCAACGCACTGCCATTTTATACCCTGTGTACGCAATGCTACCGCCGTCTGTATACGTGCATTGCGCTATCCCATAACTTAACCAGTATCGACAGCAATAGACAGATTCATACCGCATACGTTAATAAAAGACGGGACTGATCCACCATGGTATACAGAACACGTCAGAACACTTGCAGAATCAATGAAAAAGTATTTCAAATTCAGAAGAGCGCAAAATCCCCAAGACTGGTTAAGTTTCACGGAAGCTCGAAACTTAGTGCGGACATCAATGCGAGATGCTTTTAATAGTTTCCACAATCAAACATTGTCTCAAAATATGGTAGAAAACCCAAAGATATTACGGTCGTATGTAAAGTACACCATGGCAAAAAACAGTCAATACCGTCACTCTGCGATAGCGACGGAAATGTTACCGATGATGGTGCCACTAAAGCGGAGTTGCTAAATACAGTTTTCCGTAATTCCTTCACGAAAGAAGACGAAGAAAATATTCCAGAATTCGAAACCAGAACAGCTGTTAACATGAGTGACATAAAAGTAGATATCTTAGGTGTTGCGATACTGTACTCGAACATTATGAATCACCTTGGAGAAAATGACTTATTGATACATAACCAACACGAATTCAGAAAATATCGTTCTCGTGCAACACAGATAGCTCTTTATTCCCATGAAGTAATGAATGCTGTCGGACAAGGGATCTCAGATCGATTCCATATTCCTAGATTTCCAGAAGGCTTTTGATACCGTTCCTCACAAGCGACTATTAATCAGATTGCATTCATATGGAGTATCGTCTCAGTTGTGTGACTGGATTCGTGATTTACTCTCAGAGAGTTGGTAGTGATAGACGGTAAATCATCGAGTAGAACAGAAGTGATATCTGGCGTCCCACAAGGTAGTATCATAGGCCCTCTGCTGTTCCTGATTTACATAAATGATCTAGGTGATAATATGAGCAGCCCCCTTCGATTGTTTGCAGATGACGCTGTAATTTACCATCGGAAAAAAAATCAGATGATCAATTCCAATTACAAAATAATTTAGAGGGAATTTCTGTATGGTGCGAAAAGTGGCAATTGGCACTAAACAAAGAAAAGTGCGAGGTCATCCACATGGCTACTAAAAGAAATCCGATAAATTTTGGGCTGGCCGCGGTGGTCTCGCGGTTCTAGGCGCGCAGTCCGGAACCGCGCGACTGCTACGGTCGCAGGTTCGAATCGTGCCTCGGGCATGGATGTGTGTGATGCCCTTAGGTTAGTTAGGTTTAAGTAGTTCTAAGTTCTAGGGGACTGATGACCACGGCTGTTAAGTCCCATAGTGCTCAGAGCCATTCGAACCATTTTTGATAAATTTTGGGTATACGATAAATGGCACAAATCTAAGGGCTGTCAATTCGACTAAATACCTAGGAACTACAATTACGAGCAACTTAAATTGGAAAGACCACATAGATAATATTGTGGGGAAGGCGAAACAAAGACTGCGCTTTGTTGGCAGAACAATGAGAAGATGCGACAAACCCACTAAAGAGACAGCCTACATTACACTTGTCCGTCCTCTGCTGGGATCCTTACCAGGTGGGATTGACGGAGGACATCGAAAAAGTACAAAGAAGGGCAGTTCGTTTCGTGTTATCGCGCAACAGGGATGAGAGTGTCACTGATATGATACGCGAGTTGGGGTGGCAGTCACTGAAACAAAGGCGGTTTTCTTTGCGGCGAGATCTATTTAAGAAATTTCAATCACCAGCTTTCTCTTCCAGATGCGAGAATGTTTTGTTGACACCCACCTATGTTGGGAGAAATGATCATCATAATAAAATAAGAGAAATCAGAGCTCGAACAGAAATATTTAGGTGTTCCTTTTTCCCACGCGCCATTCGAGAGTGGAATGCTAGAGAAGTAGTATGAAAATGGTTCGATGAACCCTCTGCCAGGCACTTAAGTGTGAATTGCAGAGTAACCATGCAGATGTAGATGTAGATGTGATTAACTAACGACGTGGATAGCCAGAACTGAACATGGACTATTTTCTCCCAAGCCACATGGTCTTCACTGCGGAAATGTATGTAACCTTGAGTAAACCCGAAAATATTTTTGTATTCTCTGCTACGATGTATTCAATACTGACTTCTCCTCATGCAAAGTCCTACGAAAATCAAACAAAAGCAGAGCCTGTAGCCAAGTATTTGTAACTGAACTACTTGTGAACAAGCTAATGCTATTCGTGTACATCATAATTCTACAGTTTATCTTTTATTAATTCCAAGAAGAGATTTCATACTTTTTGCTGAATCCAAGGAAAAGTGCTTTTGCTCCAATGACGAAAGTGTGTATAAATTAAATCAGCATCTTCTTAGCTTAGTGTGATATATGTCTGTTTCTCTGCAGTGACGTATTCTTCCATGTTCGCATTACGCTGTGTTAGGGTTGGAGAAATCAGTTATGCTAAATCAGTATGATATTGTTTAATTATTTTGTAAAAAAACAACGAATTTGCAATCTGTCTGTTGCACCCCTTTAATGCTACAAATAGCCTTCAGTTTGTGTTTCTCTGGATGCATAGATTAACTCAAAATCTTAAGTTTCTTTCATATACATAGAATAACTGAACAATACCAGATCTTCTTCGGCACTGGACAAGCCGTGTACAGCAAAAATTTCTCGAGAGGGATAACCAACAGTATTTTGTGGTTCCCAGCCTCGTACGCAGCAACGGCATATTCCAACCTTTGACAGCACAGACGCGTGCAGAACTACGTTTCCATCCACTCAGTAACCAGTCAGCGATTTAGATCATCTACTAGTTCCGTTTCTTTTGAATAGGTCAGTGTACGGGCGGCCTGACACCACTCCAGCATCACGACAGTCGTGGAGTGACACCGAATAACAATGAACACTATTTCAAGATTAATCTTACTTTTGTCTTGGTGGCGATGACCCATAAATCTGTGAATGGAGACAACATGCGCAACATCAAAATGGACAAAGTTAGACAGTAGTTTATTGACAGCACAGTAACCTGTTAATTAGGTCTTGCAACTAGTGTCTTTAACGTTTGTGAACACCCACGCCAGTGCTCTGTTTAAACAGAACTACACATTCGTTCACACTGCTGCCGGTTTCGGCTAAGACTACTGAATGTCATTGTCATAAAATCGCCAACAATTTCCCGGCTGGGAATTCGTGGGGACCTATAGAGGCTACTTTCGTGATTCTCTCTACAACTTCTGCTTGGAGATCCTAGGAGTAGAAATTTATTAAATGTTGTAAAATGATCTTAGGGAATCTACAACACCATAATTCAACATATGAAAAGTCAGGATCGTACACAGCAACATCGTATTGAAATTCACTATGTCTGCCCGACAGAGTAAATATTGGTCCTATAAATCACTCATAATAGCCATTTCCTATTCGTGGTGATCTTAAAATGCTCACCAACAGATTTCACAGTCCCCTCTGTCTTTAACGGTACAGTTTTGTTTATGACAACGATGGTATGTTGTAGATATCTTGTACACCTAATTTTTCTGTGAACAGAAATCATTATCACGTGTGTTCCTTTATCCCACAAACGACTGTTAGAAGACAACAAAATGCAATAAGGTTTATTAACTTTGAATGTGTTTGCATATAATTGGTGTTGTCACATAGAGCATATATACATCTACAAATATATGGCTACGAAGGCTTTGCCGGCGTAATAATTGATAATATTCTTCTCGGGTATGCAGCCGGATCATAACGTCTTCATGACACAATATTTCCGCGGTCCAAGTGGTCGCCATCTTCAGGTGAGAGTGCTGGTGCACGATCTCGCCAGAAATGACTACCTAGCGCAAGCGGCGGCCCCTAAATAGGCCGCAGAAGACCCACAACGCGTGCGCGAGAAGGTGCCGTAACTGCCCTCTAGCGCAGTAAACATACCGCGCCGCCAGTGGTGGAAATAGGCGAAATCGAGATATCGCTGTCAAAAATTAAAAAATTTTTATTTCGACGATCGAAACACAGACCGTTGTTTTTTAATGTCAGATAACACCGGGTCCCAAGTCTTACTTAAAAGATAACCCTTGTCTCTATTAATAAGATTGTCAGATAAACGAATCTCTATGGATTCTTTTAAAACACAGTCCCAATAGCGAAATGCAGGGGCAACCATTTGTGTCTCGTCATAGAGCATTCTGTGTCCGTCGGTGAGACAGTTCTCCGCCACTGCAGATTTCTCAGGCTGAAGCATCCGTGTGTTCCGCTGATGCTCAACACATCGATCCTGAATGGTCCGGATTGTCTGACCAATATAAGCCTTCCCACAGTGGCAAGGAATCGTACACACCGGGCTTCCTCAAACCCAAGTCATCCTTTACAGAGCCAAGGAGCGCTCTAATCTTGGCTGGCGGACGAAAAATACTTTTGATATGGTATCTTTTCTGAATTCTTCCTATCTTCGAGGAAATGCTCCCAGCAAAAGACAGAAAAGCCACCGATTTGCAGGTATCTTCTGGTGGTTCAGGCGAAGGTCCAAACTGGAAAGCACGACGGATCTGTTTATCTGTATAGCTATTCTGCTTGAACACAACCTTAAGATGGTCCAATTCTTGTGTCAAGCTTTCTCCATCTGAAATGGCATAAGCTCTTCTCGCCAACGTCCGCAGGACCCCCGTACGCTGGAACGATGGATGACAGCTAGAAGCATGCAGGTAACGGCCCGTGTGCGTAGGCTTTCGATAAACACTGTGTCCCAGTGTCCCATCATCCTTTCTGTACACCAGAACATCCAGAAACGGAAGCTCTCCATCACTTTCCACCTCCATGGTAAACTTGATGCTAGGATGCAGGGAATTAAAATGATCTAGGAGGCGGTCAAGAGCTTCTCCCATGAGGCCACACCATAAACGTATCGTCAACGTACCTCTAGAAACAGGGTGGTATTAAGGACGCCGTCTTCAGCGTCATGTCATTAAAATCTTCCATAAAAAGATTGGCGACTATTGGGGACAATGGGCTCCCCATAGCCGCTCCGTCAGTCTGTTCAAAATATTTGTCATTGAATAAAAAGTACGTCGACGTCAGCACTTGGCGACAAAGCCTGGTTGTTTCCTTATCCAGTTTCTCACCAATTAATTGCAAGGATTCTTCCAGAGGAACCCGGGTAAAAAGCGACACGACATCAAAGTTACACACTGAACCTGCACCTGGAGTTACGGTCTGGGGTGTGATTTCGTATGACAGCAGCAGCACTCTCATGGTTATCCCACGCACATTACCTGAAAAATTGTGCGTCAGTCTGGTGATTCCGCCTGTTGTGCTGCCGTTCATGAACAGCATTCCAGGTCTGTTTTCCAACAGGATAACGTTCGCCCACCTACCGCTGTTGTAACCGTACAGAGTGTCGACATATTTCCTTGGTCTGCTCGGTCATCAGATTTGTCTCCACTCGAGAACATATGGGACATCATTTCACGACAACTCCAGTGTCAGCTACAAACAGCGTTACCCATCACTGTATTGACTGACTAAGTGCAACAGACATAGAACTCAGTCTCACAAGTTTACATCCGGCACCTGTACAACACAATGCATGAGCGTTTGCATGCTTGCATTCGACATTCTGGCGGTTACACCGGTTGTTAGTGCACCAGCATTTCACATTTGCAATGGCTTATTTCGCGCTTGCATTAACAAAAATGGTTCAAATGGCTCTGAGCACTATGGGACTTAACATTTGAGGTCATCAGTCCCCTAGAACTTAGAACTACTTAAACCTAACTAACCTAAGGACATCACACACATTCATGCCCGAGGCAGGATTCGAACCTGCGACCGTAGCGGTCGCGCGGTTCCAGACTGTAGCGCCTAGAACCGCTCGGCCACCCCGGCCGGCCTTGCATTAACCTTTGATCTTACAATGTTAATCACTGAAATATGTGACCGATACAAGTATATTCCCGAAATTTCATTACTCTACATTAATTATCATTTGGTGTTAAAATTTTTTCCTTCAGTATATTTTGCTACTGTTTTTATGAATTTTCCCACAGGCATTAAATGAAATACTTTTGAGGAACTTTTAAAGAGAGCAAGGATAAGATGTTTGTAACTATTGTAAAGTTTTGATAGCTTGTCATCAGACAAATTAATCATGCGTCCGTCCCTCGTTTTTGATGCAGTTACATTCTTAAAGAGCACTTACTGTGTATTTCCTTAATATGAACAAGACTAATATAAACATACTATCTAGGGTCAGTCATAATGTTAAGCTCTTTAATATACTGTTATGCTATTCACGGATGGCAATTGGAAAAATGCGTATGACAGCCTTTTTATGTAATTTACAGACAGTTTTCGATCCATTGGAGTTGCCCTATGAAAGAATATCATAAGTCAGTTGAAAATGGACGAAAGAAAGGATTGAGGGCAGATAATTTATATATGCAACGTATGAAAAGAGGGCAAGAACCGAACATTGCTAAACATTCTTTGTAATTGGTACAGTTTTGTGGCAGACTTTATCGACAGCTATACTCTGGTCCAATAGGGTCATATTGTTTATTGTCTCGTTTTGAAAGCTACCATATGTTGTTATCGGTGTGGTCTTCAGTCCGAAAATTGGTTGACTGTAGCTCTTCACAATAGTTTATTCATTCTTCACTTCTACAAATCTAATAAAACCTACATCTACTTCAACGTGCTTACTATATTCCAGTTTTGGTGCTCCTCTACAACTTTTATCCCTCCATAACAAATGTAACTATTTCCTCATACCTTAAGATGGGTCCTAGCATCCGAGTTCTTCTTTTAGTCAGTTTGTGCCATAAATTTCTTTTCTCCACGATTTCATTCAGTACTTTCTCATTTGTTATTCGTCTACCGATCTAAATTTCTTCTGTACCATCAGATTTCAAAATTTTATACTCTAGTTTGTTTAAACTGCTCATTACCCATTTTCATTTCGGTATAATGCTACGCAGTTCAGACAGATAACTTTAGAAAAGACTACTTAACAAATTAATTTCTATTAGACGTTATAAACCGTTTCTCTCATCTTCCTGTTATAAGTCTGTATTTTACATACTCTCTTCGGCAGTTATTTTTCTCCCCAAATTAACTTCAGTGCTTCAGTTCCGAACCTAATTTCCCCAGCATGATCTGAATTAATTCGATTTCATTACTGTTGTTTTGCTTCTGTTGATGTTCATCTTATAATCTCTTTTCAAGATATTATCCATTCCGTTCAACTGATATTTCAAGTCCTTTGTAGTCTCTGACAGAATCATCGGTAAACCACAAAGTTTTTGTGTGTTCTCCTTGAACTTCAGTTCCCTATCTAAATTTCTCACGATTTGATTTACTTCTTGATCAAGGTGCAGAGTCAATTACTCCCTCCTCAGTTACTGCCTCTCTTTCATGCCCGAATCTTGGACCTGCAGTCTGTTTTCTGTATAAGCTGTGGACAACGTTTCACTCCCCGTGTTTCATCCTTTTGACCTTCAGAATTTCGGTAAATCCGCAAATGCTATAAGGGTATGTTGTCTTTTGCAACTATCTACTAAGATAAGCCGTAGTGTCAGTGCTGTCTCGCGGATTCTTACATTACTCCGGAACCCAAACTGATTCTAGCAGAGGTTACCTTCTATCAGTCTTACCTTTCCTCTGTAAGTAATTTGTGTTAGTATTCTGTGACCATTACTCATTAAACTGACGGTCCGGTTATGTTCACACCTGCCAGCAACTATCTCCTTTGGAATCGGAATTATACATACTTCTTGATACCTGCGAATATTTCGCCTTTGTCATGTATATTGAATGCCATAAGGAATAGTTCTGTCATAGCTAGTTTTCCCAAGGGTCTCAAAAATTTTGAGGGAATTTCGTCTTTCTTTCTTTGTCTCGACTTAGGTCTTCTGTCAAATTCTTCTCACAGTGTCATACTCCCATCTCATCTTCATCTGCCTCCTCTTCCCTTCCCTTCCCATTGACTTTAAGTTTCTTTCCTTTTAATAGCTCTTTACGCCTCTCAGCCTTCCCTTCTTTCCTTAGCAGTGGCTTGAGAATAAAGAAATCTTCGTATATGTCAAAAGAATTTCTGAATTATATCTCTAAAATTCCTCTAACCAATTTCGGATGAAATATTACATTTGTATGTGTAGTTCATTATAGCAATGTGTGTTTCAAGGGAAGCAATTACTCAATTCTCTTTTCCTTCGTCTTTATTTCCTAGATGAAAAAGCTGATTTATTCTACTTATCTGAGCGTTGTCTGAGACTGGGTAGTATTCGTTTCTAAAACTTTCTAGGATTTCTCAGGATGTTATACCTCAATTAATGATTATATTATAACAGCAAAGTCGTGTATCCACAGTTATACTTGCTTTTTTTTGCAAAATAAAATTCTTTACAGTAAGCATCGTTGAAGCTTTTGTGTAGCTCTATCATTATCTTTCAATTCTTTTTCATCTGCAAGGTGTGTGTTGGAATTACAGAAGAATCTCATCCATATTTTCATGTTATGTGTAATACTCAATATTGTATTCGTTTCGAGTCACTCGGAAATGGATGACGCAATGAAAAGAAACAATAATTAATCCTGTTGTGCAGTTGTTCACTGCAGTGGACAGCTGTTACTGTCGCTTCTTTGTCGTTTTTATTCAGTCCTGAGGCTGCAAATGCACGCAGGGCACAGCACAAGTGGCCAGTACCCACTCGAATGGACTGCTTCCATTTGCAGCCTCAGGACTGATCAAAAACGCCAGAGAAGCAATATTAACAGCTGACTACTGCAATGGAGAATTGCACGGCAGAGTTAATGTGCTGCACTCGTACTCGAGAGGAACGTTATTCAAATAGGCGTATAGCCATCCATTTTAACCTAGTATCATTTTCCCTAAATCACTTCCCGCGAGTTTGCTCACGCTAGAAGAAAAATCCACTAATTTTAATTATATTCACTGCTACTGAGCTCTGATCAAAGATTTCGAATGAAGGAAGAAAGATTGGGTTTAATGTCCCGTCGACAAGCTTGGATTGTGTCAAGGATAGGAAGGAAATCGGTCGTGCCCTTTAAAAGGAACCATCTCAGCATTTGCCTGAAGCGATTTAGGGAAATCACGGAAAACCTAAATCTGGATGGCCGGACGAGGGTTTGAAACGTCGTCCTCCCGAATGCGAATCCACTGTGCTAACCACAGCGCCACCTCACTCGGTGAAAATTTCGAGTATTTAGTTACACTGTTCTTTCCAGATTCTGATAAGGAAACAGTCTCAACTGCTGAAAGAAAAAACGTTAGAGAATGAGGCTGATAGAGATGAAATGAGGCACGAATTTCACGTAGATGAAATAAGCAATCCATCCCGGCCTCATTGGAGGAAGGAACTTGTTTGACATTAGCCTGAAGTTATTTAAGGAAGCCAAGGAAAACCCACGTTACCATTACCGGCGCGGGTGCGTGAAAGCTACACCAGCTGAAGACGAGCCCAGCGTTGTGGTCGCTCGAGGTGGCGCGGCTATCGGGAAACCACAAAGAAAGAAGCGGCCGGTATGTCCTGAGCGTTGGCTGCGCGATACTCGCAACCAGAACGCTTTTCTACAGCAGGTGCAAAGCTGGAAGGCTCTTTAGCACTGCCAGCATCAATCACTGTACCGACAGCGTCGCGGCTGACAAGCGTAACAAGTTTTATGTCCGGGGTACTGCGACACATAATGAAGCTGGCCAGAAACGCGCTGCACACCGTCAGCTCCCACCTTTTCTTTGTTACGTCGTTTGACTAAGGTAAATTCTAAGGGTCTCTACCGTAAATGGCGCCTCTAAATTCCACACAATTAGAGTAATTCCACACAATAGAGTGAGGTAGTGACAATATGAGCAGCCGGCTTAGGTTGTTTGCAGATGATGCTGTCGTTTATCGTCTAGTAAACTCATCAGAAGACAAAAGAAAAACGATTTAGAAAAGTTGGCAATTGACCCCAACTGATGAAAAGTGTGAGGTCATCTTGAGTGCTAAAAGGAATCCGTTAAACTTCGGTTACACGATACGTCAGTCTAATCTAAGGCCGAAAAGTCAACTAAATACCTAGAAATTACAATTAGGAACAGTTTAAATTGTTAAGAACACAGAGAAAATGTGGTGGGGAAGTCAAACCAAAGACTGCGTTTTATTGGCAGAACACTTAGAAAATGTGACAGATCTTCTAAAGAGACTGCCTACACTACGCTTGTCCGTTCTCTTCTGGAGTACTGCTGCGTGGTCTGGGTTCCTTATCAGATGGAATTAACAGAGTACATGGAGAAAGTTCAAAGAAGAGCAGCGCGTTTTGTATTATCGCGAAATAGGGAGGACAGTGTCACGTACATGATATAGGATTTGGAACGGATATCACTTACACAAAGGCGGTTTTCGTTGCAGCGGAACTTTCTCACGAAATTTCAATCACCAACTTTGTTCTCCGAATGTGAAAATATTTTACTGGCATCGACCTCCATAGGGAGAAACGATCGTCATAAAAATAAGGATACTTTTAGAACACATACTGTTAAATGAGAAACATTTTCTCAAATGTTACTTTTCTTATCAATTTCAAAATGTGATAAGCTGTTCTCAGTAATTAGGTAAACAAATTTGTGTACTAGTTTTTTAATATCAGTTTCAGGGTCTCGCTACAATTTCTTAAATTTGTATGTGTGATACATAGCAATTTTTGTTTCTCAAAAATTTAAATAAATTTGACGATAATGGAAAGTGAGAAATTTTGTACCACAGTAAATTGTGTTATAGTCTGTACAAACTCCGCAGCAAACTTCACCATTCTATCTCCAATGGTTCACAAGTTACGGGAAATGCAGAAAAAAGACTTTTATTAGCATTTATTAAGTACCTTAATATTGGCCAGAGTCATATAATTAGTCTTTTTGGTCTCCATATAGATCTTTTTCTTCTGTTATGATTCTTCTGACGCACTCTTTTGGCAACATCCTTCAGTCACATTTCAGGACTAGTAATACGTACATCATCAATCTTCTTCAACAGGTTTTCAGTGAAGCAACCTGAATAAAATCCTAGTCTCTTAAGAGCCCATATTTATCAGCATCACCGCGTGAGAAAATTTTAATAACTATAGTTGAGCCAAATGTTGCCTTTAGGCGTCTCTTCTAAATGAGGTTATTAAAGCATCCGTTCGGATTCTGTGTTCCATCATGTGTCCATTTCTTAATACATCAAAATTATTCTATTATCTACAGATGTTTTCTCTGATGGCAGGAAATAATAAAATATCACTAACAAGGCAGAATTGTGAAGAAATGGGGGCATTTCACTACGCATTGGTTGAAACTAGATGGCATTTACATTATTTGTAGCACGAATTAAACTCTGAAAATTGAAGACAATACTTCCAACATGTTACAGAACTATCTCACTGTAAAAAAAAAAAAAAAATTCAACATTTTTGTCAGTTTTACTTACGTCCCCCCTTAAGAAGGAGGTACAGAGTAGTATTAGCGCTAAAGTCTTGCAGTCAATCAAAAATGTAGACCTATATTTGGTAAGCTCGTGTTTTGCTCACTGTGTTACACTGTATAACTGTATCGAATTCTATCCGGAATTCAAGGAACAAGTCATCAACATGTGCGTTGTCTATGGTCACTTTTAATACCATGGATGAACAGAGCGAGCTGAGCTTCACAAGCCTGCTTGCGGAATTTATGTTGATGGCCATGTAGGAGATCTTCGTCTTACAAAAAAAATCATAATACGTTAGCATAAAACTTTATCCCTAGTTCCACAACAGACTGGCGTCAGGAATTTGCGCCTTTGATTATACGCATTGTCCGACGACCACTCTCGAAAACCTAAATACCTGCGCCTTTTACCAGTCGCTTTGAATCCTTCATAGCTCCAGTAATCTACGATAACCAGCAATTAGAATGGGATCAAGTATGTGTGTGTGAGTGTGAGTGAGTGTGTGTGTGTGTGTAGTTGCCATCCGCTATTATATGCACGAAGAATCAACGATTGTTGAGTGCTCATTATGTTGAGCTATGCCAGAACAGAGTCGTAAGTGGAATATTAGCTTACCTTCATACGAAATTTCCCATTGTACGCGTTTCAAATAATTCAGTTATACACAGATTACTAAAGAAATTTTAAAAGACTGGATCCATGTTACACAAAGGAAGGTCTAGAAAATCAAGTGTTTTTAACAGTGAATAAACAAAACGAGCTAAGAGCATCATTGGAGATATGCCCAAGGAATTTTATCGCTTCAGAGTCTTGTGTCATTAGTGCCTGCGCGCAAAGCTGCCCACAAACTTAAATCGAAAACTTACAAAGTAACGGTGGTGTATCGATTGACCGCTTCAGGTACTGTTGCCCGAAGCCAGTACCGACACTGCCTCTGGCAGTTCGTGCATGATAGGTAGGTTGGTCATGAGATGCTCAATTTTCTGATACAACATGGCTGCAGTTATCAGTTACGTGAACTTGCAGAACAATCGACGTTGAAGTTCTAAAAATCTTCAGCAGTTTTATCAAGAGCGTCTGTGTGATTTGAAAAGTGGACGTGGTTATGCAATATGGAACCAACCCCAAAATATACATTTTGAGATGGAGCTGTTAAAGCACAATTTTACAAACATAATTCAAATCTAACATTATCCTAAAAGCAACTGTCGCATTGTAAAGATTTCTAATGCTCTATCAGATTAACAGGTATCAACATTAATTGATACATCTAGCGTAGGGGACCGAAACTGGAGCTGGTTCCTTATTGTTTATCTTAAAATTTAACACAGGGAATTGGTTCTTGAGGTTTGTAGTTGGAAAGAAGGAAAATGAGGCAACATTTACATAATCGAAATAACTGTACTTCAGAATTCATGTTTGAACAAATTTTTATTCGCAATGTGAATGTAAAAGTAGCAAAATGTGGAAGTAATAAAAAATATTAGAAACATTATACCAAATTCACTAACATTTTACGATTTTTGTATAATTTTATGAGAGTGGATACCTCAACATTTAAGTTAACATTATCATTGTTATTGTTAATTTTAAAAATACTTTATGCTCATATGATTCTGTTACACGCTGACATGCTTGAAAACTACTCCAAAGTAAAACAAAGTTTACCATCATTGTCATCAACATCATCAACAACAACAGGGCCTGCAGTTAAGTTTTCGTAAAACTATCTAGCATGCCCTGGAATGAGATACACTATCGATTTTTTTGCGGTGATTTTGGTTTACCATTGGCCATAAACGTACCTAGAATGCTGTCAATGATGCCGAAGACTTTGGGCAGCCCCAGCCAGTTAACTTTGCTGTTGCATATGTCATGCTTTCTGTTGACTACGTTTTTCTAACGGTGAAGTACTTCTGAAGTTTTCCGTTACCAGCCTATAGATCTGAAAAGTATGTTTTTTTCCGGCTTGTTGCATGACAGTGATGTAATCGTCTGTGGTGCACAGCATTTGTTGCATTTTTAGTGTGCTTTCTGTATCACCAAAGTCGCTGTCATTCGGTAAGAATTAATGACCGGAAATAAGAAATTTTAGGGTAATCGTTTTAAGGATGACATGTCTTCAATATCAAAATCAATTTATGTTCCTAGTCTGTCCTCCACAAGAATAAGACCACAAAATTAGTGACATAACTTTCTGACTAACATTGTTAAGAATGTCTCTCTTCAGACAAGATCCTACTTCTTGAACTCCACGACCAGAAACTCGTTCAATCCACACATAACTGTGAGCTTCGCTATTTTTCCCTGTGTGGATTTCGCAGTTATACAAGCAGAGATTTTTCCAAGTCAAGTGTGATCGTCTCCGTTTTTCATGTATTGTTGATGTTATAATATCCTGTTTCTGTAACTTTTATGCTTTCTCTGCTTCATTACATGCATCCGATGATCCACCTCGAGCTGCTCCCTACTAACTTCATTATCTGTGGAGTGGCTTTCTGCATTCATTACAAGTATCTGTATGTCTTTCCTTCTGTAACTGAAATTTGAGACAAAATATCTTTGTATTTAGGAAAAAACGATGTTATCGTATACTCTTGTATATAAGACAAACATTTTACAATTAAGTCTGGTGGAAGGTATTTTGAACATGTATTGTTCCTATTGTAGTGAATTACATATTTGAGAACTTTTCTATACGTTCCATTACATCCTGAGACTGTAGATCTGTTATTGTGTTGTTCACACCATTATTTTTCCTTTGCTCTAAAAATGATATTCTTGAACGTTGCTTCATTAATAGGATATTCACTCTTTTCGTTGTAATCTGTAATGTCTGACAGAAGAAGTCCCTACAAACTTCGGTTTCACTGAATTTGTATATTCTGCTGTAACTCCGCTTACTGTTGTCACTTCCTCTGTGTCGGCTGATTGCAGGTTGTTGAACCATATAACAATGATGTTTGGATGTTACAATCACCAGTGTTGCAAAATTTATTAAAACTGTCTTTTCTCTGCTCAATGCTTATTTTCTCGTTGAATTTTTCCTGCAGTTACATAAATAATCTCGGAACACCTTTAGTTCTGTAGTTCGCTTCGACACATTAATATAGCACTTGTTGATATTTCTTCCGTTTTTTTTCTTTACTGTCTTGATAATCTCTGAACTTCTTCTTTCTCCATTTCTTGGGCCTCTCTTTCTCTCCCTGGTCATTAACAACTCTATTTTCACTTTCATCTTCTGTGCTATACTCATTATTTGAAAGAGCACTCGTTTATGTCACCACACATGGAATCAAAAATTATGGTAACTGAAGCTGATTTTCCATCCTAGGGTAAAAGCATCTGAAAGGAAATTGCATAAGGATATAAACCACATTTTTAGTTCAGTTATTCATCATTTGAAGTTAACATATTAACAACATTACATACGAATGAGATAAAGTTTTAACAAACATATCATTCAAGTCGTCAACAATATTTGCATTTGTGTGTACTGTTTCATCTGGCTGCACAGTAATGTCATGTTAGTCATCGACTGAAAGAAACAACATTTACAATGACACAGGCATTCGTATTAAAATATTCCGAGGCTTGTAATTATTTATTCACAGTTTTTAAGATAACTTAGTGATAATGTTATTAATTAAAATCTTATATAATATAGCAACTAATAAACATTATATGTTTAAGGTACAACATGGCTATACTAACCTCAAAATGACTGCTTTCAGTATTTTCTACCGAACACAGAGACACTAAAGACTTTCCTCTGGATGACAACAGTATGTCTTTTTAAACAATAACGCACAAGAGAACACACTCCTCGTAATTATCAGTTAATTGTTTATGTTCCAACTCAATACACAAAAAAGCAATACATGTGACATTCTAACATGGATTTGGTTCCATATTGCAAATCACTGCCACATGGATACAGCAATTGGTAATTGATTCAGAGCTCTCTAGAGAGCAGCACGTTATGGAATGGAGTCGGTTCTATTTTGCATAACATACTAGACATACCCCATCACAGTTTGCAACAGACAAAAAGAAATCTGAAAAATGTTAGTTGGTTCCCAGTTGCGTAACTGGTTTCAGGTGAAATATGGTGTACCATTAGTGCAACACGAATTACTGAACCGTTCTCTCTACACCAAACTATTAATAGCGATGGGTATATGAAAAATATAATGCAACCTTTCAGTTGATTACGAGGAACTTTCAATAAGTAACCGAACACATTTTTTTCTTGAAAGCAGGCTAGTTTTATTCAGGATTCCAGTACATCATATTATTTCACGCTCTTTTCGTTACAACATCCTATTTTTCAGCATAATGTTCGTTCGATGTGACGACGTTACGCCATCTTCCTTAGAAGGCCAGCGTGCCCGCATGGTACGACTCTACTGGTCGACGCCAGAGCCAACATCTTGCTGCTTTAATAACTTTCCTATCATTCACGTACTGCTTCCTGCGGAGTGCCTCCTCCATTGGACCAAACAAATGGAAGTCGTGCTGTTCTTCCTTCTCCACATCCTTCCTCACAACTCCGTTCTGTTATGTGCATACCTCGTACCTTAAATTTATATTTGGATTCATTTTCGCTGTTGTTTCTACAAAACATGGCATTTGTATGTCAGTATTTCTCAAGAGAAATAACACTTATACAATCATCTTCAATGATGTAACAATGTATTCTAAGTACGTTCCCTCTCTGGTTGATGTGGTGTCTGGAGCTTCTCGTTAGTCTACCCTTAGTATTTGTCCTCCGGTTAGTTCAGATTCGTCGATGTTAAAGGTACACTTACCGTATAGCTGTTGGTCTGGTACAAAATTTCATGCCGTTCAGGTTCATGAGTTCTTCCACGTTACTTCACTATATACCGTTCTTCTTATAGTAATATCAGGACTATTGGGTTTGCCACTGAATAGGTTTTCTCTGATAGTATGACTGTTATTTCAGTTATGTTCATGAATGCCGTACAACACATGGGTCATAGGTAATTAGCACCACTATATGCTTCACATGTTGTAACTTTACGTCTCACAGGAACTATAATGGCTTTCATTTTAGAATTAGGATTGTTTTTACCCCTAAGACTTGAATGTGTCTTACGTTGTATAAAAAGAAATGCGTCTCTCTACTAGTATGTGTTCTGATTTATGATCATTTCATGCATTTGATTGGTTATATCACAACTCATATTGTTTGTAGTTTCTATTAGTTGTCTTTTATGTGTAACGTGTTAGTGTATGAATGCCAGCCATGATGTGAGCATGTTCTTTTATAGTGTGGTTTGTGTGCACATTTAACTCTTTATATCAGCTTATGTTACATTTTGAATAGTATAGCGACCTTTGCCGGTCTTGTTTTGTATCTGTATTATTATCTTGTGTTGTACACAATAAATACATCACATTTTATACTTGTTGATCTTCTTATGTACAGAAGCCTGAGGACGGCACCTGCGAAATCCCGAAACTAGTTGTTCAAATAAAAATAAATAAGAGCTGATTGATGTCATTTGTATTTTCCTACGTACTGTTTGACCAGCCGCTGTCCCGAGTCCATGATGAGTACAAGAAGATATAAGAAATTCCTTTCAAATCGGCTCCAGAGTGGTTTAAAATGGTTGCTATTGTTCTTGTTATACATTAGTAGAAAAGGAAAAATGAACACCTCTAGAGATCAAATACCATTTCTTAACAAAGTTGTAAAGATAATGTATCAAAGTTCAGTCTTTAGACATAGTTGATGAATTGAACATGAAAATGCAGAGCCCATAAAAACTGCACTTAAGTTGTTGAAAGAGCGATCAGTCGTTTCGAGAATTGTGCTGCTTAGAAACCACGTTAGACATGGCATGACGTTATCGATGCTCACAACTCGTGTGATTAACTGAATTTCAAAGAGGGTATATTAGGAGCTAACACGGGCTCAAATGCACGTGTGAAGGAATAGATTCGAATAGATTGCTCAACACGATTGTCTTGAGGTGTCTCCTGCGATCAGTGTGGTGCCGTTGGTCAAAAACAGAGGTACATACTAGTCGTCCCAGTACCGTAGGCCAATGGTATATAGATTCCCGTCTGCATCGTCATACCTAAGGAGCCATTGATGTTCACAGGGCGGCCGCTGCACAATTAGGACCAACGTGCCACAAGAGGTGCCAGTCAGGAGAACCAGGACCTTTTTCTGGAAACTATGCTAATAATGAGGTAATTCAAAGCCAAGTGGAGGGGCAAATCGCGTGAAATTTTGTTTTGTAGCTCTAGCACATACTCCTTGGCATTACTGATGGTCGTGTGCGAGTTTGGCGTCAACATGAAGCGCAGCAAGTACCGGAGTGTGTCAAGCAGCAACATCCAGGACCCACTACAGGCACAGTAACGACGCGAGCCATACCATCCAATGGCCACGCACATCTATCGTCGGCGAAAAGCTCTCGGATTTCCAGGCGGGTGGCGGTGTCTAGATACCACGTCGTTTCAACAGGTGTCTACTCATCAGGTTTTGACTTCATCAGACCTGATGACTTCCCTACCGGCCCTTTATATGCACATGTTCGTATTTGTGCCTACTATGCGCACGTTTATTGCAAGGGGGGAGGGGTGGGGGGAATACCAGATATTTCGAAAAAATATCTGGTATTTTCTTTGCTTACTTGTCTTGTCTGTTTGTTGAATTTGTGTTCAAAAGTGCCCACCCCTCCTGTCCAGCCCCCTGCTCAGCGCCACAGCCGCAAGCGTTAGATGCCACACAGCTAATGCAGATGTTTCAGTTCCAGACACAACAGATCTCCATGTTACTCAACACGGAGTAGCAGCTACTGGCCAACGCTGCACGCCAGACGGAACAAGCAGCACCTACAGCAACACCTACCGCTATACCACCTTTTCGACAGTTTCATGAACAAGACGAGGAATGGTTCCAGTGTCTGCACCAGTTCAACGCCCATATGCTAGCTCACAATGTACCAGGTACTGTGAAACTTCCCTGTCTAATATCAAAAGTAGGAACTGCAGTGTTTAGGCTCTTACAAAAACTTTTCCCTAACGCCACTCTGAGTGAACTTAGTTATGAACAGGTGGGACTATTATGACCAACAAGTGAATAAGTGAATGTGGTATCAGCTCAGTATCAACTCTTTAATTGCAAAAAACGGTCAGAACAAACTTATCACGAGCGGGTAACAGATTTGCAAAGTATGACAAAGAAATGCAAAAATCAAATGTGCTTGCGGTGGTTTATATTCAGACGTTAAGTTGCGTAATACGATCGTGTTCAATTTACCTGATATTAAACTCAGAGAACAAATTCTGATACAGTCCGATCCATCGTTTCAGCAGGTAGTGCATATACTAGATCAGTACGATTCCGGTGCCTTGTCAGCTCATACATTTGAGCAGCCAGCTACGAGGCGTGTTTTTTAAATAAGTACCGTTTTGAAATTTAAAAAAGGCGTGCTAAGATATATCAATAATTTTACTTTTACATGAAAGCCTGTACCTTAATCTACGCACTGACGCCATTACAATCTGATTCTTCCTTGTTTATGTTGTGTACTGAGTGTTTAAGATGCCTCCGATAATCGTGGGTCCCACCGGCTGTGAAGTACGGGCTGTTATAGTATTTCTTAGTGCTAAAGGCCTAAAAGCGATCGATATTCATCGTGAGATCTGTGCAGTTTACGGGGAAAACGTTATGAGTGATTAAATTGCAAGAAAGTGGGTGAGAACATTTAAGGGTGGCAGCACAAACGTGCATGATGAACAACGGAGTGGGCGTCCTGCGGTCGTTAATGAAAGTTTGGTGCAGGAAGTGGACAATAAGGTGAGAGAAAACAGACGCTTTACGATTTCCTCCTTGCGGGATGACTTTCCTAATGTTTCTCGTAGTGTTTTGTATGACATTGTGACCAAGCACTTGAATTACCGAAAATTGTGCACACGTTGGGTACCGAAAATGTTGACGGATGTGCACAAAACTAAACGTTTAGACAGTGCATTGACTTTCCTTGGGCGGCACCACAACGACGGTGATGATTTCTTAAGCCAAATTGTTACGGACGATGAAACATGGCCGGCCGCGGTGGTCTAGCGATTCTAGGCGCGCAATCCGGAACCGCGCGACTGCTACGGTCGCAGGTTCGAATCCTGCCTCGGGCATGGATGTGTGTGATGTCCTTAGGTTAGTTAGGTTTAAGTAGTTCTAAGTTCTAGGGGACTGATGACCACAGTAGTTAAGTCCCATAGTGCTCAGAGCCATTTGAACCATTTTTTTTTTTATGAAACATGGGTGGCCTACGTCACACCAGAATCAAAGCAACAGTCCATGGAAGTTGAGCAAGGGCATCGTTTTGCTTCAAGACAATGCCCGTCTGCATGTGGCGAATTAGACCAAAGATATCATCACATCTTTTCGATGGGAAACTCTAGATCATCCTCCGTACAGCCCCGATCTTGCGCCCAGTGACTACCATCTGTTCCTGCACCTGAAGAAACACATGGGCGGTCAGCGTCTTCAAGACGATGACGAAGTCAAAACAGTGGTGATGCAGTGGTTAACAAGTCAGGCGGCAGACTTCTATGAGGAGGGTATTCAAAAACTGGTACAACGTTATGACAAGTGCTTCAATATTGACGGAAATTACATAGAAAAGTAGATTAAGGTACTGTCTTTCATGTAAAAATGAAATTATCGAGATATCTTATCACGTCTTTTTTTAAATTTCAAAACGGTACTTACTGTAAAAACACGGCTCGTATTTGTCAGGTGAGTCCCTTGCTTGTGATCGCCCCATTCCGCACCGGCGTCTTGCGCTAGCCACGCCGAGTAAACAACGTAAGCAGTTCACTAAACAGGCGGTTACGCAG
This sequence comes from Schistocerca piceifrons, assembly GCF_021461385.2. Taxonomy (NCBI): domain Eukaryota; kingdom Metazoa; phylum Arthropoda; class Insecta; order Orthoptera; family Acrididae; genus Schistocerca; species Schistocerca piceifrons. The sequence continues at coordinate 475,924,682 of NC_060149.1, forward strand.
GTGAGCAGAATTAAGTCTTGCCATAGGTGATATTCATGGCACAAACGCTAAGATTGCCCCTCCCGAGAAGCTCAGTGTTACGCTTGTGGTAGGAAAGGACATGTACAATCCGTTTGATTGTAACAGAACAAACATAAGAATTCGGCCCACTCACAAAAATCCAGTCACAAGGCCCGTATCATTAATGCAGTCTATTCCAAGTCTGCAGCAGGCAGTAGCAAAACTAGCAAGCCTGCAGTTTCTTCAGTGGTACGCTAGTTAAACAAGCTTTATGTTCAATTACTTATTTGTGGGACACGTGTGAAATTTCAGTTGGACACAGGTGCCTCTGTCACATTGCTCAATCGTTGTATATATGAACTGTTAGGCTGCCCGCACCAGTCTAAAACTAGCACGCAACTGACGGTTTATAATGGACAAGACATTCCCGTTCTCGGAACGTGTACTTTGCCTGCCATGAATCGCTCGCATACGCTAACTGTGACTTTTACACTGCTAAAATCAAGCGAGTGTGAGAACATATTTGGTCTTGCTTCTTTTGATATGTTTGGTTTTAACATTCAGGACAGTGTGTTGTCAGTGTCTGCATTCAATGCAAAAGGCACTGTAGCTAACTTGCCAAAAAAATTCCCGGAATTCTTTTCTGAAGGTGTAGGCAAAGCTAACAATATTGTTGCACTTATTATTCTGAAAGACAATGCTCAGCCAAAAAATTGCTGGGCCAGAACTGTTCCCATTGCATTACGGGACAAAGTCGCGGCTGAACTTAAAGAATTGCCAGATCGCGGAGTTATTGCGCCCTTGTCAGCTAGTCAGTGGGTAAGTCCACTGGTCTTGCTCCCCAAACGTTGGGATCGCAATCGCCTCTGTGTTGACATTGTCTACAACCAACCCACAAACTGTGATTGATACTTATCCATTTCCACCCCCAGAAGATCTCATGGACAAATTAGGCACTGGACGCTAGTTTTCAAAAATTGATTTGCGCGACGCGTATCTTCAAATTCTGCTCGATGAAGAGTCTCAAAAAGTGTGTGTAATAAATACTCATTTGGGCTTGTTTAAATATTAGCCTTTGCTTTTGGCAGTGCCCCCCGCACCCGCCATTTTCCAACGGTATTTGGAATAGATGACTGCACAAGTGCCAAACTATTCAAACTATTTGGACGGTATTGTAGTGGCAGATCGTACACCTGAAGAACATATTGCAAATTTGCATGCTTTTTTTCGTGTGTTATCTGATGTGGGACTAAAGTGTAGGCTGGAAAAGTGTGATTTTTTAAAGCCTGGGTTGCAGCATCTTGGTCATGTCATAAACAGTCAAGGTGTACATCCTCTGCAGTCGCATTTGTTAGCCATACGAGACTTGCAGTTCCTCACAATGTTACTATTAAATTGGGTTCATACCGAATGCTGAACAAACCGCAGCTTCATTGTGCCGCAAGAATGTCCCCTTTGTTTGGACAGCAGCAGCAGTAGCAGCTTGCAAGTTGACGCTTCCTCTTACGGAATCGATGCAATGCTTTCGCACAAAATTGGCGATAACGGCAGACCTATTGCTTTCGCGTCAAAAGGGTTGTCCAAAGCTCAATGTGACTATTCACAAATTGAAAAAGAGGCTTTGGCTATTGTGTATGGTGTCACCAAATTTCATTACTATTTATATGGCAGAAAATTCTACTTTAGTAACAGATCACAAGCCTTTGCAGTGCTTGTTTCATCCGACGAAACTGGTTCCTGTACGAACCGCCCAAAAATTGCAAAGATGGGCTTTGTTCCTGTATCAATACCATTACGAGATTGTGTATCGTCCGACAGCTAAACATGGTAACGCGGACGCAGTTTTGTCTTCCGATTGGCCCTGATACAGACTTTGACACTTCTGCTGCATCTTGTCACATCGATGCTCAAGATACTGAATTGCTTCAATCGTTCCCTCTGAACTATAGGAAAATTACACAGGCCACAGAAGCTGATCCAGATTTGAACGTTTTGCTAAAATACATTCGCACATCTTGACCTTGACCGTTGAATAGCATCAATAACGCTGTAGCGCGCCGATACTTCGCACGTCGGCATAGCCTCGCTGTACAGAAAGGTGTTATTCTTGTTCAAAATGACAGTGGACAGTCACGTGTGTTGATTCCTAAACCTTTGCAAAAAGAAGTGTTGCAGTTACTTCATCAAGTACAATGGGGGATTGTTCATACGAAACAGTTCGCGCGTCGACACTGTGCTTGGCAGGGTATGGACACCCAAATAGAACAGATGACGTCACAGTGTCACACATGTGTGGAAAATCAGTCTGCTCCACCATAAAAATTCTTTTCTTGGCCTAAGCCGCAATCGCCATGGCAACGTGTGCACATAGACTTTGCGGGACCTTTTTGGAACACCCGTTGGTTAATTGTGGTTGACTTGTATAGCAAATTTCCTTTAGCTGTGCTAATGAACTCAACAACATCACGTAGCACAATTCAGGTGTTGTCATAGATTTTTTTCCTCGAAGGTTTACCTGAAGTCATAGTGTCAGACAAATGAATTTGAAACATTCTATGAACGCAATGGCATACAGCATCTCACTAGTGCACCGTTCTATCCACAGTCAATCGGTGAATCGGAGCATTTTGTCAGAACATTCAAGCCGCAGAAGGCCAAACATTGCTCCACACACACCAGGGATCAAGCATTGCAACTGCTTCTCGCCTCATATCGTTCGCACCCATGAGATGGACCATCGCCGGCAGAATTGCTTCACGGCTGCCACCATCGGACACTGCTCCAACTGCTCCACCGTCCTCAGCATCCGGCGCCGAAATAGCGACAGCAGACAGTGGGCGCGAGGCGAGATCGTCCGACGACTTGGCGCTTGCATGTATCTCATTTCAGGTCCGGCTTGCACCGCCGCCATCAAAATCAATTTCACCTTAGTCATGTGAACGATGACCGTCCAATGTCTCTTCACCCAGATTCACGGGTCCACAGGACAGCGCGGCCACAGCAGTCGCCAGAGGGTGTCATCACGATACCATGCGATGACCTCATGGAGATGGCGCCTTTGCCGCCTCCTCTTGCCCTACAGATGGAGCTGGACCCGCCCACACCGCAGCAGTCGCCGCCTTCTTCATCTGGTTCATGGCATCAGGGACGTTTCCGCCAGAGCACAGGCGGATGGCAGGGTACGGCCGGAAGCTTGACGTCCCATGCAGCTACATCTTCCGGCCCCTACGTTGCACCCACTTTCCAGCTTCCCCCGCCGTGGTTGCACTCCTTACATGACTACGGTCCGTCGCTTTGGGAGGGGGGAGGAAGGGGGGGGAGGAATTTTTTGGCGTATCAACAAGCGTTGGCGTGAAGACGAAGATTGCAAGAGCAAAGAAGGTGGTGTTACGACGTCAGTCAATAGCCTGCAGACAAGAACTGCACCACGACAGGAGTGCCCTCTAGTCGAGGAGAATATAAGTGTCGCACCTGCCAGCCTCAGCCAGGCAGTATTAGTACAGTACTAGGAGAGCGCTATGATAGCAGTGACGTGTGTTCCACATCATTTGCTTACGTGGACCTTGTATACAGCAAAGGACTTTGACTGTTTGCATGTCGCCCATCGCTTGCGATACAGTTGTAAATTCAAAGTTAAGTATTGTCAATCTTCTTATTTGTAATAAAAACTATTAATGTGAATTTTCTGAAATTATTGTATAGCATTCCGAGATCGCAGCATCCTTTAGGCACCATATATGAGACGGGTGGGCAGGACCACACAAACTCGCTATAAAGATGATTGCAAAGCCGCAGACAGGCATGTACAAAATAAAATAATCACACTCTCACAACTATATTTTCAGCCATTGGTTTTGTCAGAAAATGAGAGCACACACACACATTCACACAGTCACTCAGATACAACACATGCACACATGACCACCGTCTCCAGCTGCTGCGTCTACAGTCGCTGCCAATCAGACCCAAATTAGCTACTACTCACACCTCTCTGCCTCTCGTCGGCAGCTGCTAGGCTAGTGGCAAGAAGTTGTGGCAGCACTGACTGCAAGCTGTGGTAGCAAGGGCAGAAGCAGTAGGAATGAGAGAGTAGGGAAGCGGCACACTTACTCGGTTGCACCCAGCCAGCGATGATGCGCGACACCTCAGTAAACAAATCATTTCACCTACTGAGGCAAAAACGAGGTTTTTCCACTACTTTTTTTCAAATTTCCCTGATATTTCTCTGGCATGTTTGAAATTCCCTGATATTCCTTAATTTCCAGAACCTGTGGCAACCCTAGCTCACTTTGACACTGTGGATCTTGGAATATTGAATCAAATGGCTCTGAGCACTATGGGACTTAACATCTTAGGTCATAAGTCCCCTAGAACTTAGAACTACTTAAACCTAACTAACCTAAGGACATCACACACACTCATGCCCGAGGCAGGATTCGAACCTGTGACCGTAGCAGTCCCGTGGTTCCGGACTGCAGCGCCAGAACTGCACGGCCACCGTGGCCGGCGAATATTGAATCCCTAACGATTTCCGAAAAAGAACATCCCATGCATCTAGCTTCAACTACGTTATTCAAAGTCTTTTAATTTCTATTGTGCAGTCATGATCCCACTAAAAACCTTTTCAGATGAAACACTGAGTACAAATGACAGCTCCGCCAATGCACTGCCTTTTCTTACCTTGTGTTGGGTATGTGATACTGCCGCCATCTGTATATGGGCATATTGCTATACCCTGACTTTTGTCACCTCAGAGTGTGATATAACACACAATTACAGTATTAGCCACGTATTGCAATACTATATCCCTCACTTTGCAGTCCAAATAAACTGTCCTGTCTTGATGTAGAAGGTGGCTGCTGTGGCTTAGGCAGTAGTAGGTCATGAAACATCTCCATATCCTGGTCCAGCAGTTCTGCTAGCAAGCCCTTTGGGCTGTGGATGGTTGCTGCTGTGTCTGTGTCACTGCATAGTTGAATGACAACAGGCCCAGTACATTGGGAAGACAGCCTGTGGACAGCGGCTGCCACTCCTGAGGCAATAGTACTTCACAGAAAACATCCATCTCCTGGTTCAGCAGTTTGGCCAGCACTGGATCAGGGGTTGCAACAATAATAAAACCTAAGTACAAACACATTAAATATATAGTTTATGCAGAGGTCATAACATAATTAATTTATCACAATTGGTTAGCACATCAGTATAACAAACATGCAACGAAAAAAAACACACTAGTTTTCTTAGTACAGTGTGAGCTAAAAGACCATTGACATTTGAAAATGCACTAACTGATGGAATAACGTAAGTAGGGAGCTAAAAATTGACACACATGCCTGAAGTGTCATGGAGTTTTACTGAAACCAAAAACAAGTGTGAAAACTGGGTAATAAATTTTAGTGATGTCAGTGATGCCACATAAGAATCGTGTATAAAATGTGCTGCAGTAACAGAGGGAGGCAGATGTGCCAGTACTTGTGGCATGTTGACTCTACAGGAAAAAACATTGTTAGTGAAGCTTTACTATCAGAATGAAGAACCCAATACTGCAGCTTTATGATACTGTCACCATAGGAATGGTACTTGAATACGTAAAGGTCTTACAGGTCTCGCTGTGAAGATGATGACCATTAAGTTTGAAGCCATGGATTGTTTAGACAATCCGCCCCATGGTGGACGACCAGACACAAATGCTACTGCTGCTTGGACAGTTCGTACTTTTATGGGTTTATCTCTGTACAGATAAGTCAATACTCATGAAGTCACACTAGCTCTGGTGTTCCATGAACTACTGTTTGGAGAGTACTAACACGTATCCTCTAATGCTATCCATAAGAAATTCAGTTTCATCATCAACTGTCAGCCACTGATTTAGTGATGCAGAGAGCATTTGCAGTGTGGGCACTTCAAAAACTGAGGGAAGATAACAACTCGTTGTCTAATGTGTTGCGGGCTGAAAAAGCCTGTTTCACACTCAGAGTGTCTGTCAACATCCACAAATGCAGAATTTTGACTACCAAAAATCCTAGACCGGTCATCGAAACCCCTTTGCGTGATGAGATGTCATGGTGTGGTGTGAATTTACCACACTTGTCATGATCAATCCCTTTTTCTTTGATGAAATGCAGGCTGCTACTTTTCAAACTTTCAGTGTGATAGGTGCAAGGTACGGTGATACGTTACAGAATCCCATCATTCCTAGCTTGGCTGATAAAGATCTGATGAAGATACAACTTTTATACAAGATGGCACTCCACCTCATATTGCTGCACATGTGGAAGATGTCTTGTGCACATCATTTGGTGAGCCACCTCTTCCATTGTGTTTGGCTTCCCAAATCCCCAGACCTCCATCCCTGTGATTATTGATTGGGGAGTTACCTGAAGTTGCAAGTCTATTGCAATCATCCAAGAACATTAGCGATGCTTAAATACAATATCTAATGGCAATTTTTCACTGTATCTGCTCATATGCTATTCACAACATTGTCCCTCGACTACAGGTTTTGTTGATGAATGACGGCAGACTTTTGAGCATTTGTTGTAAAGAACCTCATCTCTGCTAAAAATCATGCTAACTATTGTTTTTGTATCATATGAAGTGCCACCTGTTGGTAATTTTTACAGCTTTTGTTTTTTGGTTTCAATAAAGCCCCATGTCATTTCAAGCATGTGTGTCAGTTTTTACCTCTCTACCTACATTATTCCCTGAAGCACTAATTTTCAAATTTTAACAGACATTCAGGTCACCCTGTAGATTTGTAGTGTCTGTAATGTTTGATGCAACAATCCTTTAGATTCTACACAGAGTACGCGAAAGAACTTGCCCCCCTTCTAACAGCCGTGTACCGCAAGTCTCTAGAGGAACGGAGGGTTCCAAATGATTGGAAAAGAGCACAGGTAGTCCCAGTCTTCAAGAAGGGTCGTCGAGCAGATGCGCAAAACTATAGACCTATATCTCTGACGTCGATCTCTTGTAGAATTTTAGAACATGTTTTTTGCTCGCGTATCATGTCATTTCTGGAAACCCAGAATCTACTATGTAGGAATCAACATGGATTCCGGAAACAGCGATCGTGTGAGACCCTACTCGCTTTATTTGTTCATGAGACCCAGAAAATATTAGATACAGGCTCCCAGGTAGATGCTATTTTTCTTGACTTCCGGAAGGCGTTCGATACAGTTCCGCACTGTCGCCTGATAAACAAAGTAAGAGCCTACGGAATATCAGACCAGCTGTGTGGCTGGATTGAAGAGTTTTTAGCAAACAGAACACAGCATGTTGTTATCAATGGAGAGACGTCTACAGACGTTAAAGTAACCTCTGGCGTGCCACAGGGGAGTGTTATGGGACCATTGCTTTTCAAAATATATATAAATGACCTAGTAGATAGTGTCGGAAGTTCCATGCGGCTTTTCGCGGATGATGCTGTAGTATACAGAGAAGTTGCAGCATTAGAAAATTGTAGCGAAATGCAGGAAGATCTGCAGCGGATAGGCACTTGGTGCAGGGAGTGGCAACTGACCCTTAACATAGACAAATGTAATGTATTGCGAATACATAGAAAGAAGGATCCTTTATTGTATGATTATATGATAGCGGAACAAACACTGGTAGCAGTTACTTGTGTAAAATATCTGGGAGTATGCGTGCGGAACGATTTGAAGTGGAATGATCATATAAAATTAATTGTTGGTAAGGCGGGTACCAGGTTGAGATTCATTGGGAGAGTGCTTGGAAAATGTAGTTCATCAACAAAGGAGGTGGCTTACAAAACACTCATTTGACCTATACTTGAGTATTGCTCATCAGTGTGGGATCCGTACCAGATCGGTCTGACGGAGGAGATAGAGAAGATCCAAAGAAGAGCGGCGCGTTTCGTCACAGGGTTATTTGGTAACCGTGATAGCGTTACGGAGATGTTTAATAAACTCAAGTGGCAGACTCTGCAAGAGAGGCGATCTGCATCGCGGTGTAGCTTGCTCGCCAGGTTTCGAGAGGGTGCGTTTCTGGATGAGGTATCGAATATATTGCTTCCCCCTACTTATACCTCCCGAGGAGATCACGAATGTAAAATTAGAGAGATTAGAGCGCGCACGGAGGCTTTCAGACAGTCGTTCTTCCCGCAAACCATACGCGACTGGAACAGGAAAGGGAGGTAATGACAGTGGCACGTAAAGTGCCCTCCGCCACACACCGTTGGGTGGCTTGCGGAGTATCAATGTAGATGTAGATGTAGATGTAGACATGCATGCATGTCCAAAGGAACATCGCATCAGACTTTACAGATACAGTCAAATACTGACACTGCATTAATGTATTTCATACCAAAACCAAGGCAGTCTGACAAGAATACTAAATAAGTTTCTCCCTGTGCAAGACTCTCATAATTGTGCAAGCACTATGCGAAGCAGACACTGGGAAATATGGGCATGTGGGTCTGTCCATGAAGCATGCTCAGATAACCATGTTTATCAAATGATTGTTCACATTAGGCAGAATATCTGGGTTCAGGATCTGATCCGGCACAAATTTTCACTTGTTTCCAGCAATTTGTATAGCTGTGGTGGTACCATATTCACAATTTGCAAATACATTTCATGAGTTCACTAAGTCTTGCATGGAAGAAGTACAGTATTACAAAGTCAGCTGCTGCTCTCATGCCATGTTGGAATGCTGTGATGGATGCATGCCAATTGGTGGGTTTTGCTAACAATAACTATATTGTTATTACAAAATGAATACTTACTGTCAGTCTTCTTCTGCCTGGCTGATTGCTATTGGTCCTCTCACTACAAAGTACAGAATGCAAATGATGGTGCTCACACAGTTGAATTATAAAAGTTAAAATCCAGTGCCCCCCTACGATTGGCCAATAGCATGACGTTGACACACATATTTATTGCCACTGGCCATGGGTGAGAGGGAATTCTAGGATTGTTGGTGCTGATATCAGTGATTTCAAGAATGCTGATGCTGATGTCAGTGGAATATGATATGCAATATTGTGTCAGCTGTAATATGACACCAAAGATCATTTAAAGGTTATCTTCTTCTCTCCTTGTTGTTACTGTGTCTACATTTTATTTTTTAAGAGGAAAGGTTGTAAAAATAGAGTTAAGCAATAAAAAGTGTTGCAGTGGAAAACAGTGTTTGTTTTGGTTAGATTTCATGCTAAACATAAAGAATAAACTCCCTCAGATGGTAAGCCTGACACTGACAAGAAGGTACGACAGAAAGACTTTGACCATGGACATCTCGAATGAAAATTCTGCAGCTCCAGCGAAAGTTGAAGTGTAAAAGGTTAGTGTGAAATTCCACAATTTTGGGTTGAAAAAACAGGTATTTTGTTGTACCAAGCTGAAGCACAATATCGTATCATTGGCATAACAATTGAAACTATGAAATTTAGTTATTTACTAGCAAAACTAGAGCCACAGTTTGTTGAAAACATCTTGGATCTGATTGTCACTGCAAGTGAAAAGTGAAAAAGATATTTCTTAGGTGAAGATAGGTTCTTAACAGTGTTCCAGGAAAGTGAGCAGCACAAAATAAAAAGATTAGTCAGTTAACTGCAGTGAGGTGATCTAAAACCAACACCACTGCTGAAAATGAAAGACCGTACTGGCATAAACGTGAGTGTAAAGCTCCTTAAAACTTTATAGTCAAACTTACCAGCAATTTTGAAAGTATTTAACTATCTCTGAAGAAGGTGTACACAAATTGGCTCCTGTGGCAGACTGAATGGCAGAAATATGATCAGTTCATAATGTTCAGTCAATTCCATGTTGCAGATTCTATGTTGGAGTTAACTTACATGGGCTGCACACATGAACCGAGGAACTAGAAAGTCATTTGAGAGAAAACAGCAAAGAAAGATGACAACATTCTCATAACAGGTGCAGAAGCTGATCAAGATATAACAGCAAAGGGAGGTGTTGCTACTACCACTATGGTTTTAGTGCAGGTTTTAGGCCATAAAAAGTGTCGCATCAGGGAAATGAGAAGAGGCAGACACAATAGTCGCAAAATGTTCAGTCACAGGACATCAATAAAAAAGAAGTTACACGCATGAAAATAACCTGATGCAGTGATTGTGAAGCCAGTGGCTTCTGCACACCATCATATTTGGGAGACCGAACTGTGTGTGTGTGTGTGTGTGTGTGTGTGTGTGTGTGTGTGTGTTTTGTAGTGTTATTTATATAAAAACATAAATTTGTGTAAAAATGGTTAATCACATTGTTCACAGATGCAAAAGCAGAAGTGGGAGCTGAGCTATTATTTTCTGTAGTGAATGCTTCAGCTTAACTCATAGTTTCTTGATCAACACATTGTGATGAAAAGACAGAACACAGCACAATATGTTCTTAGTTGTTCTGCAAAGTTGACATTGATCAAACTAAGAGGTCGTATGTTTGAATCAGAGATGATGCCACACCTTGATTTCTCTAAACAAGCAGTACATAAGTCACATCAGATGTTTCATATAAGTCAACTACAACATTCTTGCACCTGGGAGTGAGAGCCTTTTGGTCAGTTTATCGTATATCAGCACATAATAAGAGCTGTAGAGGGAAGGGAGGCCATACAACTGCAGTTATACAAAGAAAACTGTACTAACTTTGGTGATTAGAGATACCATGTGGGTGGTCTATCAAGCAAGACATAGGCGCAAAGTTCTTTATTGCTGTAGGCCTATCTGTCGCAGTGGAATCTGCCCCAATTTCATCCATCATGTCAATCTCCATATCACTGTCATCATCCCATGCTTCATATTCACTTCACACTCCTGACCAACACTGATTATTATATTCTCTATTGATCCTTCCATTAACCCATCTCTGCATCAATATTCATTTTCAATTACTTTTACATGTTTGCAAGCTCTTAAACAAACATTCTGGGTAATCTTAGATAAAGGTTCTTTGGTTATTTGTTACAGGATAGTTAAATTATTGGGAGAAATGTTTTTTGTCAGCAAGTTTTTGTTTCATTGTATTCCAAATTAGCTATGTATGGTTCAAATTACAGTGGTATGGTGGGAGCCCTAGTATAGTCCTTACACTTTAAAACTGCATACTGGTTTTCTCTAAAAATAGGCTTCTGTTTATTACAATACACAATCTGTGAACGCTCATTTCTTGTTAAGCTCAATTCAAAACAGATTTTGTTCTGAATGAGTCATACAGTTATATCATTTTTGCGAATTGCAGAAGCAGGGGCTTTATTTGTCTGAACAGTATGGTACAGTGTATTATCGAGAACAAAAATACTACCGGCTCCGATATTAGGATCAGATTCTCTTCAAACCATTTGTGACAGTTATTCCCAATTCATATCATGGTGATAATCTTGGGCATTAGATTTCAAGTCATAAATTAACTCTGCTCCCTCTATGAAACCCATTGCTTCTCATGCATGGATGATAATAGTCTGGCCTTGCACTGCTGTTAGCCATCACACACAAAATTTGTTCCTGCTGCAAGCACTTTTCATTATGCAATGTGTATGTATCCATGTTTCCACCATGAATACCACAGGGTTATTTGACCCTTTTTCATTATTTTGAATCGATCTCAACTATTTGGCACACTTTGCAACGATGCCGGAATGTTCAGTTTGGTCGTTTCTTTTGTCTTTACATTTTTTGAAACGAAATTCCATCTTAAAAATTTTCATAAATATATCCCCTTCCCCTACCCTCCCATGAATATTTATCTTGGTAAGCAGTTTTTCTCAACATGGGGGGTTATTTTTTTCCACTCATCATACTCCAAAAATTTTCTTTAAGTAAGTGCTTTATCAAAGTCATATAGACGGACTATTTTTCTAAAATGGCTTTGTTTTCTAAGAGTTTTAACTTCTTCCCCAGTTTCTTCCACTTTCTATAGCCTTTAAATATGTACTTTACTGTTCTTTCTGACTTCGCTACTATTTTTGCCACCCATAAGATTGGTTTTTGTAAAGGTATCATTACCTGAGTCTGCTTTCTGCCTAGGTGTACAACACTGAATATAAGCTCTCTGTTTCACCTTAATGCATAATGCCGCTTCGTACTACTGATGAAATTTTCATGAGGACATGCTGAACCTCTTAATAGTGTATACAAAACTGACCTTTAAGTTATTGGCTTTCGGGACTCGCATTTACAACCGTGCCATCAGTTGAATGTAAATTATAATGATACAAATGTAAGGACAACACAAGACTGTCCCCAAGCAAAGAAAATCTCTGACATGGCTGTAAATTGAACCTGGGACCCTATGGTTAACAATCAGCCACACTGATCACAGTGCTACCAAACGGACTTGAAAGCATTGATGGTGCAATGTTTTCCTTAGTCACCACTGTACTTGTTTACTGCAACCACCAACATAGGTTTCCGATAACAGCCATGGGAGGCCAAGTGCAATAACACACTGAAGTGACAAATTTCATGGCATACAGAAATGCACATACACAAATGGCAGAAGTATTGTGTACACAAAGTATAAAAGGGCATTTCATTGGAGAATTAAGAGATTTTGAACGCAGAATGCTTGTTGGAGCTAGACACATGGGACATTCCATTTCAGAAATCTTTATGGTCTTCAATATTCTGAGGTCTACAGCATCAAAAGTGTGCCAAGAATACCAATTTCAGGTATTACCTCTCACCATACACAATGAAGTGGTCGACGGCCTTCACTTAACGAACAAGAGCAGCAGCATTTGTGTACAGCTATCAGTCCTCACAGACAAGCAACAGAGTGTGAAATAACTGCAGAATGCAATGTGGGATGCATGAGGAACATATCTGTTAGGACAGCACAGTGAAATTGGCGTTAATGGGATATGGCAGCAGCCTTTGTTAATAGCACAAAATTGCCTGCAGCACTTCTCCTGAGCTCATGACCATATTGGTTGGTCCATAGATGACTTGAAGACTGTGGCCTGGTCAGATGAATCATGATTTCAGTTGGTAAGAGCTGATGGTAGGGTCGGGTGTGGCACAGACCCTATGAAGCAATGCACCCACATTGTGAACGAGGCACTGGGCCAGCAGGTGGTGGCTCCATAATGGTGTGGGCTTTGTTTACATGGAATGGACAGGGTCCTCTGGTGCAGCTGAACCAATGGAGACCATTTGCAGCCATTCACAGACTTCATGTTCCTAAACAATGATGAATGTTATATGGATAATAATGCACCATGTCACTGGGCCACAGTTGTTCAAGATTGTTTTGAAGAATATTCTGTACATTTCGAGCCAATGATTTAGCCACCCCGACCACCTGAAATGAATCCCACCGAACATTTATAGGACACAATCAATAGGTCAGTTCACACACAAAACCCTGCACTGGCAACACTTTTGCAATTATGGACAGCTATAGAGGCAACACGGCTCAATATTTTGGAAAAAATTGGAAATTTGTGGTAAGGTCTTATGGGACTAAACTGCTGAGGTCATCGCTCCCTAAGTTTATGCACTACGTAATCAAACTGAAACTAACTTACGCCAAGGACAACACACACACCCATGCCAGAGGGAGGACTCGAACCTCCGATGGGGGGAGCCCAATATTTTGGCAGGAGGCTTCCAACAACATGTTGAGTCTACGCCACATCAAGTTGCTGCACTATGCTGGGCAAAAGGAGGTCCGATACGATATTATGATGTATCCCATGGCTTGTTACCTCAGTGTATGATAGTTGGATAGTAAATTATTGTGATCTTTCACTGTATGACATCTGTATGTTGTCCTTATTTTGTCTGTATTTGACAGAATTTTATGTTAGATTGGTTTTCCTTTGCTGTTGGCAGCTGATGTCATGGCAACTGTCATTGCACTGTACATTCAGTGTTTACATTTGAGGTAAACTATCAAGTGAATATCGTACCATGCAACAAATCATTCATTTGTTCATATACAATTGTTGGGCTGTGTGCTAATAGTTATGTTGTAAGGTTTTTCTACATTTCCAGAATGCAACTACAGAAAGTAACAATCCTTTTGGTGCATTCTTATTCTAAATTTCTTATTTTATGCATCTGTTTCTTTTCTAGTGTTGCCAACAGATATTCTCCCTCAGTCCAGACATACCACTTCATGACACAGTTGTTCATATCATGGAAAAATTAAAAGACTCTGTCTGGACTAAATATGCAATGCAGCTAGAATATGCTTCAGGAGGCAAACTGTTGGCACAGTCAGTAAAGTAGTTACTTGAATTATGTCATAAAGGCCTTGGAGAATAACTACACAGACACAGATGAAGAGCATATTTCAGTGCTTAACAGTAGACCTTCTATCAGGTATAAATGAAGAATCGTCATGTCAGTTTCTGTCTTTCCCGTAAAATATGTCTCAGCTGTGTGGCCCTTTCCATCACCATCTAACTTTTATTCTACAATGGCATATGATTATGTCAGGGCTATATCTGATACTTGCATGCTACATCCTAGGGAAATTAGTGGCGTCAATGTCCAAATGGGGCTCTAGATTTTCCAAGTGAAGCAATATGTACATCTACAGAATTCCATTGATTTAATGCTTAGTGAATTAAGAGTATGCATGTAAACATGACTATTTCCGAACATGAGTGCCCACATGAGACAAACTGTCACGTGATAAACACTTGCTATTACTGATAAAAGTTATTACAGTCTAGTATGGCTTATGCAGTGAGCATGCTGAATGTCTTTGCCCACAGAAAGAAAACTAGTTGCAAATACACTAACCCAATTATCTCTGAAGGAAAAGTAACTAGATTTGTGATAAAGTACACTGGTTAATAACTTTCAAGCCTGTTTTGTTTGAAAAAGTGAAAAAGATTTACTTTCACAGAGCATTGACGTACTGTCCAGCTGTAAATAAAATGATTATGTAAGTGTAAAACTCATTTGTTTTTGAAATTCATTAGTTATTTTTACAGATATCATAACTCAGTGTATTGCCCTGACCTGTGTTGACTGCTACCGCCATGCAGCAGCACAGCTCAGTCACTGCTGGAATGCAGATTTTTCTTCCTGTCTGCATTAAAAATTACTTTGTTTGTAATGTGAAATGTACCAATGGTTTCCATTGAAAATGGGTGTCACATGAAAGATGTGATGAGCAGAATTTGTTTGGAGTGACTCTAGCTTCACACTGCAAAAACTAACCTGCAAATATCTGCTGAAACACCAGAGAAAATGCAACTAATGATTCTTTAGACGGGAGAGCCTGTATACTGCTGACTGGGCAAAATTGTAAAACAAAATGTTCTGGGATGAGAAAAGTGTGTGAGAGACAGAGACTTTACCTGACGTTAAGTTTAAATCTTTCATTTTAGTGGGAATGCTTAAATGCATGGAATCTCAACTAGTAACTTTCACAGAAAATTCTGCGGTTTGGTGTGAAATAATTTGAAGGACATAGTGCCATTTGTACACTGAGTTACTACAGCTAACAGCTACACTTAAAATAAAAACCAAATAAAATAACCAACTGTTTTGTCACAATGTAGACCATGCTTTACAAATCAAATTTTGCATCAACAAATTATGTTGTCTACCTTCCAATGATGAGTATTTCTCCATGAACAAATGTATTTAATTACATACAAAAAGGTGCTTGTCAGTTCATAAGTGGCAAAGTCAAGTTTCACGCAAGATTTTCATGAACAAACTCTCAACCTGGCGTCCCCAAGATGGCAGACAAGCCTGGGACAAGCAAATGTCACTTGAATTTTTACTGATAAATGATGTCAAAATGACACGTCTTCCATAAAACTAAAGGTGACTATGAAACTCACCAGTAGTCGACAGACGAATAACTTTGAAGATGCCATATTTGATTTTGTCATTTTTACCTATGTATTTGATGGTTTTCACTTCATAATTTGTGTATTATGACACTAAGCTGTTTCAAGGCAACAGCACATTGAAGATTTATCACAAACACATCACTTTGAACAATTTGTTATATTTAAATGTCCGCTACTGACAAATCAGTGGTAAAAGCCTTTAGGAAATCCTTAGATAAAAGGCACTTATCACAAGTCACAGTTTAGCATAGTGTAGTGGATAGACGTGTGCAGTTACAATGTCCAAAATAGTATGTTCATATATTAAAACACTTCTTATACACCTTTGGGTTTGTAAAAAATTCTGAGTCTTTCCTGTTAATTTAATAGAAGTACAATATGTAATGTTCTCTGTTCAATTTTGTGAACATGCTAGGAAATATGGACAAATAAATTGCAAGCATAGTCGTTTGAATCACAGTCACATTAAATACAAAAATTTCAGAGATAATGTGATACTGATTGTTACAAATTATATGCCGGTATAACTAGTTTCTCATATTGACTAGCAAATATAGATAAAATACTGAGAGTTATGTGACAACTTTCTTTTTTAATCAGCTTAAAGTGTATATTTTGCAATGAATTGCAATGCTTACTTTGCCTTTAAGAGCAAAGATTGAAATAAGAATAAAAATCAGAAATAAAATAAAAACAATAGTGCTTGTTTTTTGATTCCACTATAAACATAACGAATATGTTCCTTCAGTTCACAATACACTGAGGTGACGAAAGTCATGGAATATCTCCTAATATCATGTCAGACATCCTTTTGCACGGTGTAGTGCAGCAACTCAATGTGGCATGGACTGAACAAGTCACTAGAAGTCCCCTGCAGAAATACTGAGCCATGCTGTCTTTAAAGCCATCCAAAACTGCGAAAGTGTTGCTGGTGCAGGGTTTTGTGCACAAGCTGACCTCTCTAGTAGGTCCAATAAATACTCAATTGGATTCATGGTGGGAAATCTGGGTGGCTAAATCATTCACTCGAATTGTCCAGAATGTTCTTCAAATGAATTGTGAACAATTGTGGCATGATGACATTGCACAGTGTCATCCATAAAAAATCCATCATTGTTTGGGAAAATGAAGTCCATGAAAGGCTGCAAATAGTCTCCACTGGTTCAGCTGGACCAGAGGAACTGGACCACTCCATGTAAACACTGCCCATGCCATTACAGAGCCACCACCAATGCCTTCTTGACAACTTGGGTCCATGACTTCATGGTGTCTGTGCCACACTCAAAGCCTACTATCAGCTCTTTCCAACTGAAACTAGAATTCATCTAGCCAGGCCACATTCTTCCTGTCACCTAGGGTCCAACTGATATTGTCTTGAGACCAGGAGAGACGCTGTGGTTGATGTCATGCTGCTGGCAAAGACACTCCCGTCAGTTGTCTGCTGCCATAGCCCACAAGCACTACATTTCGCTGCACTGCCCTAACATCCCACATTGATTTCTGCAGTTATTTTGTACAATACTGCTTGTCTGTTAGCACAGACAACTCCACACAAATGCCACTACTCTGTCATTTAGTGAAAGCTGCTGACCTCTGCATTGTCCGTAATGAGAGGTAATACCTGAAAAGCGTTATTTTTGGCACACTCCTGACACTGTGGATCTCAGAATATTTAATTCCCCAACAACTGCAAAAATGGAATGTCCCATGCACCTATCTCCAACAACCATTCTGCATTCACAGTCTGATAGTTTGCGTAGTGTGGCCATAATCACATTTTCAGATGAATCACCTGAGTACAAATGACAGTTACACCAATGTACCACCCTTTTATACCCTGCGTATGCGATATTGCAACCATCTGTATATGTGCATATCACTATTTCATGACTCTTGTCACCTCAGTGTATACACTAATACTACGAAACATTATCATCACTGACCAGCTCGAGACTGAATGCCATCTAGTGGTAATTACAGGTGTGTGATGTCATGAGGAACTTATGTAACTGGAACAGAGAAGAGGAATCATTCTAGCGATAACATTGCTGGAAATGGGGAAAACCACTGACGTAAGTGACTTTGACGAGGGTCAGATTGTTATGGCTTGGCACCTAGGAACTGGGATGCTCTCAGCCCTTGTGATGCCACTTGAGGAGTTACATGACTGAGGAGTAGCTCAGCTTCAGTCACGAAAGCTGACAACGGCCGGGAGAGCGGAGTGCTTACCACATGCCCCTCCATATCCGCATCCAGTGACGGCTAGGGCCTCCTGTCGGGTAGACCGTTCGCCTGGTGCAGGTCTTTCGATTTGACGCCACTTCAGCGACCTGCGTGTCGATGGGGATGAAATGATGATGATTAGGACAACACAACACCCAGTCCCTGAGCGGAGAAAATCTCCAACCCAGCCGGGAATCGAACCCGGGCCCTTAGGACTGACAGTCTGTCATGCTGACCACTCAGCTACCGGGGCGGACACGGCTATAGTAATGTGTTGGACATCCACATTCCATCACCCAATGTGGAGGTCACACGCTTCACTGCTCTATGAAGCAGGCTAGGCTGTGATCAGTGGCAGATAAGATAAATGTAAATGGTGGAGCATGCACAAGTGTTTGGAGCATCCCATTCACCACACATAATTGAATATGGGGCTTTACAGCAGACAACCCCTATGTGGTACCACATTCACACAATGACATACTCAGTTATGATTGCTGTGGGCACAGTATCAAGATTTGGCAATGACCCCCAACCACCCACCAACCCTTGGCTGTGACGTCACAGCTGCCACTGCCAAAGGCACGAAGTAGCACTATGTGGCAGCCATGACGTCATGGCCAAGGGTCGGTGGGTGGCTGGGGGTCGTTGACAAGTAATCAGTTATGGAAATTTCTTAATTTGCATTGCAAATGAGGACACGAGCAGGTATATAAGCGGAGTCACTGGAAGTGTATAACGATTTCCGTCAGTACCTGATGAACAAGTGCTTTAGTCATTGGGCTGAGTAGTGAAATGTTTACTTGCAAACAGGGGTGTCTAAAAGAGGCAGGTATTTTTTATATTATTTTAATTAGTGCATATTATCTCGGAGTGATACAATGAGTTCATCCGATCCCAATGAGAATAGTAATAGTGTTTCATTATTGAGCAATGAATCGTTTCCTCCGAGACAGAACATTAATAACCAAGCTATCCGTCGCTTAATTTTTGAAAGTGACAGTAATGGTGACAAACTATCTCATATTCACAGTAGAGAATCTGATGAACAGGTTTACTCATCATTGTGCAGACTGGGCTGCATGTATTGATGAAAAAGAACCTGTATCTACAAAAGACTTGCACTATGGTGGACAGACAATAGTATTAAAAGGTTTGGGATGGCCAAGCTGTTTATATGATAATGCAGTAATGAAAGCTGTACCAAATACAACTTATAAATTATTTACTAGAAATGAAGAATTTGAAAGACTTTTTAATTGGAGTGCTATCCCTTTTAGAAGATATGATCATTTATGCGAATTTGTTTTTTAAAACATAAAGATTTAACAACGTGGACACGATTTGATACAATGCGTAAATTACGATATAGAATTAAAATTGTCAATGTAAATTATAAATTAATATCACTTAATCATCCGCACAATTACTGTCTTAAACATTATAACCATATGCGTAAAAACCTGTTCTATATAATGTATTGTGCACAATTTTTTACGGCCGAGGATTGGTGGGTGGCTGGGGGTCATTGGCAAGTAATCAGTTATGGAAATTTCTTCATTTGCATTGCAAGTGAGGCCACGAGCATGTATATAAGCAATAAGCGGAGTTGTTGGATCTTCTGGTTAGTTCTACTTAGTTAACGATGGGTTATGGAGTCAAACCGTGGGAAGTTTAAAAAGTATACCGCTCATGGTGAACAAAAACAATTACCTTGGTCAGCAATACAAGAGATTAATCATAAACATGCCGCAAAACGTAAGAGAGATATTTTAGATGAATCTTTAGAGTTAACTACTGAAGATAGAGATTTTTTTGATGCTTTAGAAGATCCTCATTTAATTGAATTATTTGGTGGGACTCTATCTGAAGTGAAACTTCCTAAACAAGACAACCAGCCTACACCAGGACCTTCTTCAAGATCTGATAATCAACCTAATTTAATAGACAACGAGCTACAAGATCAAGGATCACAAATTCCGAGTACTTCTGCATCCACGGAAATGGATATAGAACAACAACCACTGTCTGCTCAACAAATACATCATGGTACTATGTGTATTAATAGTATTGCAGCAAAAGGTCATATACAAAATATCTTATGGGGTTCAAGTTCAATGAATGATTATCCTACATGTTTAACTGTTCTACATAATTGGCCTTTTTATGATTCTTTTATAATACCACATGGTAAATCTGATGATAATGGAAATTTATTTGGTACTCATGAAGTATTCGGAGTTCATCATTTACATAAGTTGTATGAAGTAGGTATTGCTTCAAAAGCTGTTGATCAAAATATATCATTTAATTATGAATACAAACCAACTATTGGTATTATTAAGAGTAGAAAACGTGCCCACAGATTTGATGGTAATGGAACACAATACTATTTAGGAACTCATGGTTATCCAGGATGTTTTTGTAATACTGATAGTAAAGTATTTAAAAAAGTTGCACAAAAATCTGTAAAGTCTTTGTCTGTTCATTTGAATTATTTTAATAAAGATCAAGGTATTGAGAAATCTCATCTTGTTATCATTTAAATAGACCTACAAGTGTTAAATTAATGCCTTGTTTTACACTGGCTATTAATCCTGTTCCCAATAATGCACTAGGAGATTCAAATAGTCATGTCAATTGTAAAGTAACTGTAAAAATTACTACAGCAATTGAAATAGGATTTTCTATAGAAACATACAATACTTTAGTAGAAACATTAGATCACTCTGGAGAACTTTATATGAAAGGTGATAGTGATACTGTAACTTCAATTTACAGTGGTATATCATTTGATTCAGGAGTAGCAACAGCTATAAATGCAGGTACCACTGGTAATGCCAATATTGTATTAGATGCACCAAAGAAGAAGAGACAAAGTACATGAAAATAGAGATGTGGAAAGTATAGAAATAGAAGATTTAAGTAAAGACACTCATCGTTGATGTAATTAAATACATTTATTGTATATTTTCATTGTAACAACTCATATTCAATAAACAAATTATACAATGTATAAGGATTTAATTCTTTGACAATTCTTGTATTTCACGATTTCCAATATTATTATACAATCCTTTCATCCCATAAATGACCTTTAAAATAATCACAATTTGAACATACAATAACTGGAGTTTTAGCTAGTGTATAATCTCCTTCAAACTTAATAGGTATATTGGTAGGATTAACAGAAAATATTGTTTTTAATTGTTCAAAACATGCGGGATCATAATTTGGATCATCCATGACAATTAATCGTTTTCTAGCACATTCTTGTAATCCAAATGATACATATTTATTATTTTTATTACACCAACCAGTATTTAACATTGCTGATGCAACCATTTGCACAAATGTGAATTTAAATGAAGTTGGTTCTCCTATTAAATTTAAACAATTCTTTTTTCCATTTCTTCTATTAAGTATATGAAATAATGTAATGATGAAATGTCTTATAACTTCTTCATCATCTTGAAATTGATATCGTAACAGATCTTTTACAATGTTTCCACTAATATTTTCATCATAATAATAATCATTAAAATTAGAAGCATAAGATTCAAAATAAACACAATGAGCTTTACATATATATTCATAAAGTTGAAGTACACTCAAATGACTTGTTTCAATTTTAATGTGTTTAATGACATTCGCTAACAATCTATCATTAAGTGTACGAAGTGTTATATTGGATCTCCACATAAAAATTTCTATTACTATATTAATTGGTACAGTCAAATTATTTTTTACTACACGTACGAGTTCCTCAAAGGGAATTTTTTTTTGTGACCTGTTGTCCACTTTTCGTATGCCTGTTGAGATGTTGTGATGTTACTATTAGATTCCTTACAGCTTGATTCAAGTAAGAATGGCTTGTATCCAGATTTACATACAATTTCATTTACCTCTTTTTGTGTCTCCACCATTGAGGCCTGTTGATATGTTTTATCATCTGAGTTGAATAAAACTGAGCAATCATATAAAACGGTTGTTTGTCCTCGATCCATGAAGAGGATGTAATAGCACTGTTTTTTTTTTTAACTGAAATACTGCAATAGATCTGTAAAATAAAAATATGTTTATAGTATTTTACAAATCACATTGTGTTCCTTGATTTACAGAACGTATTAAATCTTTAGTGAAAATACTTTCAATGCCTTGTGCAAATGTAGCAGTTAAACATATTCTACAAAATAAAATCTCACTCATTTGTAGCATAGTTTCAAAATAATGAGCCTTTGATATACAAATTATTTCTTGAGGATTAAATCCATAACGATCCTGAGTCAGTTACTCAGTTAAATATAATACATTATTAGGTGTATTTACAAAATGGTTATTAGTATTCGTAATTTTCCTTCATCATGAGTGTTAACAATAACATTTAAATAACAATTTGTGCACAATACATTATATAGAACAGGTTTACGCATATGGTCATAATGTCTACGACAGTAATTGTGTGGATGATTAAGTGATATTAATTTATAATTTACATTGACAATTTTAATTGTATATCGTAATTTAAACATTGTATCAAATCGTGTCCATGTTATTAAATCTTTATGTTTTAAAGAACAAATTCGCATAAATGATCATATCTTCTAAAAGGGATAGCACTCCAATTAAAATGTCTTTCAAATTCTTCATTTCTAGTAAATAATTTATAAGTTGTATTTGGTAAAGCTTTCATTACTGCATTATCAAATAAACAGCTTGGCCATCCCAAACCTTTTAATACTATTGTCTGTCCACCATAGTGCAAGTCTTTTGTAGATACAGGTACTTTTTCATCAATACATGTGGCCCAGTCTGCACGACGACGAGTAAACCTGTTCATCAGATTCTCTACTGCGAATATGAGATAGTTCATTGTCACCATCACTGTCACTTTCAAAATTTAAGCAATGGATAGCTTGGTTGTTAATGTTCTGTCTCGGAGGAAACAATTCATTGCTCAATAATGAAACACTACTACTACTCTCGTTGAAATCGGATGAACTCATTGTATTGTTCCGAGATAACACACACTAATTAAAATAATATAAAAAATACCTGTCTCTTTTAGATGCAGATATGAGACAAGCACTTGCTTTCAGACTGTTTGCCACAAACAAACCATGTTACAAAGAGAAATCTTGCAGAAAATAGTATTTTAGTTCATACTAAAGCCCTCTGTGATACTATTTGAAACTAACAGGACCCCTATTCCATCGGTAACTATTATAGTATTACAATGGTTGCATTAGAGCACTCAGATGCACCAAACCCCCATGCAGTAAATCACAGTTTTAACATATTTTAACATTTATGGCACACTTTATATGAAGACATCTTAAAAATAGACTCTCCATGGAACATTGTAAGACAATAAAAGATTAGCCTGAAAAAATTTTTACCCTGGTCTACCCCATTACATTTTATGTGTAGTTTACAGATCTAGGTTTCAGAAGTGAATTATCTGACACAAAGGAAATACCATCTGTTTCTTTACATACATAAATAAAAATGTGAAATGTGCAGATTTTGCACTTAGCTGGTTTTGTGACACCTACTACATTAATGTCCCATAGACGAACACTGTAGCATTAGTGTATCTCACTAAAATGTGTCTTTGGTATGAGCCAGCTAAAAATGTAGCAAAGAATGAATATAACCTGTTTAACATATGCCATAATGTAAGAAATAAATATCTCATGAAAAGGCATGTGACACTGTTGATAGTTATCTGTCTGTTAGATGAAATTGTTAAGCTGGGTGACCTCCTGGGTGCTGTTCAAGTTGAGGATGTTCCATATTAGAATTTGGTTTCACTCACTGTCTCCTCACCAGATACAAAATATGACACTAGACACATGCATCATCACAGTCATCTACAATGAACAGATATACTTATGACACAACTGTCACATTTCATGCAGTAAAGGTGCCATTGTGTGCGAAGAAAGAAAAACTGTTCAATTATACAACTGAGCTACCCATCCGGTGTATCCCATTCAAATGTGCCATATGATATTCAGTTTCTACTAAAAACTGGAAACTACCTTCACCACACCAGGAAACTATGGATCATCAGATGGCCTTACTCATTGGTGAGTGAAAAGTATGTTATTTCATCAGTGTGAAATGAGACACAATACCAGTGAATACTGTACTTAAACAGCCACAACTTATTTTATGCCACTTCCAGTAACTCTTCATTCTAATGATATGTGGCTCTGTACTTCCACAATGAAGTGATAGTGTATAATAAGATGGAACATTAAGCCATGTGATTGCTGCACATGCATGCTGCTACATCTTCCAATTTGTTTCCCTGATTTCCTACGCACCCAGTACCCAACATAATGGTGACTGCTTCCCCACAGCAATGGCTACCAATATGCTGTCACAAATACAGTGAACTTACTCCCAGATCAAGAGTATTGCCCTGCATTACCTATGCTTTGAAAAAGTTCCACATACATATTTATAAAGTGAAATTATATTTACTGGCAAATCACAAGCCACTAATAGTAATATTCAATCGAGCTTGAAATGTTACAAGATACAATGCTCAAGATTCTAACACTAAGCTACGATCCTGACATTAGAAATACATCACTATTCCACCATCACACATGAAAATGCCAATGTATTGTCACACCTTTCAATAAGTTTGTATATTGCATTACTAGATATAATCCCTCCAATAATGATTAATGGTTTTCTATGTGATGCTGCACCAGTCACAAAAGAAACAGACTTCAGCTCAGTGCTTCAACAGATACACAAATATGTGCTGTCTTTCACTAAATTGGGTCACCAATTTGCTGTTGCATTCTAAGTGAATTGTTAACATGGCAAAACATGCCAACTGTCCTTATTCTCTGAATCAAGCAATCTACACAAGCTGGCAACATCATAGGTTGTATCAGGTTTTAGAGGAAGTTCTCTTCTGAAAACTGTCTTTGCTGTCTGTCTGTGCCTGAACAAATTGATCTTCAGGGCTCTTGAGCCTACCGTCCACACAGTAGCTTCCACCAGCTGCTACCCTGGTTTTAACATTGAAGTGACTACCTCTGTTTCCCAGTGCTGGGACCTGTTTATTATTGTTGTTAGATGTTCTATGGAAAATGACTGTGATAAATGGAGTGTGTAGCAAGTGGTGCACATTCCAGATGGACCACTCAATATTTACATTCTTAAATACATTTCTGAAGAACTTAATGTGACAACTCGATATGGTATGAATTGACTATCACAGTCAAAATGTTTAAAAACAGTAATTGCAAAATTAGTCATATGACAACTGCTCAGGTAGACTATGGCTTGGAGTACATAATATGCCACTATGATAAAAAATTATCAACACATTCATGCAAATTACTCACTTATGATGATTCCTTTATGTCAAATGTTTATGATGACAAAATAAATAACTACAAAAGAAGTGGGGTACAAAACATTAAGAAGCAATAAGATATGAAACACTTTTTACTTTAAAAATATTATCCATGTGCAGACTTTATGCACAGTGAGATTTTCTTAGGATTTGATCACTGAAATTTCCAATGGTCACATCATGCTGATTAAACAAGAAATAAAAAAATAAATAAAATAAAAAAAAACTTACTCAAATATGTCGGGGGAGGTGTAAAGTAACAACCAAAGGAACCATCTGTAATGATCCAGCCTATTTCCAGGCTGCTATGTGTCATTATGGTTGACGGAAGTGGTGAGTGCGTGAGAGAGAAAGAGAGAGAGAGAGAGAGAGAGAGAGAGAGAGAGAGAGAGGCATATAGTGAAACAATGATAGCGTTAACAAATGTTTACTTCCAGCAGCCTTGTAGACTATGGTGACCATCTTCGGGGGCACCCTGCGTCCGTGCAAATGCAGCTGGTTGCGGAATATGCTGATGCCCTAATGGCACCTATGATGTCCACTGTCCTGGGTGGTGGCCAGCAGCTATTGCAGTGCTGAATGGGTTGCCACTAGGCAAAGAATGAGCAAGGCCCACCCACATCTTCTGGAGTTTTGCTGGCTATGCAACCCCACACATACTCATGGTCCCCATGTCATGTGCTCAGATGCAATAGGCAACACTAGGTGTTTGATGACATGCAGCAACGCCTCAGTCACCCACCATGGGTCAACCAGGACAATGGCCAATGATGTCTAGGTGGTTTGGTGGTCACATGGGCATGTCTCCCCTAGCCAGGCCAACAGCCAAAGTTCCTCAGAGGGTGGAGGCTAGGTGTACACCAACTCCCTGCACTGGTGAAGTTTCCCAAGTCCCACAGCCACGCCATAGGGATAGCATGTCTCATGCCTGGACTTGATAAGTTAATCAATGGGCTGGCAGGTGGCAGATCTTCATCACAAGGGATTAGCTCAGGCTTCTTCTAACTCTCAAAAGCCCATCATTCTCTCCAGTTCAAGATGCAGATAGGATGGCAGTATGAGTGAATGTCTTGAGCCTTTAAGCTTGATTATTTACACCCTTATGGCTATGCATCTGCCACAGTCAAACTCAGAGGGATCTGAGGGAGGGGGGAGTCCACTCTATTTACAATGTGTGTGTTTCTTGGTAGCCTGCAAAGTGCTCTGATTTACAAAATGTTACTTTACTCTTTGTCACACGGTGTTGCGACATTGACTGTTCTATGCGCTTTGGCTCTGACTGATGTCAGAAACGTCTTCCAGCTGGATTGTTTTGACATAATGTCAACAGTACTGCCCAGTGGCTGGCTTACTTGGTTAGCATGTCACCAAGCTGGCCTCCCTTGCCTTGCTGCAGCTGGAATCAAACTTTAAAAATTTGCACCCAGCACATCATATCAGGTGGAACACTGTACATGTGGTGTGGCCCAAAGAACGTGGTGTCACAGCAAGGTTCGCACCTTACAACAAAACCACAAAAAACAATAGTTTCTGCATGCAACATCGACAAGTGAGAAATGCCGGCGTAGCCATGACTCCTAGACCTTTGCTATGCCACTGCAATCAGTGATGTACATATGGGTGACCCGAGGACCACTCAACTCAATTAACAGTCAGCAATCAAGATGACAGCATCGTCAAAGATAGGCCACCAGATTATTAAACGTCTTAGGCAGAACTAAATGTGAACATTATGTCAGTGATTTTTCATGTGAAGAGTCTTCTAAATCTGTCTGTATCAAGCGATAGTTTTTATTCACAGTTGTAAATATTGAGAACATTCCAGTGGAAATGGACTGCACCAAGTTATGTAAATCTTCAACTCTATGTTGTAATAAAGTGAACTAGTATTTTATGTGTGAAAGTTCCACTCAATCTTCTCCCAGAGGAAACCAACAACCCACCACTCTACTAGCGAGTCTACTTTCATTCTGCACAACAGTACCTAAGACACCACAGCAGTAAACGTGCTTTCATAGACACTGTGGCTAAGACAAATAGCTCACAATGTGAAAGGTAATAACAGCTGTAGCATACACATCATACAGAAATCAAATTTGATGCCCTTACTATAGACTGATATTATCAGTTCATTTCCAGTTTCTATGGTATTGCTGATGTGTCAGTGGTTGGGGATTTCCAAGTAGACTGTGGGCACTTTTGAGAAGTTGGAATTAGTCAATCTGTTCATCAGAGACAAGAATATTGTGCCCCAGGGAAGGGTGATCCAACCATTATTATTCTCTTGGGCAGCAATCTGTCATTGTTTGCTGATGATGATGTGGTGTATGGTAAGGTGTGAAAGTTGAGTCACTGTAGTAGGATAGAAGATGACTTGGACAAAATTTCTAGTTGATGTGAAGAATGGCAGCTAGCTCTAAAAAAAAAGGAAGAAGAAGAAGTTATTGTGTATGAATAGGGAAAACAATCCCGTTATGTTCAGATACACCATTAGCATCGTCCTTCTTGACATCATCACATTGTTTAAATATCTGGGTGTAATGTTGCAAAGTAATATATGGAACAGGCATGTGAGGATTGTGGTGGTGGTGGTGGTGGTGGTGGTGGTGGTGGGGAGGGGGGGGTTGCGAATGGTTGAGTTTGGTTTATTGGGAGGCTTTTAGGAAATTGTGGTTCATTCGTAAAGGAGGCCGCATATAGGATGCTAGTGCAATCTGCTCTCGAGTACTGCTCAAGTGCTTGGGATCCATACTATCTCGGATTAAAGGAAAACATTGTAGCAGTTCAGAGGCGGGCTATTAGATTTGTTGCTGGTAGGTCTGAAAAACATGCAAGTGTTACAGAGATGCTTTAGGAACTCAAATGGGAATCCCTGGATGGATGGTGACATTCTTTTTGAGAAACACTATTAAGAAAAATTAAAGAATTGGCATTTGAAGATGACTGCAGAATGATTCTACTGTCTCCAACATACAGTGTGCAGAGGCATATAGACAATTGCTTTTCCCGTGCAAGGTAACATCCACCACACACCATATGGTGGCTTGTAGAGTATCTATGTAGATGTAGATGTAGGCAACTGGTGCTTCATCTACATCTACATTTATACTCCACAAGCCACCCAATGGTGTGTGGCGGAGGGCACTTTACATGCCACTGTCATTACCTCCATTTTCTGTTCCAGTCACGTATGGTTCGCAGGAAGAACGACTGCCGGAAAGCCTCCGTGCGTGTTCGCAATTAGTCTATGTTAAGGGTCAGTTGCCACTCCCTGCACCAAGTGCCTACCCGCTGCAGATCTTCCTGCATTTTGCTACAATTTTCTAATGCTGCAACTTCTCTGTATACTACAGCATCATCCGCAAAAAGCCGCATGGAACTTCCGACACTATCTACTAGGTCATTTATATATATTGTGAATGGCAAAGGCCCACAAGTGCAAACAAAAAATTAATTTTAAAGAATAAGTAGTTTGAAAGTGGTAAGAAGAAATACTTGAGTCACTACAGTAACTGATATTTATAAGAAATAATTTTGTTAAACTAACTGTAAAAATCTCGAGAAATGACCTCTACGGCAGCCATTAGCAGTACATGCAAAACTGATTTCTATACAGATGACTTGTTGGAAGTTGGATAGCAGATGAAATCTTAATTTCAGGTGAAGTAACTAAATAACTGGTGTATTCTTAATCTGAATTATAACAAAGGATTAGGGCACATAACTTGCTCTATGTGGAATAAAATTGTGTTTAAATTGAGTGACTTTTATCATTTCAGAACAATGTTAATATACACTGACTGCCTACAATGTGAATGAACAAGGAAGAGATGATGAAATAAAATGAAACTTCATGGGCTGAGAGGATATGCAATATTATTTCAATGATTACAAAACTGAGTCAAATTCACAAAGAACTTGGCAGCATGAGTACATTTAACAATATGATGTTTCATCCACCTCCCACCCCCTTACCCCAGCCTAGATGCATGTACTGACATAGTGGGGAAGAGTGTCAAAGCCACTGTACTCTCTCCTGAGGCAGCTGGCCCGCTATTTTCATAACTGGTCCTTTACAGCCTAGATACTGGCAGCACTACAGTTCATGTCTGAGCTGGTACTACACACATGCTATCAGGGGCAGATATTGCTGGCCATGGAAGTACCTCAGCATCACACAGACAGTTATGAGAGGGACACACACACACACACACACACACACACACACACACACACACACACACAGAACTGCAGTTGCAGGCAACTGAAACCACAGTGTGTGTGTGCGTATGTGTGTCTATTCTTGACAAAGGCCATTGACCAAAAGCTTTAAGTGTGAAAATCTGTCTGTTGTGCCTATCTGTGACTCAGCATCATCATTAGATAGTGAGTAGCAACTTTCCTTCTCATAATATTGTTACGTTACATTCTGGATTTTCCATTGTTTGATTTTCACACAGACAATTCATAGACACATGAACCATGTGTCAACAAGTACCGTCCTGTTGAAAAATGACACAAAGATAGTGTCACACAAGTAACACATGAGGATGCGTGATGCCAATCCCTACCAGCTGTGACCTGAAGTCATACTCAATAGCTGCCCACACCATAACACCAAGGTAATTCCTCCGTGCCTCTCCAGAATGTTGCATGAATGGGAACTCTCCCCAGGTCTCTTCCACACTCATCAATGTCTGTTGTCTGTGGTAGTGCATATCCGTGACTCATCACTAAAAACAGTGATGTTAATGACAGCCTATGCATATGATGGTAATTCCATAGTCCAGTTGCTGTTAGTCTCTGATCAGTAGGGTGGGACGATACAGAATGCTGCAGGGAGTCCATTGCTAACTATCACATTCAAACGCACAACAAATCTGGATAGTGCACAAATCAACTTGTAGGCCAAATGGAGAGCTACAATGAGGTCCCCAGGGCCCTTTCAAACTATGTCAGATGCTGATAACAGAGTGTTGCACAAGTATGCAGCATCTCTATGTCCTTCACTCCTATCACTCAATGTCTGACACTGTTCGTAGCCCTTACGTACCTTACCCAGCCTGTTAACAACAATAACTAATGCACTCTGATGGCCATTCTATCTGTCAGAAAGAATTGAAATTCTTAATAATTTACAAAGCCAATGGGCCATATTCTGAGTGCTTCAATTTTTTGTCAAGCACTGTAGTTGCCTGTAAGTGGAAGATGCAGTGCGCAAGTTGGTTTGGACACAGCTCAGTTCAGTACTCATATGCATATCTGATATTATGAACCCCTTTCTCTTGTCAGATTTCTACAAAGACAGACAACTATACCAGAGTTGGAAAAATACATATGATACCTCAGTGACGTATCTTATATGAGAATCACTCAGCATATTTCATCAAGATAATTTGCTGAATAATTCAGAAACGTATCTGGATGATCACAGAGTTGCCAATGTTTTTTGTGAAGCTGGAAAATCTGGAGCACTTTAACCCAAGGAAGGCTGTGTTCCCATAGCCATTCCATTTCTTGGGTGGATCCAAATACATTGTGTCATTAATCAGAACCAGAGCTGGCCTGGTTTGGTGTCACAAATATAACAAAGTCATCTACCAAGGTGACAGTACACCAAGATGCCAAAAGGATACACAACTAAGTTTTTATTTCCATTTCTGCAACTGATTTAATGGGCTAATTCAAAGCTAGATATAATGCTCAGACGCACGGACAATGACCAATGACTTGCACATTAAGTTAAGAGGTTTACTAACTGATATTGCTATGTAATTTCTACATGACACCTCACAGTTGGCACAGTTTGCTCACAATTTAGTTCCTGGTAGGTTTCATACCACTGACATCTTTATGGCAACAGAGTGTTCACATGATAAATGTTCAGGTGTCTGTACGACTCAGTTGGTGATGCTAATTTTAATTTTGTTTAATCCACTGTTTGACTTTTGAAGTACTCCCACTGTTGCCTGCCTCACGCACAGTGTCAAATATCATACTGGCTGAAAAGTCAGAATTGAATGCAGCTCATCACTGTTGTATTTTGGAAACACAATATGAAAGGCTTATTTCAATAGTGGTACAAATCCATTTTTGTTCATTCTGAGATACAAAATCCTAAAGTTAAATGCAGATTTTTCAGTGCTAATTTAACTTTAGGACTCTGTATCTCAGAATGAACACAAATGGACTTGTACCACTACTGAAATAAGCCCTTCATATATTCCAAGTTGAAAGTGCATACCATCCTACCAATTCTTTATAATTTGTTTTGTAATGAGCTTTTTTTTCTTTTTTGGCAAAAGAAATAAATTATGGTAAGTGCAACACTAATTCCACTCTTCTTATACACTTTAATTGCAATAGCAAATTTTCTGAGATTTTGTCAGCCTGTGCAGGATGCTAGGGTTAGAGAGAATTCTGACAATGGCCAAGTTTGAACATAATCAATTAGCTCAGACTGAGGCAACTAGCTGGTGCAGAGGTTGTGTGCAAAACACTGAGGGCAATGAGTGGGCTTCAGCTGAACAGTAAGTCTAGCAACTGCTATTTTGATTTTTTTAAGGTGTGGTACCAATTGCAGGCTCAGCAGGGCATAGTCCTCTTGCAGTCAAACATAGATGGCAGCTGAATTATTTCACTGGCTCTATTTTACATGCTATATAATTCTAGTATTGGCCCACGATAGAGGTATTTCAAACAGGCACATACAGGAGTTAGACAGAAACATGGGAATTCTGCGAGAAATCTACACTTCAACATAAATATAGATGCTAGTCAAACCTGTAGATTGCGCTGTTGTATTTGACCACAAAGGTCATCTGTGCAATGTCCCCAAGACATTGTCATGCCAGTCATGGTCAGAGCAGTGCTCTGTTAGTTGCTAGTGCATTATCTTGGAGCTAAGTGAATTCGAATGTGGGCAAATTGTTGATACTGGTATGGAGGTGCTACCATAACCAAAGTTGTGGAAGTATTTGGTGTTTCAAGAGACACAAACAATTTATATTGCATACACAGAAAGCGGTAAAACATCATCCGCTAAGTCACATGATGGATGCTTTTTCATCAAAGCTGTTTGAGTATTATCTGAATGAAGTAATTAGCTCATTGATGCTGTTATTGATACTGAAGTTGTAACCAGATGCTGTAGAAGTAGTGCCAAATACCAGTCAACTTCTAACCCGCAGCTTAGGTAGTGGCCAATGTTGTTAGTAGCTTCTGAATGGATTCACATTAACTTTGTTTGAAAGTTGGCAAAGTCCATCTAGGTGACTGTTGTTGGGACACAATCCAAACTTCACCAAACGGTATCAATATGTCTTTGGGCACTATGGATGCCACCCTGTAAGCATAGCATAGATGCTTGCTATGAAAAGATCCCAAACAGTCTTTTGCAGCAGATTATAACACAAATGTTATGAACAAGTTTTTCATTTTAATGCACCTACATGGTACTACACACAGAACAGCAGTGCTGTTTCATTCAATGAAAAGAAAGGAAATGAAAGTTTAATACTCCATTTATGACAAGATCATTAAACAGAGCACAACCCTGGGTTGAACATAGACAGGAATGGAAGTTGGCCTTGTCCTCTACAGAGGAAAAATCCCAGCTTGAAGAAATTTAAACAAACCACTGGAAACAACTACTTTCACCCAAAACCTTTTGTATGTGAGTCTGGCACCTTAATCACTATGCCACCTCGCTTGATACAAACCAATTGAGAGGCTGAGGAGGTAATTTGTTTGTTTACATACTCATTCTGGAACATGCATAGAACCACCATAACAACTGGGGGGCCAAGCATTTTCCTTTACAATTTCCATACATTCTTAACATTGCAGCTGTAACCTTTCAAACTGGTAAACATTCCAGCCAAGCAGTATTGACCTCATGAAACAATTCAGTAGACAGCATGCTTGGGCACTGAGTACAGTCACAAAAATACATAGATCCAGCATACTACCACTGCAGTCTCACAATGAGTGGAAATTTTTAACTATAAATGGAAGAAAAAATTTGCCACCAAATGTGACTTTACACTGCTCAAATGTCAACAAGATACAAGACACTATGTGCTACAGGCCCAGAATGTTGACATTCCCGATACTTCTAAACAGTGGATAGTCCACCCTGTTGCTCTCCCACTATAATACATATGAATTTCAAAGGTTTAGCAGCCAATAATGGTCTAAATTTAGTTGCGATACCAGTTCATCTTTGTCACCTGAAACCTGAATATACAACTAACCTATGCTAATACGCATTACAAAAAATGAAACAATCACATTGATTTGCAATTATTGTTGTATTGTCAATGGTTGACATACAGGGCGAAGTTACACAACACAGCACATGAAAATTATTTTATATGGGCTGTCACCCTTTATAGTTTCATTATAAATAAGTTGGAATATTTCAGTCAATACACAATTACAATATCTATAGAGTAAATCAGTAAAAAAATGAACTTCACTCATGGAATACATAAAAAAAGTAATGTGGGAAATTTCTTTAAAACTTTTAATTGAAAGATATACACAACATTCACATAAATTTCCATAAATTAGAAATAACTCTTAATTCTGAACCATCAGAGTCACTTCATAAACACAGTACTTGCTCTTTATGACCAGTTTGTGCTTTATTTAGTTTTTATTACAATCCTAGATTCATCACATCCCATTTCATGTTTGCCTTTGTCATGACACAAGACGTGCACAAGTTTCAGATTGTCTAAAGTAAACAGCAGTGTAAAAAAATACTCTGAATTTATCATGTATCCTTCTCGGGCTGCTATCTTTGCTGCCTTTAACATTCCAGGCACTATCTCTCGGCTGCGTTCAATTCTGCAGAAATTAAACAACGATGTTATAACTCTATTGAATGAACAGTCCACACACCTCATCAAACAGCTAAAATGCCCACCTGTGATCAAGATTCCATGTTGAAAACATAATTCTTGCTTCTCGGCTCTCATAAGGGTTAATAACATGACTGTAGGAGCAACAAGGTGAATAAAACAACCCTTGACATTGGAAGTCACCAAATGTTGTACAGAGACGAGTTGATTCAGCAGTTCTATCAAAGTAGCTTCCAAAGTACTGTCTTTGCTTCAAGTAATTTGTAAGACTTGTACAAGCATCAATTAATTTTGACCGTGCTACTTTATTTCTTTTATAAATTTCAGATTTCTGAATTGCAGTCTGAGTTTTGTAAAAGTAACCTCTAATTCGATCCTGAGAACGCTGAAATAAGAACTTCTCTTTTGTATCAGCATTTGTATCGATACCTGAAACATAAATTTGATGTATCAGATGTGCCTCTGCAATTTTTCTGCTTATCATTGTTATACCTCTTATCTCTCTATATGAAAGAAAGATCACAGGGAGAAGAAATGAACCTTCTGAGAGACCAAAAACCATCAGAAAAGAGAACAGAAAAGAAATATAGAAATAAAGACAGAAAGACAAAAGGAAAGGAAGATTAGGTCTGTTATATTCGTCTCAGGTTTTCAGTTGGATCTTCAAGTCAAGCTGTCAGAGTGACAACTTGACTTGAAGATCCGGCTGCAAACGTAACAAGGACATCACAAGTCATTTAGCCAGGAAAGCTTATGAAGCCAACATTAGGGTTTAATTTACCACAGATGATGTGATCATTTGAGAAAGAGCACAAACTTGTACAGGACAAGAATGAGGAAGAATATTGACTACAGTATTTCCAAAGGAACCATCCACACAATTCCCATTACAGATTTAGGGGAACACAGATGTTCAATACCACTTTTAAACAGGAGTGTAACAACATTGTAGTAGATGTTTACAGTGATTCTTTTTCAAAAATGGCTTGCATATGTACAAAAAGTGAAGCCAAAAACTACCAGAAGGGTGTAATTTCACTTTCAATGTCTTGCTAACACCCATTATAACTATACCTGTTATCTGTGTGAATATCATGATCTGTTAAGATAATGGTAGTCATCTCCTTCTGTCTGTCTATGTCTGACCATTTGCTGAGCATTGTTTATCGGATATGGGTATCCTATCAAATCCACATTCTCAGGTGGAACTGGGCGTTACTAAGAGAGCTTTTCAACCGTAGCACTGGAAACATCTAATTGGAATAGCAAAGTTGTACACTGAATGGAGATTGCAGGGAATTGCTTCAAATCCCACAAACAGTACAGGTACACTTAATACTAAAAATGTAATGGAGAAACAATAATTCTTCTCTACAAATGTTCCACAGAACTCTTAGGAAATTTACAAGTACTGGGTTGAAAACACTGCAGTATCTTCATCACAGCATATGCCTTGCTCCATGTAACACTGGACTGTTCCTCACTCTAATAAGAGGCGATAATAGCAGTTTTTCATTGAGAATGAATTTCAGAAAAATGAGGAGGGTTGTCACATGTATAAAAACAAATAAGTTTTGAAAAGTTAGAATAGTAAATTTAATAGGGCTCAGCACATATCAGCACTTACTTGTGAGCTGATTGAAAAAGGGAGTATTCTGTAATCGGAAATTTTTGCAGTTTACTGGACATCACAATTCTATGTAATATCTATAATCTGTTTCATAAAAAAGAAGTTAATATTTTGTGGTGATTTCATTGTTTCTAACAGGTTCTGAGAAGATAATTAAACTAGAAACAATATTTGGTTCACACAATTTGGTTTCAATACTTCATAGTGTGCAGATCAAGGAACCACCCTGACATAATCAGTCATAGCCAATAACGTTAAAAGCAATGAAATATATGCTTACTTGTTAGTGAATGTACTCTTGGATTGTGATGCTCAGCTAGTTAACATAAATAACGTACACTACGGAGACATCACTATGGCAAAAGACAGCATAATTAATAACTCCAAGGCAAAAGATTTAAAAAAAAAAGCTTAATAGAGGCAGCCAGAGATTAAATTTATAGAAAAAATAAAGGCCAATGTCAATTATAACACGTTCCTTGATATGTCTGTTATGATATTCAAATAGCTTTCCAGGTAAAATAATTTGAAAATATATTAAAAAGTCACGTAAAAAGTGAACATTAATTCCTAGTGTGATATGGGTCTCTTTCGAACAGAAGACTGAAGTTTTACTGTAGGAAGGAGAAATAAACACCTGGTTTATGTGTATATTACAAAAATTGCTCAAATTTATTAAAAGATCTAGAAGCAAGCACATTATATAAGAAGTAATTAATTTGGACAACAGAAATAAAAGCATATTGTTAACAGTAGAAACAAATACCAGGACAACATGTTGCTCAATAAGGTGAATCTCTATTGATATGAACAGTAAGATTACAAACAATAATTCAGAGGCAGGAAGAATTTTTAACAATCAATTTTTACACATGAGAGACACACAATATGGTCAAAACGTTTAGCAGAAAACTCATGAAGGATTTTCCAAATGAAATAAATTTCTCAAATATAAAATCTCATACGGACTTGATGGTATTTACAACAGAGTACCGTAATGTATAGTTGTTACTTAATTAGTAACATCCTCTATGAAACATGTAACGCATCTCAAATGATGGATTTTTCACCATATATACACCATTGTATATACACATGCCTCATTAAAAGTTGGGATATCATAGAGTTTATTACAATGACTTCTTATAGTAAACTCATTGAAGCTTGTAAAAAGATAAACGCAAATCCTTCTGAAAACAAGAATGATTTTGGCTAATTACAAAAAATCATTACAAAACAAAGCAGGCTCTCAGCTCTGTACATTTTGAAAAACAAAGGTGAAAATCTTTACCTCATGATGATTATCAGTCTTTAGTAGTATGTCCTCCTTCCACACAGATGAGTTCTTCCACTCTGACGGCATGATCTGGATGAGACCATCAAGTTTATCTTGGAGTATAAGGTCCTATTCCTCAATGGCAGCTTCAGTGAGGTCATGAAGATTGTCAGGTGGATTTGGACACTGTGCAGTGGCCACCTTCAACAGGTCCCACGCATGCTCAATTGCATTCATGTCTGGCGACTGTGTTGGCCAATGCACTTGGTTGATGCTGTATCTTTGAAGATACCAAGACATTGCTAGAGTACGGTGCGGTCTTGCATTGTCATCAGCTAGGACGAAGCTGTCACCGACTTCACATCTGCAGGGCCTTCTCTTGAAGGTGTTGGGGACCAGGAAAATTGTCGTAGGTGGGAATCAGAGGGGTCTGCCATCCCAGCATTACTGCCACCCAGAACATTACATTTACACCAGCAAACGGATGGATTTTCTGAATGTATCTGCTTCCTGCTGCTGCCTAGTGCTTCTCCAAACCCTAACATGTCTAGTGTCCATTTGCAAACCATTCCTGGTCTTGTCAGCAAACATGAAATTACTCTATTCTGCACTGAAATGGTCCATTGTTGATGCAAGAGCCCAGGTCCTTCGACTGAATCAGTTCCTCTGGTTCAGTGCAAAACATCTCATTGGTCTTCTAGAAAGAAGACCACCCTGATGCCATCTTCTACACACTGTTTGGTCTGGCAGCTGATTTTGGATGCCTGTGAGCCTACAGTTGGAGGAAGCGATCCTGCGTTGGTGTTGTCATAAGAGGACGACCACTGCAAACAATAGTGTTCCCATTTCCCATCTCTCTGCACTTTCTCCCCAGCTTAGACACACCACTATGAGTGAAATGTAACCAATTGGCAACATCTTGCTGTGTATGACCTGCTGAAAGTAAAGTCACTATCCTGACTATCAAAGTGTTATATGTCTTTACATGGCATGTTACTATGGTGCTGAAGACAAACTGAATGAAGCTGCTGTTGATATCGAACTGCTCATGGTGTGCCGCTGTGGTAGTGGTATGTTAACATGACAGGGAAATGACCACAAAGCATGCTGGCAGTAAACACCGTCCAATATGTGAACTCTAACTGGATGCAGGTAACGCATGAAGTGCCTAGGTCAATGAGACCTCTAGTATTGCAGACTACATCTTATGATAGTATTCCAAATTTTTTTTAGCACTGTATTTAAAAATTGTATCATAAAACCACCCCATAATAAAGCTTTCAGGAGAGACCTAAATTATCATTACCTTGTTTCACTGCAGACTTCTTAAGAAGTTATGTCTTATTAACTGCACTAAATGTGGCAGTGGCTGAATTTGAACTGCCCACCATGTTACATAGCAGTCAATCACATTACAGAGTGTACAGTACTGCTCATAAAAGTAAATGACACTTGTAACTGCGAGTGCAATTGAGGAAGTTAGGCCTGACACTCATCATGTGCACAATTAAAAAAAAAAAGCAAGCAAGAAAACCTGCTCCCTCTCATTCTTAGGATTTCAAACATGTGAAATGCTCTTGAAGCTGTGAGGTGGAATCAGTGGCAGAACAGCAGCAAGAAATATCTGAAATCTCTACACTTAAAACAGTCACTTCGTAGTTCAATGGTGTAGCTAGCAGATTGACAAACAACTGTATGATAGCAGGATTCAAACTGAATCTCACTTTCATAAATAATATTTTGTTTTACTGCATTAATTTGTTTAACCTATGGATAACATGAAATCAACAGAACAAACACTTCAGGGTTCTTAACAAGATTTTTCAGCCCTCCAAAGGGCACTACATGCTGTTTCTTTACCACTTAATATCCTGTCCAAAGGCCTTCCACTTCAATGACTTTCTACATCCCTGGATCCTGTGAGAAAGCATCTCTATTAGATGAGTAATAAATCTCTTGATTTCTGCCACCTCCTACCAGGCAACTATGGAAACATTCCAAAGGTCATCACAGATTATTGGCATGGTTCGGTTCATCTCTGTCTATATGTTTTCAATGGGGACTGAGGTCTGGCACAGGAGGAGGCCAGCTGAGAAGTAAAATCTCATTCTCATCTGGAAACCACTCCTGTGCCATAGAGCTGATGTATGTATTTGACACAAATCATATTGGAAACAGACTAATCCCTCAGGATGTAGCAAGTGCACAGATGGGATCCCAACATTCCCCATATTACAAGTATAATCATCTGCATCAAGACTACCATCTTTTCTGTGCTGTCAGCAACAGTACAAAGACATGTACACTTCTTTTTTCTAATTTACTGAGTGAATCATAGTGTAAATCAGTACCCTGAGTGGATGCAATTATTGGCATTTGGATTATCTCCACATGCCAAGAATTTTAATCAGTGATTCTGATATCTAACCAAGGCACAGAAATCTCTGTATCTCCAGTTATATGTCAACAGCTGCTTCATAGGTTGAATTCTGCATCATCAGGGGTGATAGGATATAGCTGCACTATAATAACACACAGATAAAACAGTGAGAAAACGGTATGCACTTTAGCCTACTTTGCACGACAACACTGGGTTGCACCACTTGTTGCGTGAAAAGAGTTTCATGTAAATGGTTTTGTACTTCTCTGTACACATGGCAACACCAATGTGAACTTCATTTTGTGACGATGTACTCATAGGTAAAATGAAAGTTCTGGCAGCTGTATGGGTTGTGGAAGAGTTCATGCTTGTTTGCATGAAACTGCTGTCTAAGACAAAAGGTTAAAAAAAAAGTTTGGATTCATGGCTGGATAAAGAAAAGACATCAGCTCTGTTGCTCAGTGACCTTGCTGAAAGGAATTGTACTTAAAGACCCTAGACGTTACTTTAATCATCTAAACTACAATTTGTGAATGGGAAGCACTACTGTGCTGTGTTAAATAAATGAATATTGAACAGATAATTCAGCTTTCCAGATTTCTGTAGCCTCTCCTCTTGTCAACTATTTTC
This sequence comes from Schistocerca piceifrons, assembly GCF_021461385.2. Taxonomy (NCBI): domain Eukaryota; kingdom Metazoa; phylum Arthropoda; class Insecta; order Orthoptera; family Acrididae; genus Schistocerca; species Schistocerca piceifrons. The sequence continues at coordinate 475,964,861 of NC_060149.1, forward strand.
CTTAAAAAAGAACTAGCCAACTTGAACCACAGCATTTTAGTCTTGTAGATGAGGGCTGTTCCACAACCAAATGTTTTGTTCCCTGTAATTTTTTTAAAGACATTTATATAGGTACTCCTAACTGAACAAACTTTGCTCTGCAGTTCAGATACTGCCAACCCATACATGTTCAGGTCATGCATGATGGCCTCAAGTGCAGCAACACATCACTGCATGTTTCTGTAGTCAACTCCACCCAACTCCCACCAACACCCACACATAGCACAGCCACCCAAAAGGTGAACAATTTCCTCATTGCCACTTCATATTTCAGTTTGTTTATACTTTATCGACAAACCTAACACCAAGACTCATGCAACTACTGTCACCAATGCCGGAACAAGCCAGAAGTGTTTAGTTTCACCAACAAGTTGCACAGACATGAGCATGGGTTATGGCTCGTAGCACAGTTGGTTGCAACTTAGTGTTGCTGTAAAAACTAGGCTTTACTTTGTTGCAAATGGACATATTTAGGCAATGCCAATGTAGGACAAAACAGTAACAAAGTTTTGCGGTGGGGTATATATTCCAATTTTTTCTGAAACAATTCAGTAGAAATAACAAAAACCACACCCATGTTGGCTATTGTTCCATAGTGACACCCAACCAACCTCATAAGGTGATAAAATTATTAGCATTTCACAAGAAGTCTTGAACATACACACAGCTATTTCCATAAGCAAAAGAAACCAACTGCAGACTCTGTTTCAGTGTGTTCAAAGTCCCTGTGTTCACCCAAAGGTGATTAGAGATGATGCAGTACAGCATAGAGTATGAAGGAAATTTGTTTACAAAGATATAAATGTCCAAACACACAGAAAAGTATCAGACATATGACTGTTAGGATGTGTAAAGGACAGACTTGTGTGTCTTATGCATCCTGACTTCTTGATTGTGATGCCAGCATATTTATGTTGTCCAGATGTAATGAAATAATAACATGGTATTTATGGTTGGGAGTCCACACCTGAAGAAAATTCGGCCGAAGAGTTGTAAGTCTTTTCAGTTTATGCCACACAGGGCAACCTGCGTGCTGATGATATTGACGTACTGATGAGGACAACACAAGAGCTAGTCCCCGAGTGGAGAAAATCTCTGACTTGGCTGAGCATCAAACCCAGGCCCACTGCATGGCAATCAGACTCGCTGACTATTCAGCTAAGGAGGCAGACTATGCTGCTCAATAAACCAAAGACTGTCCCCCACCTAAATTACCTTTAAAAAGTGGCCCCTGTCAGCCTGGAACACAGCATTGCTGCTCCACCACACTTAGAAGGCAACTAATCAATTCCACTCCCATTTTACTGTAATCACTTTGTACGAAATTGATAAAATTCTTCACTAAAGATTAGTTTTGCACCTGCCTCCAGATGTACAAAAACTGCGGATATGGAAGCTTTCAAGACTCATTCCAAAATTTTAAAAGGAAAAACAAATGCATTCTTACTAACTAACTACTTACTCAAGGCAGAATCCATGCCTGATTATAGTATGGTTAGGAGGGTAAATACGTAGTTTGATCAGTTGTGTAGGGCGGCCACTCTGTCAGACATTGGATTGGTTCCTGACAAGCCTATTGATAGGGGGGATTTCACAAGGCATGGCCTACACCTCAATAGAAAAGGGAAGGGTAAACTGGCAGGGTTGTTAGCGAAATCCATAAGGGGGGACACTAGTACTCACGGAGATGTACCTCTTGTTTAGACGAATATCAGTGTCCAATGAGAAGTTCAGGCAGGCAGGTGCTAAAGAGGTCCAAAACTCACAAATTCTCACAACAGGAAAGTGAATAATAATGTTACCATATTTAACCAAAATATTAGTGGATTAAAGAAAAAAGTAGATTCTTACAAAAGTAAAGTAAAAAATAATGTTACCATATATCACCAAAATATTCCGGGATTGAAGAATAAAGTAGATGAGCTCCTGGGTTTTTTAGATGACATTGAATCTGATAATGTAATAAATATACTATGCCTGTCTGAGCATCACATTGTGTCTGATGAGGAAAAGGTAAATATCAGTGGTTATAAACTAGCTGCACATATGAGTAGAGAGAATAAGGTGAGAGGAGGAGTTGCCATATATGTCAAAAGTTATCACTGTGTAGAAAACTTGGATACAAAAAAGTTTTGTCTAGAGCAACATATAGAAGCATGTGCCGGTCAACTTAAACTGAAGGAGGGCTCTTTTATAATTGTAACAGTATATAGGTCCCCTTCAGGAAACTTTCATTTATTCCTGGAAAACTTGGATCCCTTGTTGTGCTACCTGTCAGATAGGGGAAAGCAAATTATTATTTGTGGGGACTTCAATGCTGATTCACTGAAAGAGTGTAATAGGAAGAATGACCTGGAAGTCTTGCTCGGTTCTTTCAATTGGACATCTGTCATTAATTTTCCTACTCGGGTAGTAAAGGACAGCAGCACATTGATAGATAACACTTTTATAGACCAAGATAGGTTTAAAAACATAAATTCTTGTCCTGTTGAGAATGGGCTTTCTGATCATGATGCTCAGCTAGTTACAGTATAAGACATAGCTCCATTCAATAATTCAAAACTACCCTCCAAAGTTGTGCAGCCAATTAACGACTCAACAATTAGAAATTTCAGAGAAAATCTTCAGCAGTTAGATTGGGATGAGGTGAACAAGGAACCGGATGCTAATTTAAAATATAACTTATTTCATGATACACTTGTAAGAGAATTTGAAAACTGTTTCCCCCAAGAAAGTAGTTAAATATAATTATAAGAAACCATGCAAAAAACCTTGGCTTACTGAAGGAATAAAAATATCTTGTAACCACAAAAGGGAACTGTATCTAACAAAAAGAAACAGTAATGACCCAGAAACAGCCAAATATTATAAAAACTACTGTGCTACATTAAGAAAGGTTATTAAAAAGTTCAGAAGCATGTGCATCATGTCTGAGATTAATACCTCTGATAACAAAATCAAAATAATTTGGAATATTATTACAAGGGAGACAGGGCAACCAAGAGTACAGGATGATGGCATCACCATCAAAGCGAATGGAAACTTGATAAACAACAAGCCGGAAGTTGAAAACATTTTGAATAATCACCTTTTAAATGTTGTAGAGAAAATAAGATCTAAATGTTCATTAGAAGAGGCAAGGCTGTTAATGGAAGAGGCCTTACAAACACCATTTGATACAATTGAAATTCCACCCACCTCTCCTTCTGAAATTAGGAAGATAATAAACTCTCTCAAGGAAAAAAGCTCACATGGAATTGATGGCATTTCCAGCAGGATAATAAATGCTTGTTCCCAAGAAATAAGTGGGATTCTTAGCCACATATGTAATAGCTCTCTGGAGCAGGGCATTTTCCCAGATAGACTGAAGTATGCCATTGTTAAACCACTGCATAAAAAAGGGGATATGTCTGATGTCAACAACTACCACCCAATCTCTCTTCTGACTGCCTTATCCAAAATTCTTGAAAAAGTAATGTATTGTAGAGTAGCTTCACACCTCTGTAAAAATAAAGTTTTAACAAAATGTCAGTTTGGTTTCCAGAAGGGTTTTTCAACAGAAAATGCTATATATACTTTCACTAATGAAATATTAAATGCTCCGAGTAACCGGAAGTCGCCCGTTGGTATTTTTTGTGACCTATCAAAGGCTTTTGATTGTGTAAATCATGGAATACTTCTAGATAAGCTCAAGTACTGTGGTATGAATGGGACAGTTCTCAAATGGTTTAAATCATACCTAACTGGAAGAGTGCAGAAAGTTGAAGTAAGCAGTTCACATAATATGCAAAAAACTGGTGATTTCTCAAACTGGGGACAATCAAGAATGGGGTGCTGCAAGGTTCGGTCTTGGGTCCTCTGCTGTTCTTAATATATATTAATGACTCGCCATTCTATATTCACGAAGATGCAAAGCTGGTACTTTTTGCCGATAATTCAAGTATAGCTATCACACCCAACAGACAAGAATTAACTGGTGAAATTGTAAACGATGTTTTTCAGGAAATCATTAAGTGGTTCTCTGCAAATGGGCTCTCATTAAACTTTGACAAAACACAGTATGTACAGTACTTTTTGCCGATAATTCAAGTATAGCTATCACACCCAACAGACAAGAATTAACTGGTGAAATTGTAAACGATGTTTTTCAGGAAATCATTAAGTGGTTCTCTGCAAATGGGCTCTCATTAAACTTTGACAAAACACAGTATGTACAGTTCCACGCAGTAAATGGAATGACCCCATTAATAAATATAGACTTCGATCAGAAATCGGTAAATAAGGTAGAATATTCATAATTTCTAGGTGTATGCATTGACGAGGGGTTGAACTGGAAAAAACACACTGAGGATCTGCTGAAACATTTGAGTTCAGCGACTTATGCTACTAGGGTCATTGCAAATTTTGGCGATATACATCTGAGTAAATTAGCCTAACACACTTATTTTTATTTCTGCTTTCGTATGGCATCATATTCTGGGGTAACTCATCATTGAGTAAAAGAGTGTTCATTGCACAAAAGCGTGTAATCAGAATAAGTGCTGGAGCTCATCCGAGATCATCCCACAGACACTCATTTAAAGAACTAGAAATCTTCACTGTACCCTCATGATATATTTATTCACTTATGAAATTTGTTATTAACAATTCAAACGAATTCAAAAGTAATAGCAGTGTACATGGCAACAACACTAGAAGAAAGGATGATATTCATTACTCAAGGTTAAATCTAACTTTGGCTCAGAAGGGGGTAAATTTTGGTGCCACAAAAGTCTTTGGTCACTTACCTAATAGCATCAAAAGTCTGACAGATAGCCATACAGCATTTAAAAGGAAATTAAAAGAATTTCTTAATGACAACTCCTCCTACTCATTAGATGAATTTTTGGATGTAGTAAGTGGATAATTTCCCCAACCCCCACAAAAAAATTAAAAATATTAAGTGTCATGTAATATCTTGTATAGACACCTTTTATTAACCTGACACGACAGCAGATGTTTCAGGTGGAGGCGCTTAGACAGCCTCTGTTAATTCCCTATCTCTCTCTCCATGCAATTTCCACATTTTTGGAGCCCCGAAGAAAGATATTTGTGGCTGTTGATTTGCCGGATACAATCATGGTTCCATAGGCAATCCTAACATTTTTCCATGAAGGCATTTACCATCTTGTCCCACAGTAGGATCAGTATATTAGCAATTGCAGTGATTACTTTTGAAATAATGAACAGTTCACTTACTATTTCTCTATCTGTATCATATTCATTTGACTGTCCATTGTATTTTAAATATAACATTTCATTTAGTAAAGCACATCAAGAAGTCCATAACATAGACAACATTCCTTTGCCACACCAGAGATGGCTCGAATTCAAAGATACAGTATCGACAGCAGTAGATAGATTCATACCGCATAAGTTAGTAAGAGACAGGACTGATCCACCATGGTACACAAAACACGTCAGAACACTGTTGCAGAAGCAACGAAAAAAGCATGCCAAATTCATAAGAACAGAAAATCCCCAAGACTGGCAAAGTTTCATGGAAGCTCGAAATTTAGTGCGGACGCCAAAGCGAGATGTTTTTAATAGTTTCCACAATGAAACATTGTCTCAAAATATGGTAGAAAACTCAGAGAGATTCTGGTCATATGTAAAGTACACCAGTGGCAAAAGACAGTCAATACCGTCACTGCGCAATAGCGATGGAAATGTTACCAATGATGGTGCCACTAAAACAGAGTTACTAAATACAGTTTTCCGTAATTCCTTCACGAAATAAGATGAAGTAAATATTCCAGAATTCGAAACCAGAACAGCTGTTAGCATCAGTGACATAAAAGTAGATATCTTAGGTGTTGCGGCAGAACAACTCAAATCACTTAAGAAAGGCAAGTGTTCCGGTCCAGATGGTATACCAATCAGGTTCCTTTCAAAGTATACAGACACAACAACGCCTTTCTTAGCAATCATATACAACCACTCACTTGACGAAAGGTCTGTTCCTAAAGACTGAAAAATAGCACAGGTCACACCAATATTCAAGAAAGGAAATAGGAGTAACCCATTGAATTACGGACCCATATCACTGGCCTCAATTTGCAGTAGGACTTTGGAGCATATACTGTACTCGAACATTATGAATCACGTTGAAGAAAATGAATTATTGATACATAACCAACACGGATTCAGAAAATATCATTCTTGTGCAACACAGTTAGCTCTCTATTTCCCATTAAGTAATTAGTGCTGTCAACAAGGGATCTCAGATCAATTCCATATTTCTAGATTTCCAGAAGGTTTTTTATACCATTCCTCATAAGTGACTATTAATCAAATTGCGTGCATATGGAGTATCCTCTCAGTTGTGTGACTGGATTCGTGATTTCCTCTCAGAGAGGTCACAGTTCATAGTGATAGACGGTAAATCATCGAGCAGAACAGAAGTGATATCTGGTGTCCCACAATGTAGTGTCATAGGCCCTCTGCTGTTCCTGATTTGTACAAATGATTTAGGTGATAATCTGAGCAGCCCCATTAGATTGTTTGCAGATGGCACTGTAATTTACTGTCTAGTAAAATCATCAGATGATCAGTTCCAATTACAAAATGATCTAGAGAGAATATCTGTATGGTGCAAAAAGTGGCAATTGGCACTAAACGAAGAAAAGTGTGAGGTCATCCACATGGGTACTGAAAGAAATCCGAACAATTTTGGGTATACGATAAATCGCACACATCTAAGGGCTGTCAATTTGACTAAATACCTAGGAATTACAGTTACAAGCAACTTAAATTGGAAAGACCACATGGATAATATTGTGGGGAAGCCGAAAAAAAGACTGTGCTTTGTTGGCAGAACACTTACAAGATGTGACAAACCCACTAAAGAGACAGCCTACATTACATTTGTCTGTCCTCTGCTGGAATACTGCTGCGCGGTATGGAATCCTTACCAGGTAGGATTGACGGGGGACATAGAAAAAGTGCAAAGAAGGGCAGCTCGTTTTGTGTTATCGTACAACAGGGGTGAGAGTCTCACTAACATGATACACAAGTTGGGGTGGCAGTCACTGAAACAAAGGCGGTTTTCTTTGGGGCAAGATCTATTTACGAAATTTCAATCAACAACTTTCTCTTCTGAATGTGAAAATATTTTGTTGACACCCACCTACATAGGGAGAAATGATCATCATAATAAAATAACAGAAATCAGAGCTCGAACAGAAAGATTTTGGTGTTCCTTTTTCCCATGTGCCATTCGAGAGTGAAATGGTAGAGAAGTAGTATGAAAATGGTTCGATGAACCCTCTGTCAGGCACTTAAGTGTGAATTGCAGAGTAACCATGTAGATGTAGATGTAGATGTAGGCCATATTTTAGTTGTTGGGGAATGGCTGAAGTTTAATATGTTTGGGAATGGTGATACCAATTCTTTTACAGTACAGAGATCCACATTTGCTTTGGGGTTGAAATGAAAATGTAAATACCTGTTTAGCAGAGGATCAGTCACACAATTCCCACTGAGCTTTGCCAACACTACTAGAAATGTGGATAACATATAACTGTGACAGTTTCTTAAATGTTGATGGCACTCATCAGATACTACAAAATTTAAACAATACTTTTTACAAGTATTATTCTCTGACTGCCACCAATATACTATGACACATTAATTTTGCCATATTAATTATATAACATAGAGACAGAGGAACAATAATTCTGTCGTATTTTGCATATTTCCACACTCTGATTTCCAATGGGGTGATATTCTGGGGAAATGCTTCAAAAAGGGGAAAATGTTTTTAAAATACAAAACCAAGCTGTGAGGTTCACCTGTGGTGTTCCAAATCAGACACCCTGTAGGCACCTATTCAAGACACTTGGGATACTGACACTTGCAAGTCAGTACGCCCTACTTATTGATGATATTTGTAAACAACGACAAAAAAACTTTTCCAAGCGAACTATGGTATTTACAATAATAACATATGACAGAAGCAAAGCCTTTACAAAGGCTCAGCTACTCTCAATATAATACAAAAAGGAGTTATCCAGGCTGAAATAACAATTTACAATAAGCTCACAGTGAATATAAAAAATTATATTGACAACCATCACGTATTCAAGAAAAAAGTGAAACAATCCCTTATAAACAATACTGTAAATAATTTAAATGAATTTATAGATCTATAACATTTGTAAAAGATGTATTATATTGTAAATGATGTAATTTGTATGCCAATGTACATAATATTGTGTATCTCATATGTATATTGTTGGCAATACTGTTGCTTCTTTTTTGCACCTTGAATGCAATATTGTGTAGCTTGTATTTATATTGTTTAGGGTATTGCTTGTTTTTCTTCTCTTTTTGCCCATATAATATTGTATTCATTGACTTGTCCTACATTAGAGTACAATCTTTATACAAAATGTAATTTTAGAAGACTAAATAAAAATGAATCAATCTTCAAAGGTTAGCTCTTGTACAGGATGGCGGGTATGGGCTGGCGGTGGGCGTTATGGAATAATAGTGTAAATTTTAGTGAAAGGCCATTTATTGGCTAAAGCATGATGAAAAGGGGCTACATAGGCCTAGGGAGGTGAGGGTGAGCCAGAGCTTACAATTTGGCGAACATTGTTCGCGAAGCTACCAAAAGTGGTCGTCTGCCAAAACTAAGTCCACAGTGCCGTAGCACCGGGAGAAGCAGGAGATGTTCAGTGCTACAGGACGCGCATCCGACTCGCGGGTGAGCAAGAATACAAGAGAGCGAGCCCGGCGACGGGTGGCCGGGTATGTTCGACGCACCACGCGGCTTCCTCCGCCCTGATTGGTCAGGACCGAGCAAACCGTGCGGGCGGCATGGAACTTTCCAGAGCGTTGCCTGCTAAGCGACGCCTGGGGCGGCGTTACCTCGTCAGCACACGAGAGAGGCACGTGAACAAGGTGCCCTTTCTCGGTGCTGACTTCCTGTTACTAGACCGTGGGACGAAAGAATTTACAGGCAGCTAACAGTGCCGGCCGTGGCTTGGCCGTAATGGAGAAATGAAGTTACTGGTTGGAGGCTCATATAATAAAGTAAAATCCCTTATTGTCTGGCTCATCCTTTACACTCTGTTCAAAAATGTTTTCAGATCCTGATCAAATGATGTCAAAGCAGCAAATTCAAATGAACATTTAGTTTCCTGCAGCATACTCTTTATTAACATCTGACGCACTGGTTCATTTGAAACAACATTTGGGAACTGATTTTCATATTATCTTCTATTAAGAAGGGTACTGAAATTCTTTTTCCTCCTTTTGGTATTTATTATTGGTAATATATCCAAAATGACATGAAATACCAAACTACTTTTTTAATAACAAATTATCAGTTTTGAGGGCTCTTTTCAATTGCACTAATTTTTCCTATCTTCCCACCCGAGATTCTGAAAATACTTTATTTTTTCCATATTGCAGTAGCTTTGACATGAAGTAAAGTTCACCACTCTGTTCACCCTTACTGATTTGTCTAGAACTCATTTTAGCCAAGAAAAGATCTGATGCACCATTCCCAAGAAAAAATGCCTGTATGTAGGTTTCAAGCACCATGTATATGTTCTATTGTGCTTGTTATAATCTATCTAATGTAGTAAGTATCCAAAAAATAATTTACAAGCAGCAGTGTTTTACTAAAGATATTTATCTTCTGACTTTAAGATTTGGTGCATCTAATTATCACAAAGACTTTGGATTACAGTGAAACAAAGGATTTGACATTTCTTTACAATCTGTCTGCAATAACTACAGCAAAATGACATGTGAATTCAAATAAAAATACTAATATTCTTTCATAAGCAGACAGTCACAATGCTGTTTATAACAAATTAATTTACGCTAGAAGAAATTAGCATTTCTTATTCACACAGGGAATTTGCCTCAGCAAAATAAACACCATTTGGTATACAGTTTGAAGCCAATTTGAAATGAAATTAATATGAAACACTCAACTCACCATATTTGACTAGGTAAGCATAAGAAGGAATAAGAAATTATAGAGAGTCAATCAGATACCCTGACATTCAGTTATTACCCACCTACGAACCAATCAGGGTCATCTTTTCGATGACTTTTCACCACTTTCTCCTTTCGTTCTTTTGCGGTCTTCATTTTTCTGGCTTTTTCGACAGCTGATGTCAGGATATGCATTTTTTCCTTAAGGTTTTCTGACAAGAACTGCTCTGCTAAGTCACCTACTTGTAATAACTCAATATTTACCATCTTCAATGCACTGTACAGTAGCTCTGCCCCTGTAACACAGTGGTGGCACAAGTTATGATCTCTTTTTTCTATAAACCTATGAAACACATAGGAACTTAATATATAGAATCATTGGTTCAACGTCGATACAAATGTAAACTCACACTTTCTTGTGTATACAGTAGCAAATAAAATAACTTTCCCAAATTCAATTCCAACTAGTCTGAATGAATGTTATATGAATTTATGATGTCTGATTTTTTCTGATTGAATTAGGTATTATTTGAATAAAATTAACAGGAATAATGATATATGTATGTATCAATTTTTTGGTAATTTAAATGAAAATTCCAGAATTGTGAACATGTTGCCATATTCCAGATGACAATATTAATTAGCAGAAATGGCTTTCTACAAGCAAGTATGATACATGTTCTTACTTTACCAGGAAGTCCTGGTCAGCACTACAAGTTTGCCACTGATCATACTGTCAATAATCATCAGATTGAAACTGTAACTATTTTGCTGGGATGAAATTTAGTACATTTATTATTTACAGTAATATAAAGCAAAAGTTAGAAGTATAAAGTAATAAAAAATATTACATATCTAAAACTCATGGAATGATTAAGCCTCCATGTGTAGTAATTTTTGTTTTTAAATATTCATTGCAGAATTATACTTCCAAATCAGAAAATGATTATCATTAATCAAACTATAATATGAGATTGTGCAGAAACTAGTCTGACATCCACTTTTTTCACCTCAGTGATATAGACAGCAGTACTGCAGGTACAACCACAACCAAAGAAATGAGAGAGAGAGAGAGAGAGAGAGAGAGAGAGAGAGAGAGAGAGAGAGAGAGAGTGGAGATACCGAACTAGTACACTGTCTGATCAAAAGTATCTGGACATCCCAATGTAATGTGGAATTTACCACTAGGTGGCACAAGAGGCAGACCTGCCAGTGTAAAAGGAGATGGTGAGTATTGTGATGTGATTGGAGAAGCAGTAACAGCAGACTGGGTCAGTCAGGAAGGCTCAGTGACTTCCAAAGTGGAGTACTCATTGGATGCCACCTGAGTAACAAATCCATCAGGGACATTTCAACTCTTCTACAGAAGCTCAAGTCCACTGTTGATGATGTGACTGTGAAGCGGAAATGTGAAGAACAAAACAAAACTAAACCAGAATGAGGCAGATCTCACATGCTAACTGACTGGGGCTGTCAAGTATTGCAGAGGGTGGATGTAAAAGATCGCATATCAGTTGAAGGAATTGCTTGAGAGTTCCAAAGTGCTATGAGCAGCCCAGCTAGCACAATGACTGTGTGTAGGGTATTAAAAAGAATGGAGTACAATGGTCCAGCAGCTCCACATAAGCCACACACATCTGTAGTCAATGCTAAAGGGGCACTTGAGATGGTATAAAAATTGATGCCATTGAACAGTCGACAACTGCAAAAAAGTGATTTGGAGTGATGAATCATGATGTAACCTGTGGTAGTCCGATGGAAGAGTTTGGGTTTGGTAAATGCCTGGAGAATGTTACCCATCATCATGCGTAGTGCTGTCAGTGAAGTGCAGAGAAGGTGATGGTACAGTATTGGGGGGGGGGGGGGGGGGGGTTCAATTGTTATGAGTATGGTTCCCTTAATGTGCTTAAGAAAATGCTAAGTGTGGAAGGATATTAACACATTTTACACAATTGTATACTGTTTACAGTAGTGGAACAGTTTGAACAAGATGACTGTTTGTATAAGCATGACAGTGCATCCTGTCATAACACAGCATCTGTGAAGCAATAGATTGTGAACTGTTACAATACTGGAAATGATTGACCTGGCCAGAGATCTGACATGAAACCAATGAAACACATTTTAGATGAGTTAGAACACCAATATTGCCCCACACTATGGCATTCTACATCACTGCCTTCTCTGGTTTTGGCTCTTGTGAAAGAATAGGTTGCCACTCCTCCCCAGATATTCAGACATTCACTGAATATGTCCCCAGAACAGTTCAAGCACTCATAAAGGTGAAGGGTGGACACATCCCTTATTAATGCCCCCTAATAGGTGTCTATACTTTTGACCAGATAGTGTATACAGATTCTGTAGAGGCAGTAGCCATTCAGTAGTTGCAGCGACCATAGTCCGTGTAATAGACTGATACAGGCTTTAAAAATCATTAACATGGCCATGCCATGTTGGTACAGCAGAACATCTGAAAAGAAAGGGAAACTACAATTATTACATTTCATGAGGACACACAGCTCTACTTTATGGCTTAGTGGCAATAGCAACCCACTGTATTCATGGTGTTTCTGTAAGAGCATGTAAAAATTTAACAACACATAGAGGATGCTCCGCTGAAGAATTAGAGGTAGGGAACCTGGGGTCAGAGAAGTCAGCCTGAGGAGATAGGAATAAAATCTCATTACTTTGTACTATTTTATTTATGTTAGTTACAGTTAACTGCAAATACCATCACTGACACAATAAACATACCATTTGTACTGTATCTTACAAAATGTGCTGAAATTGATGGCCATCAACCTCTGTGCAAGCACGACATTGGCAAACAAGATCCTGACAAATACCCCTGGTGTGTACAAATCCCATCACAGGTAGCTACAATTCTGGCAACTAATTCCATCTCCATATCCACCGGGGTCTCATACACATAGGAAATAATGAAGTGGATGTGGGTCAGGTAACCTTGCAAGCCATGGAATAGGACCTCCACTTCCAATCCAGCATCCAGGAAAAACAGCATTGAGATGACTGCGGACGTCCACACTGAAGTGAGGTGGTACACCATCATGTTATATCCACATACTCTCACAAACAGTAAAGGGGACAATGTAAATACAGTATAATAAAGCCATCATATGGACAAATAAAGTAAACAAAACCTGCAACATTACATCCCAGTAATCAGGAGCGTCGTCCTTCTTTCCTTGCAGGAAATAAAGAATGTACATGTAAGTTAACAGCACAGTACATGTAAACTTGTATGCATGTTAGTTGTAAATAAGCTAGAAAACAATAATGCTAGACAAAGCAATAGGCAAATTTATTTCCAAATCTCCTTAAGCTGGCTTTTCTGACCCCAGGTTCTCTAATTAAAATTGTTCAGTGGAGCATTCTCTATGTCCTGTTACTTTTTTGCATGTTCTTACAGAAACACTCTGTATAGTATTATGGAGGTAAAATAGTCCCTAGAAGTGTAAGTTGGGGGCACTAACTTCAAGCAAGAGATCCACAGTCATCAAGAATATGTTCTTGGGTTGATCACTGTTGTAATTGATGGTTAAGAGCTTCACAGTACTGAATCAGTTGGCACATATGAGTTCTCTATCCTTGAACTCACCTTCACTAACAACATCAACTGTGTCGAATGATGCTGACAAATCTTTCACCATGTAACAGTGCTAAAACCTTTCATTTCCATCATAACACTCAAAGAATGCTTACTACCTCATGACCCCCCCCCCCCTCTCTCTCTCTCTCTCTCTCTCTCTCTCTCTCTCTCTCTCTCTCTGTGTGTGTGTGTTTGTGTGTGTGTGTGTGTGTGTGTGTGTGTGTGTGTGTGTGTCTCAAGTAATATGATAATGTTCTTTATGTTCCTGTCAATAAATCTGAAATAAAACATGTAGTTTGACACAATAATAAACACAATGAGAGAAGGAGTTAAAGAGAGAAATGTTGAAAATGAAACAGAAAAGGTTCTATGAAGAGGATCCACATAAGTTAATGGGCAGTTTCTTAGCGTATCTATTTTTTACTCACACTGCTGTCTTACAATGGACAATACAAGTAATCATAATTGTACAAGCAAAGAGCAGAGCCACAAGCACAACTAAACATAATAAAGACAGATGTAGGAGTGTGCTAATTTAACAGACAACTACAACAAAAGAATTATGAGTATTTGACAGAAAAGGTAAAAGACATTTATATGACACTTCACATGCAAAGAGAAGTCCAACAGTTTGACACCTGAAATCCAGAGAAATTCTACACCTACGTCTACATCTACATGACTGCTCTGCAATTCATACTGAAGTGCCGAACAGAGGGTTTGGCAAACCAATTTCACTCTAGTTCTCTATTATTCCACTCTCAAACAGCGCACAGGAAAAATGGACACTTAAATCTTCCTGTTGACCTCTTGTTTTATTACAATGACTGTTTCTCCCTATGTAGGTGAGAGTCAACAAAATATTTTCATATTTGGAGGAGAATGTTGGTGACTGAAATTTCATGGAAAGATCTCACTGCAATGGAAAACGCCTTTGTTTTAATGATTTCCACATCAATATGTGTATCATACCTGTGATCTCTCTCCCCTACATGATGATGATACAAAATGAACTGCCTCCTTTCAACTTTTTCGATGTTCTCCGTCAATCCTATCTGGCAAATATGCCATACCATACAGGAATAATCTAGCAGAGGAAGGGCAAACAGCCTTAGTGAAGCTGAAAACAACACAAAAAGAGGACAGAATATAGATAAAGATGGGATGGGAAGGAGGAGAAGAAAGTAGAAATTTGAAAAAAGTAGGGCAGTACTGTAAACGAGGAAATAATAGAGAAGGAGAAAAGAACATGAAGAAAGGAACAGAAGCACGGATCACACTGCAACAGAGGAGAATTGTGAAAGTTAGAATTGTATTTAATTACTGCTTTTTCATGCCCCCCTCCCCCACATTCTACTATCAATGACCATCTTTGACCTCTCATCAGTGTCTCACTGACTTCCCAGGACTTTGTAGGTCTTGTCATTTGCAAGACACTGTGTGACTATATGAATGTAAGTCTCTCTGTCTCCCTTGCCAGGTATGACCTTCCTTTCCTATTAGACCCTTAGCTCTAATACCTGCTCTCTCCTTCAATTTCTTTCACTGTCTTCTGGGGATGGACTAATTCCACAAATTAAAGATTTCTGTTTCTTTCTAAAACTGTTATTAAATCTTTAGAAGAAAAATGGAAGTTCATTATTTTTTTTAACTTCTATAATAAATCGCAGGTGAATCTACTCGGCACATAAATTACAACATACGGAAAGTAACAGACGCAGAATATATTACATATCTGATCAAGGAGTGATCTACAGATCACAACAGTTGAAGACATACTTCAGAACCAAGATCACTTTAAATATTTATTTTGAATTGATGACCAGTTTCAACAGCATTTTGCTGTCATCTTTGGATCTGCAATACAATACAATACAATATAATATAATACAACACACACACACACACACACACACACACACACACACACTGCATTTGTAAACATATTTTCTATGCCAGTAGATAAGTATAATATTTTACATACTGTTAACACAACTCCTCTTTTCCAAAATTATGCCAAATATTTTGACACTGTAGAAAAATTTAAATAATTCAGAAATGCAAGCTCTACCTGGTGGTAAATCGCAACCAATCAGCATATCGCAACCAATCAGCATATCATTAACAAAAATAGTATTTACAAACATGTTGTCCTGCAACTTTCACCGATCACAATCGACCACACACATGCTTGTCTGAAGGTCCAATGAGTTGGGGATTGTGACAGAAAAACTACCTCTTATGTCCACTACATGGCAGCATGGTAATAGATGTTACTGTTTGCATTTAAATTAAATAATTACACAATTTGTTTATTAGAAATTTGTACAGTGATTAAAAACACTCCACATCTAGAGTTAAAGAAAATTACACATGTTCCATAAAGATTGTACAGTCGTAATAGATTTCAATATACAAGTTTTCATAAAGGAGCAATATCATTATTTAAGTAATACACTGCTAAAAAATTTTATGCTGTTATGTACGTCATACTTATCTAAAAGCAATCCAATAAAGTTTTTTAATTTTTTACATGTATTTGTCACTGCACATTGCAAGTTCTGTATAAATTAAAAAAAAATTACTACTATAGTATAAGGGAGGCAAATTTTTATTCTCATGATTTCTTCGTTTTATTTCTAAAGCCTCTTGTTCTCGACAATTCACCCATTTTTGCATATGTTATTTAAGTGAGACATCATCATTTTTTATTATGCTACCTTGCATCACAAAATCACAAACCACTAAAGCAGTAACATCAGTGTACAATCACAACATCCTGCCATAACACTTCACTGACAATGAACAACCTCCAAGACTACTTGTCACGTAATACCTAGATGGCATCATACAGTATGTAAAAACTTTTTTCTTAATATGATCTTACCATAGGATTTTACGTTAATCTCATGTTGTCTCGTTTATCTATTAGTCCGAAAATCTCTGACACTACTTATCAACAAGGAAATTTTCATGTCGTATTTGGACTGTCTCATTTTTAAAAGAGGTTTTTAGCTGTGAAGTTTGGAAGTTTTAAACATAAATATACAGATAAAAGAGGAAACATGAGAGTCATGTCAAGTGCTATCATAATATCATATAAAGAAAAATGAAATTTACAAGTTGTATGATGTCATATACACATTAAGTAACATATAGTCTTAGAGATTGTTCATTGGATAATTATATTACACAAGTTGAAATGTTATGTCAGGATGTTCTGATTGTACACTGATGTTACTACTTTAGTGGATGACATACTGATTGGTTGTGATCTGTTTGCTGGTAGAGCTTGCATTTCCAAGCTATTTAAATTTTTAAACATTGTCAAAATATATGGCATAATTTTGAAAAAGATGAGTTATGTTAACATTATGTAAACTATTATACTTATATATTTCATTTCTACCTTGACACAGAAAATATGTTTACGAATGCAATGTGTGTGTATGTCTTGTTGCAGATCCGAAGATGACAGATAAGTGCTGTTGAAACCTGTGTTCCGTTCAAAATAAATATGTAATGTGATAATGGCTCTGAAGTATTTCTTCAAATATATAAGGAATGCCAAGGTACACAAATCCACACAAGCCACTTCTGTGTTGACTGAAGATGGGCTGCTGGCTCAGATGTTAATGGAAAGGGATGCATGGTACTCACTCTGTGAAAACAACATAATGAGTGATAAACCCAAATGAAAGAATGATCTTGGAATTAACACACATCAAGATAAAATCAAGTGTGTTCAGTTGTGATTATTAACATAAAAATCTCTTGATCCTGACTCCTTGATCACATAATCCTAGGAATGTATTTATGTAAGAACAACATCACCATCCTAGAACATGTTACCATTTGCAACATAGGCAGTTGCAGTACCCTTCTGCAGCAGTTTGGAAGAATGCTTCTCAATGAGATACACACACAGTACATGCAGTTACTCTCTTTCTGGCCAATGACACTAAGAAGTGCTTAGAGGCAATTTAAGTATCTAACTACTGGTATTAAAAAACCATTGCACTTACAGTAAACATGATGAACAGGACTAGTGTTGTAGGTTAGTTTTGCTTTTACGTACAACAGATTACCATGAAACAACACAGATGAAAATGAATTTCATTTTCACTTAAACACTGCATACATAATGCAGAGATGAATACACATCAACAGCAGGAAAAAATTGAAAACCCATGCTAATGGTCATGTTAAATGTGTGACAATCAATTGACAAGGGGAGATGACAGGAGAATTATTAATGTAATAACTTAAAGAGTGAAGACAGACTAAAAAGTATAAGATATGCCACAGACTAGATGCATAACTGAAATCTTGGTCCCTTGAGGGAGATTATGATTACTGTAAGAAAGACATGAGAAGTGCAAATAGGTGAATTAAAAAAAAAAAGCTTCAACATCTAACAGCACAAAAATGTGTGCAGATGGTCCTTCTTGTTTTCTTATTATTTTGCTTCCTCTCAACAAAGAGATCAATAACAGATGAAGCACGCCCCCAGTCCTGATGAGTAATTTTGGATGAAAATAATCAAGTGTTTACATAAAGAACCAATTCCGTATTTGCCTGACCAGGTTTAAAAATGATTTTCAACTTGTATTTTAAAACATTTGACTACGAAACTGCATTGCTCTGTAGAGGCCAGCTAGTTAAAGTTTTATGTCCTATTTAAGTTAATGGCATTTAGAGACAGAGCATTAGGTCAAAACAGAAGAACATGGAAGAAAATAGCTAATAGACTCATTTAAGGAACAGTTCTTATATTTAAGTGAGATAACTTCGAGAAGTTATGGAAAATCTACATGATGATTGCCAGAAACGTGATTGGATCTTGTTTTATCTAAATATTAGCTGAGTGTCTTAAAGGCACCTAGCTCAGAGTGATGTAACATAGGCTATGTTGAGAGCAGTGTGTACAATCATCCAAAGTACACCACGATTGTGTGCGAAAGCTGTCAATGAATCTGACAGAGGAGCAATGCATATAGCAAAATCAGCAGAAGATAAAGAGACAAGGAAAAGACATAGGATGAAGAAAGACAGAGGTACAGATGAAGGAAGGAAGGAAGGAAGAGTGAAAGAATGAGACAGAGAAAAAGGGAGGGGGGGGGGGGAGGGTGAGATAATAACTAGAAATAAAGCTATGGGAATTCTAATCTATCTGTAGTCATGCAATAGGGTTTTCTATTCTTGACTACCTCAATGCTACCACTCACAGTATAAAAAAAAAAAAAAAAAAAAAAAAATTGATTTTAGTGATGTATGTCGGATTCAGGAATCTGGGGTTAAATGCCTTTTGCTAAACTTACGGGGATTTAGTAAGTCTTTACAAAAGTCATACAAAAAAGTAAACTGCCCCACATATAAACAAGGATGTCATACAATAATAAGCAACAGGAAAACACAAAACTAAACATTACTAAAAGAATTTTACACCTGGCAAGTGCTTTAGAATAATAGAGGTAAAGCTCCAACAGTTGTGTTCAAAGACCTGAATGTCTTCAGTGTAACTTTATGAAAATCTTAGCTTGCTTTTTTCCTTCTCCAGCAGCATTTTTGTGCCATATTGCATAATAATTTATTCGGTATCATTCAAGATACTTCATGACTGACCTGATGTGCTTGAAGAAGTATGCTGCTGTATGTTGAATTCTGGAACCTTCTATTTCAATTAACTATCCGTTTGCCATGTCTTAGGTTTCTGAGACCCCTCTGTGCCATCGCATCTTGACTAATTATCATGACCATGCTAAGTGGGCAATTCTTCTTGGTGAAGTAGACACTTTCAAGTAAAGTCCCAGTTGCTTTTTGGCAACCTGAGACAGTGAAATATATAACTTTCAAAATAAGGAGGTGTGTAAAAATATTTTATCACCACTTACATGCCATAGAGACAGATCATCAACTTCAAGCAAACTATTTTTCATCTGAATGAAGTTCTCTACTGAACTGACATTCTCAACCACATGACCAGCATCATCAGAATGAGCAGTGAATGGAGCTACGTTTTTCATTTGACTGTAGCTTCAATAATATATTTACAAAACTAAACATAACACAAATAGTAAAATATGTGGTCAATAATAACATAAAGAAAACCTCAGAATAATGTTTGTGCATACAAAACACATACATCTCTGCACAACAGTGTGCAGAGAGCACCTCCACAAAAAAGAAACAACACGTAATTAATTATCTCTACAAGCTCTACTCCACAAAATGCTGATCACACACCCAATTCTTTCAGGAGAAAAATAATCCTCCTGAAGAACAAGCTGAATTCATTATGCAAGAGTATTAGATATTTACAAAAAGAATTGGCTTCAATTAATAGTATATATTATAGGTAGATGACTCTCCATAGACACGTTACTTACACAGAAAAGGAAAATGTGTTTCTCATACAAATTTCTCAAAAGTTATAAAATTTTATTCCTTAGTAAAGTAGTGTGTCCTAGCTATTTTCCAGATTTGAACCAAATCACAAACTAGTTTACATAATTCATGATACATACAATAAATGTAAATCTCATTTATACCTGTAATGGCATCTTCTCCGTCTTTAAGTAAAATAAGAAGTGACTGCTCCTTAACGGTCTGAAAGAAGTCTTCATCATCAACAATTGTACCATCTTCTAGCTGGACTGTCACATCCTCATCAATCTGAAAAGAGTTTGGCATTTAGAACTACCCAAACTTTTGACACACTATACATGAATTTGGGATTTACTATGTGAGCAAAAAGTTAGGTGTCAAATGAAAACTAACTTCAAAATGAAAACTCATTAATATACATGGTACGTAACAGAACCATGAGGGTAAAATATATAAAACATTCTGAGACATAATTTATCACGACTATATTGCAACCACAACCATTAGGTAACTTATTTTATTACATGTACCATTGTAATTTACTTTTTTCAGCAAATAAAATGCACTACTCACTTTTTGAAAAATGAAATTACATTCTTAACACAGTTTTTACACATAAAATAACAAGCTGATCATTCAGAATCATTAAAACAGCAAAGAAAATGTTCATTTACATATATATACTTGCATACACATTTCATTTCTACAAAGAAACATGATTATAAAATTTAATAATATCTTGAATAATAACCACTTGGCTGCTCTTGTAAACAATTTATATAACAAATGGTTTTGTAGCCTAGAAGCCATATTATCACATTAAATATGGTGAATTATGACATTAAAGTTGCAACATGGACGGGACCAAACATCCCTTGTCTACGAGTAAATTATGCAGGGAAGCAGAAAGTATGAGTCCACAGTTTCTCAAGCATCACATGAATCCAAATGGATGATAGTAGGTTCAACATAACTGGTTAATCACTACATATTGGGGGACAATCCATCCAGCCTCTCACAAATACAGCAGACTGCAATGTCTAGAGATGCAGACAGGGAAGTGGCCAGCTACTTACATAGGCTACTTTTTTTTCTAATACACACAATATATAAACATATATGTACTGCATAAATGGGCAAAGTTTTTAGAAAAGATCCCCAAAAATTCTTGACTCACTTTTTTCAAATTTTTACATGAAGTGACATAAATGACACTGAGACAATTAGTTTAATACAGCACACGTGGGGCCGCAAATGTCAGGAAATACTTGAAAAGTGGATGACACATGTTGAACACGTGAGACCACCAGATGATGCATGTGCAGCAGTTGGGCTTGTTGATCCTAACTTCACTGGTAGAGGGCAGAGCTGCACATTGCACTGCTCGGCTACCCTTTTTTTCAAACATCTTTATAAATGTGATATGTTGTAAACATAAAAGTCACAAAATTATTGTCCTTGCTGTAACCAAGCAAAATCTGTTCTTAGTTTGTGTTTCTTTCCTTTTGTCTCATGTTTTTTTGTTTACAGAATTTATTTAGTAAACAAAACTTAGGTCATTTACTGGTAGCAATGCAATTAGAAAGCTTATACTCATTTACTTGTGGTGCAATATGGTAACTTTTTGTTGCACTGTACTTTACAATAAACCACCGGGCTCAGTGAGACTGGTAAATGAAATAATAAATATTACCTCATGAAAACACATAATAGTCTAACCCAAATTTTAACAAAATACTTCCTGCCACATGGAAGATTTGAACTCCGATCCTCTCAAGCTATAGCCATGCACATAGGCCCGCAGCCACACTGATGTAAATACTTGACTTGGGTTGGGATGATCAGGTGTGATAGACCAATAAGCTGAATTACTGCACATGAGGCAAGGTATGTCATCCAGTAATGTCACATGTTCAACATTTGTCATCCACTTTCCAGATATTTCTCAACGTTTGCAGCCTCATGTGCCTTACATTAAATTACTTGTCTCAGCATCATTCACATCAATTTGGGGGTTTTCAAACATTAACAAGAATCACCATGTATACTACATAAGGGGGAAATGTTGCTAGCGACCACCTCACAAATTTATTGACTGATTTACTTGAAATTTTTAAACAATATTCTAGTAAATTTCCAGACAGACAAAAGCTGTGTTTTTTTTACCAACAAAGTACAGGTATTCTTTTAAAACTGACTATAAGAAAGAAAATGCTATGCTGTGAAACTGTGCAACTACATTTTCTTTCTTACTGTCAGTTTTAATTTTGATAGGAGAGCACTTCAACCTTTAGACAAACTGTTTCTCCCATATATATTCTTTCTTCTTATATGCAATTTCAAATAAAAATTGTATACAAAATTATGTGGTATTTTTCTCCTTCCTCACACTCAGCTTTAACAGAAAACAGGATAGTTGTATTTATGTCTTACTGGCTTATGATTAGAATACTTCTACAGAACCTGAATTGTCCAAAACCTTTTAATCCTACCCGTTCATAGATTAAAACTATGTTAAATACTGTCATTGAAGCTACTATCCTCACAGATCCAACAGCAGGAGATATTTCTCATACCCATATACAAATGATCCCAACTGATTTACCCATTTATTTTAAGAGACGCCTGTCCTCAATCAAAGTTTCACTGGCTATAAAATGAAAACAATGCTCAAGGTCAGGAAGAGGGAGGAAGAGAAAATGGACAAAAAGGGGGAGGGAAATGGACATACAGAGGAGGAAGGAGGAGATGGACACAGATGAGAGGGGGGAGGAGGCAGCGGAGATAGATGTGGAGAAGAGAAGGTGGACAGAGAGAGGAGGGGAGATCAGAACATATATATAATTCCCATACATATTTAGCTATTGCAAAGCATTGCTGGGTTCGCTAGCAATTAATACAGACAAAAGAAGGGCTTGTCATGGAAAATTACCTTGTGGGGAACTTTAGCAAGATTTTTCATTAAAAACCTAGAAAAAGCCTTCTCCAGACAAAAGTCTGACCTGATAGATAGTAGTTACAAAAGAAAAGTATACAATTCTATAATTATTTCAAAGTCAAAGATTGAAGATCTAACTAAGAAAATGTTTAGTTTATTTCAAAAATTAAGGCTAAGTCATAATTTGAACATCAGAACAAGGACAAAAAAATGTTTGTGATTTCACTATATGCAAGAAAAATGGCAAGTAAACCTTTCAAATATTCAGGAAACCAACATGTACCAACATTATTATAAATGCCTAATCTTGTCATCCTCTGTGGCATAAACGTGCTTATTTCTACTCAAGTATCCATAGGGTTCTTTGCCTTTCCTTAGAGCAGTCACAAATAATGAAGGAACTCAGCATTATGTGACTGGTTGCCCACAATACTGAACAAGATTCAAAAATAGTCTATTTTGTACATAACTAAATTATTCAAAATAATGAACTTTTTGAACTTTACAAAAGAAAGATAAGTTACCAACCAAGAATGTTTACCACCATGAAATATATAGGTTGGATTTTCCAAGAAGAAAGGAACCTCATAAAACATGGAATGGACAGAAAAAAATCTCCACCAATATGTATTTGAACATCTATGATGGACTGCTCACCTAACACACACTGCACTGCCTTCCTGGCGTCCCACTAGTGCCTGGTGCCCAGCTGAAGTATCCAACTGCTATGTGTCATCATCTCCAGTCTGTCATGCTACAGGATAACAGTGCTTTAACAGCTACACATCATGACAAACATAACACCACCTACACGCCTTCAAGCACCCCATACTGATTTTTACTAAGGAACACAAATGCAACTAATTAATTATTTTTCCTCCTTTTCTACACTGGTGTAGTATACATCATAAATACTCCTAGCCAGTACTTTCCTTGTATAGTCAATCAATATCATCATACGTCTATGAACCACCTTTAAATTTTGTAGACTTCCTTACAACCAGTTAGAAAAATCATATCACACTTCTCTAATGAATGCAACTATAAAATTTGTGCTGAAGTAGATATTTCTTTCACGAATGTAAACACGCATTAATAGACAAAGAGGGGATTTCAATCTGACTACAAAACCGTGATCTCTATCTTCAGTCTGTTTACAGTGCAACAGAAACCATTGCACCATGTGCCTTTGGTATGATTTTCTTCTTTTTTATCCTTATGTAAATGGCGACTCAGCAGATTTTATAGATTCTATAATGACTGTCTCACTTTTTAATCTATTGACTGGCTGATGATGACCACCGACTAGCTGGTCGAAAGCAGTTGCAGCATTATGGATGCTTATGTGATACTTCATAAAAGATTACACAAAGAATAAAGTACATAAATCAATCAATGGACAGTTCTGCATCCTTGGCTGTCACCTAGGACACAGCTGCTGACTACAGAGTGAGATTACTTCAACATGTCCTCCATAGGAAAGAGGGATGTAGTATATGTGGCTGGCACTTTATGATCTGACCACCAACCACACAGAAGATAGCTGCAGGTAGCCCCCTGACAAAGCACCCACAACTGAACTGCAACTCATCCTGCCTGTGACAGCTACTCTGGTATCTGAGGGTGCCACAGTGCCACTGTTACTAGTACTAGATCACCTCTAGCAGGCATATGATACAAGCATGACTTCTCAGTATTCTTTCACTGAACAGCTTTATAATATGCCACCAAGAAGCTCACCACTCAGTCTGAGTGTGTGCAAATTCCTGTCGCCATTTGGGAGTTCAGCATTCACCAAGTGCCATGCATCAGAGCACAGCACATGCCAGTCAGAGCCTAGACATCAATAATGTAGCAGATATGAACTTTGTTTATAGCAGTGTTTCCTTACTATATCAGACTGTGTACTCTACTGCACTTACTGTACTTTCAAGAACTGTTCTCAAGTAGTCCTGTTTCTCATCAGATTATGACAATATTTCAATTGCATTTGTTAGTTGCTATTCACAACCTAACATTACAATGTATTCTCTTTGTCAAAAACAAAGTTCTATTGTTCTTGGTTGCCTGGGCACATTTCTCTTCTTGTAGCATGCACCACCCCCAATGGGATCCAAAAATGGTGAAGAGGTAAACGTTTCTTTTTCCGTAACACTCTTGTCTGTATGAGGACTGTTTTGCTTCTAGGCCTTCATCCCCAGTATCTTGTGCTCAACCAGGTAGTTTTCCACTTGGTGTTCATGTACCCTCCACACGGTGTTTTGTGGTTCTGTCACAGAATCTGGCATCCACCAGTAGTAGTTGACTGTTTACTTGGTATCCTTGCCTTTTGTGTGTTCACATTTTTTGCTCTCTCACATTCTGTGATTCTATGTATTATTCTTATTTGTTTTGCCTTATTTCTGTGTGGTGCTAGCACAGCTTCATTTCTTTGTCTCTGTGTTTTTGCTTGTGCTGTTTCACTGCATGCTCCAACTTCTCTTGTTTCTTGACAATATTGGATGATCTCTTATGAATGGCACTTGTTGCACACTGATGCTGAATAAGTTAACTGGAACTGAAACTCGCACACTCAGAGACTGACTAGTGAGTTGCTGGGTGGTACGTTATAAAGCTGTCTGGCAGAGGAATATTGAGAAGCCGTGCTTGTGTCTCATGGTCTGCAGAGGCAAGCAAGTGCTGGCAACAGCAGCTCTGTGTTTCCTTTAGATACCACAGTGGCTGCCACAGGCAGGATGAGTTGCGATTGAATTGCAGGTGCCTTTACAGGGTGCCAACCTGGGGCGGTCTGCCGTGCACTTGGTAACTGGATTGGAAGGTGTCGGCTACGAATAACGCATCCCTCTTCCATATGGAGAAGATAGCTATGTTGTTGGCGGCTGTGTTGTAGGTGACAGCTGAGCACGCAGCATCCCTTTCCCCTATGCAGGAGATGGTGGAGTCATCTCACTGGAGCTGGCAACAGCAACATAGATGACATCCATAGTTTTTGCATCGATTCTTTCACAAGGGAGAGACGGTGAAGCCATCATGGGGAAGAAGTGCCTCCTGGAGGAGGGAGCATGTCCTGGCATGAGACAGTATATCAAGGAACAGGTGCTTACAGCAGGGAGCACTGGAAGCAGTGCCAAAGGCTGGTGGAACAGAGCCAGCCACAAAGAGAAAGACCCAGCCAGTGGAAAACAGTGAGGGGCAGACCTGGGAAATAAGACATGCAGGGTTGTCATCAAAAGAGGAATGTCCATGCTGCTGAAGCCGATGTGACCTGATGAGGCCAGGCTTGTGGTAAAACTTCCACAACCAGCAAACCAGAGTGTTAGAGAAATGCAACTGGAGATTTGTGAGACTTTGCAGAGCAAAGTCCCAGAGTAGACATGCGGCACACCTCGAGAAGGTGCCTGTGAGTGGTGAAACGTGTGACACATTCTTCGTTGGGACGAAGCACAAGAGAAGAAGCAGGACTCCAAGGATGTAGGCTGAACATCAGCACCAGGCAGAAAGAATGGCTGAATTGGGGCTGTGTGTCCAGAGGGGCAAGGTGTGGTCAGCAAAAACGGCGGAGGACAGAGTAATGTCACCCTCCGAACAAGAAGGTAAGGTCACAAAGAGGACAGGAGTTGAAGACACAAGAAGCATGAGGGCAGGGCTGATAGAGGAGAGTGTCAAGTAGTTCAGCAGCATGCTGACCGGTGGCGAGAAGGGCACCAGTGGTAGTGGCGCCTGAAGAGGCGATGAGGGTGCTGGCGATGCTGGAGCCAGTAGAGGTACTGTGGCTGTCAGTGATAGTACCAGTGATGCTGGAACCAGAAGAGGAGCCTGTGCCCATGGTGAGAGCACAGGCAGTGTAGGAGTAGGTGGCACAGGAGCGGATGCTGCTGCAGTGGGAGGTATCTCAGCCTGTGGGGCCAGCAATGAAGGGGATGGCGGTGCAGGGGGATGGGGGCAGGGTCAGAGGTGAACTCTGAAGGAAATGGGGGGGGAGTGTAACTGAGTCCTGGTCTTGGGGAGTGTTAGGACAGGCAAGGTACTGTTGAAGTTAGTCGGTGGTGCGCAGAAGCGAATGCTGTCCTGGGTGAGACAGTGCAGCTGCTGGTCTCATAAGTGGATAAGCTGCGGGAACAATAATTCTGATGTGGAAGTAGCCAAAGAAAATGGGCAAGCAATACCAGTAACAAAACACAAAAGTCAGAACCCAAACATCAATACTGTAGCAGATACAGACTGTGCCAATGGCAGTATTTCCTTAGTGTGACAGACAGTGTACTCAAACTGTACTTTCAAGAACTGTTATCCAGCAGTTCAGTTTCTCATCAGATCAGAACTGTCTTCCAGCTGCACTCATTCCAGAGCTGTTCAGCTGCTATTCAGAAACTAACGTTACAGAGCATCCTCCATATCAGAAATGAAGTTCTATTGTTCTTGGTTACATCTATCTTCTTGCAGTGTGGATCACCTACAATGGGATTCAAAAGACAGTACTTCATACTTTTTCAAAGTAATATGTCCATGTAATACAGGTGTACTGAAATTTAAACCGAAATGTTCTTGTTATAATATTTTCCAATATACAGTTTACTATTATCAATACAGCTAACTACCCCATGCTAAAATTAAAAGTGTTATGGACTTTGGTCATTATGGAATAGTTGACTAATTTATTATTATTGTTCCTTAGAAGCTTACACATTTGGTGTGACGTGGTTGTCCCTGCTAGTAGTGCTATCTCTCACATAGTGAGATGCCTAAGAGAAAACATATTTCAGATCAATGAGAGAAAGTCTTATTAACAAAACAACAGGACACTGACAAAAAAAAAAAAAAAAACTCTTCTCACAAAAATAATACAAAACCCTCTCAGTCTTCTATCAGGCAGGTGTCTGGAAAACAACAATGTTAATTACAATCATAGGACATAGAGACTAATCCAACCAAGTTTCCCATGAGAAACAAGTAGCGTGTACTCAGTAGAAGATGGTCAGAGATATTTTTTGATGAGGGGTGTTGGAGAGGTCCTCCAAGTGCTGCTGTCGTGGCTCCTACTGGGTTGTGACTGACGAGCTAGGACTAAGTGGCACGAGATGGCCCATAGCATTGGTGGAGAAGTGTCAATGAGTGAAACTGTGCCACTACCAATACCCAGTGTGCACATGTACACTTGACGATTATTTTGGCATATGTGACTCAGCGGAGGGAAGTAGATCCCCTGCAAGGAGGACCTCTTGTGGCGCCTGTCCTGCCGTCTACCGTCTACCTGTTTACCTGTCACTGGTGGCCGAAGTCCTGGGAGGCAATGCCTTGAAGATATGCTATGTCTCTCCGTCTAAAGGGTTACCGATTCTTCAAGTGTACTGCTGGAGGTGGCAAGTAGCACACCATTATGAAGTCGTTTTACACCTTTTAAAGACTTAGCAACTCCCTCCACACCTATGTGAATGTAGCAAGGGGAGGTCTTTTCTAAGGTCCTGCCACCATTTTGATTGCTATGAAGGTATTGTGGCAAACCTGTTCCCTGTTATCATCATTTTAATTCATCTTCTCAATTTGGCTAATCACCTGAGCTCTCTTTGTGGGTGGGAGTAGGTGTTGTCTGATGGCACCCAATTCCAGTCATGAGTATTTCTGGTAAGATTTTATGCTACAATCACATGAGCATCTATGACATTAACTGTTGACTCAGACAAAGCCCCATTTACCAAGCAAGCCTTATACAACTGAAGCATGGCAGGTGCCCCAGAGGCTGCCAGCTAAGGAACGTTTTTGCCTTGTGGCCATCCACCTCATTGGCACTTAGCTTGAGGGTTTTTTTTTCTATATTTGTACCTTCCTTGTGACTCAGACAATTAAACCAAGATCTCTGTTCAACAAAATAAACTATGCTCCACTGTCACAGCTAACAATGGTCACTGAAGTGTGCTCATAGCTGACAGAATAAGAAGACTGGTGGCACTTTTAGCATCAGATAGTGATTCAGACTCCCACCCAGCCGAATGTAGTGGCACCACCATTTAGGACATGGGAAAGTTAATTTTGTGCAACATTCTGAACATAAGTTACAGCCAGGTGCGGGCCAGATTGCAGTGAATTATGCATTCCAACAGTTGCAAAGTAGAATAGAGGCCACAGGGCCGTCAAATTGCTGAAACAGTATACACAGCAGTTTTGCATGTCGCAAATCACAGGCAGAAGGGGCGCACTGGCCAACCTAGTGTGTTATGAGTACATGACACAAAGCAGCACGTATGGCAAAACAGAGGTGCACAGCCACGTATAAATAGGTGTGGGTTTCTAATGAGATTCATTCAAATGTGGCAGCTCTCCTGGATGGTGGGGCATGTCACAGCACCAGCTACACGCAGTAGCAGATGGGGCGCCAGCATTCCAGTCCACAGCAGGTCGCTGGTTCAACCCTCTGAGGCTGACACGGGGTCCGTAGCCAAACAGCGGTGTGCCACTCCACAGCTCGCTACCGTGGACAGGTGTCCTGGCTTCCAACACATGCCGGAGGCATCCCAAGGCGAGGGCTACAGATTTGGAACTGAATTGCAGGCGCTTGTTGTCGCCACGATCTTAGTCACGCTGGCGAGAAGCATGCAGCTGGCCACGTGCGGCTCACACGGAGCGGCGCTGAGTCAGCAGGGTTGCACACCGCTGAGTCAAATGCCGGCATCCTGATGATGCTGCAACTCCGCTGTCGTACAAGGCCAACTCACAGCAGTGCGTGCATGGGTCGCTGAGGCAGCCATTCCGCACCAAGTCGTTTTGTAGACAGCAAAGTGGTGTCCTCAGCATTGCAGGACCCAGTGATGCAGATCAAGAGGAACAGGAGCACTGTAGTTGGAAAAAATAAATCACTTGGAAAGCTTGGATGAGTCTTAATACGGTGCCTTCTACCTCTTCCTGCTACATTTGGTGTTGCTGTTACATTCAGTGTCAGGAGTTGCCACTACACCGAGTACTGACAGCGAGAACACATCACAGATACCCAGGCTACACACTACTGTCACAGTTTAGTCCCATGCGAGGTCCGCTGCCACAGTGAGCAGCTGCCTGACACCAGCTGCTGATGTATGTATGCCAATGTATATTATGGCCTGGCTCTTACTAGTCAGTCTCTCATTTGTCTTTGAAGACTTCAGTTATGCATTATTGAACAGTAGAATTTTGACCTTGCCTGATTTTTGTTTATGATTCAGATTGCCCCCTGGACTTGGTGCGGAATGGCTGCCTCAGCGACCCATGCACGCACTGCTGTGAGTTGGCCTTGTACGACAGCGGAGTTGCAGCATCATCAGGATGCCGGCATTTGACTCAGCGGTGTGCAACCCTGCTGACTCAGCGCCGCTCTGTGAGAGCCGCACGTGGCCAGCTGCATGCTTTGCTATGTGTGGACTTGTTTTCTGTTAGCCATTCACTTTGTGAACTCTGCTATCAACCTCTGGAATTACCTGTTTGTTCCACTGCATCTGCATTACCACCAGTATAAGTGATCATCAACTGTGTTCAAACTATATAAAGTAGTATAGAAAAGTGGTGATGAGTAGTTTCTCACTGTGCAACTATTCCAGTGAAGCCCTAGTTTCCAAAGTCGTGGCACCAGAAGTTGCAGCTCCAGCAGCAACAACAACGATAACAGCAACAGCAAGAAAAAAACAGTGGAAATTCCACAAGCAACAGGTGAAACTGCTGTTACAACTGATGCAAAACCAACAACAGTCAACAGCTACAGTTTCCTAGTCTTCTGCTCCACCATTTGCTTATTTCAATGATACCAAGTAGAGTTGGAAGGTCTATTCACATTGTTTTACTCTTCACACAAAGATAAATCAAATAATGGCCCTGAGCATCAGTGCCTACGCCTATTGTCTTCTCATACTAAACAGTACAAAGCTATGCAAGAACCACCGCCACTCTCAGACCCCAGTAGTATGAGTCTATTTATTGTTTGTGGTTTGCTGACTGACTATTACAGTCACCAAACCAAACCCATGTCACTGCAACTAGGCTCAAGTTTAATCAATATGTTGAGCAACATAAGGTTGGGCTGCTGAATTGCATGGCTTGGCACACGAGTGTGATGTTTCCTGTAAACTGTGTGGCGCATCTTATGCGGAATCCTCAATTCGTGATGTTATTACATGGCTTGCTGCTGACAGAGAAGTTAGCACAAAGGATTTTGAATCATATGATCAACTGATGGCCTCCAATCATCATCATCATCATCATCATCATCATCCGATTTATCAAGCACTCATTCATCCAGCAGTCCAGCGACATGGCATTCAGTAGCACAGTAGTTAGCAATACCCTGGCCTTACTGACAGTAGGCGCACGCTGACAGATGTGCTTTGTTCACCATCAGCACGTACCAAAGCATGTGGAGGCTCATAAAATGTTTTCCTCCCCACTGTTGTCAAAAGATCCCAATAAAGTTCATGCCATCAAGTAATGTCCAAATTGTGGCCCACAGCATCAATAGCATGACTGTCCTTTCCATGACATCATCTGCTTTGCATGTTGAAAACCAGAGCCCCAGCTGGCATGCTTCAATAACATGGGCCATCAACACACAACAGATGGGATGCAGAGGCTCATGTTGCAACTGGACATTAAGGAAATGATGGCTTAACTACATGTATGATTACTGAGGGCATGTTCCAACATACTGGCTTCCCATATCTGAGGTCCTCTCAGCATAAAATGGTGATGCAGAAAGGCCAGTTGATCCCACTGCAAGTTCAGATAATAGTCCAAGCCAAGTATAAAAATAGCTCTGCACCTAACTTTGATAGTAGTCAATCCTTGGATGAGAACTAACATTTTTGGCTTACTCACTTTTGCACTTTTCGGTTTTGAAACTCAGAACCAGATGAATCTAGTTTCAACTGTGATACCATTCACATATCTTCATACATTATGTGCACCATTTAAGAAGCTGTTTGAACCTACAAGGCTATGCAACAGCGTTGCAGGCCCAAGTATCCTTAAAGCAATTTGCTATGCCTAAGTTTTGTAGAGATCGTCCAGTGTCTTTTGCCATGCGTGAGCAGAGCTAGATCAGTTGCAAGTATGTAATGTCTAGCCAGTGGAGTACACCCAGTGTCATAGATAGGACACCAAATGGATCACTGAGAATTTGTGATTTTAAGTCTACTGTTGACACTTAAGCAAATATCGATGTGTATCCACTTCCTAGGCTGGAGGAATTGTTGGCAAAATTGAGTAGAGGCCACTGTTTTTGCAAAATTGACATGAGGCCACAGTTTTTCAGAGATAGATCTCACTGACACCTAGTTTCAATTGCCTGTAGTTGATCAGATGAAAAAGATTTTAGTGATTAATATGCCATTCAGCATGTATCATCAAAACAGGTTGCTATTTGGGGTTGCAAGCACTCCCTCAATATTCCTAGGCACCCTGAACAACTCATCCAAGGTATCCCCAACTGTGTTAATTACTGATAATTATTGTGGTCACATAGGAGCACCACCTGCAAAACCTACAAATGATGTTAGAGTGGCTGTAAGCACACAGGCTGCATTGTCGCCTAGACAAATGTAGTTGTCAACTGCCTGGAACATACATTAAGCGATACATTAAGCGAAGATCGGCTCACACCCACACAGGATCATGTGGTCACAATCACTAACTTACCAGCTCCTAAGAACCTCAGAAAACTACACTTGTTATTTGGCAAAGTAAATTAATATGCAAAATTCATTTCCAATTTGGTGTAGCTACCTCATTCACTTAATCAATTGCATAAAAAAAGTGTTAAATTCGTGTGGTCAGAGGCATGCGAAGGCTTTTTTGCAACTTGAGAAGGGCTTTAGATCAGCCCCTTGTTGACCAATGTTCCATCCTAGCAAACGTTTAATGCTTGCCACTGACATGTCAGATTGTGGCGCTGGTGCCGTGGAGTCCCAAAAATATGCCAACAGATTGGAATAGCTCATTGCATTTGCATCTAAAACATTAAATGCAACACAGAAGAATTATTCTCAAACTGAGAAAGGAACGCTGGCTATCACATATGGTGTCAGTAAGTTTCACATGAATGTCTACGACACTAAGTTTTGCCTGATCGCCCATCACAGGCCCCTCATTTCACTGTTCAGTCCCCAATCGAAACATCCTGATAAGAAGGCTCAACAGTGGGCATTATTATTAACTAACTATACTTATGAGAACCATCACTGATCCACCATGCAACACTCCAAGGTATGGAAAGCTGACTAACAGTCTAAACAGATAAAACTGAAATTTCTGGGATAAAACTAAATAGAAGAGGGACGTTCAATAAGTAATGCAACACTTTTTTTTTCTCACCCAGTTTTGGTTGAAAAATGTGAAATGTGTAGTTGTACATTGTGGAGCATTCCTATTTCAGCTCCTATAGTTTCATGAAGTTCCAGCTGATGGTGGCACTGTACTTAGCCTTCAAAATGGCATCTGTAATGGAGGTGCATTCCAAGCGGAGAACCGTCATTGTGTTTCTTTTGGCAAAAACAAGAGCATCACAGATATTCATAAGCACTTGCATAATGTCTACAGAAACCTGACAGTGAACAAAAGCATGGTGAGTTGTTGGATGAGGTGTCTGTCATCATCACAACAATATCATGCAATCCTGTCTAATCTCCCACATGCCAGCTGGCTGCACACAGCTGTCATTCCTGCAATGTTGGAATGTGCAGACACACTCCTCTGAGGCAATCAACCTCACTGCACAACTGGACATCTCTGTTTATAATTAAACATCAGTTCATCACTTGGAACCACAAACAAAATGGCAATCCATGGAATGGTGCCGCACCACCTCCCTTCCAAAGAAAAAGTATAAAGCCGCACCATCAGTGGGTTAAGTCATGGTGACTGTCTTCTGGGAATCTGAAGTGATGATTCTGTCCGACGTCCTCCCTCATGGTGCAATGATCAACTCTGAAGTGTATTGTGCCACCTTCGGGAAATTGAAGAAACAACTTCAGTGTATTTGTCATCACAAAAATGCAAACAAACTTCTCCTTATCCATGACAACATAAGGCCTAACACAAGTCTGCCCACCTAAGAACAGCTCATAAAACATCACTGGACTGTCCTTCCTGATCCACCTTACATCCCGATTCTCACATCTTCTAATTTCCATCCGTTTGGCCCAATGAAGGACGTGCTCTGTGGGGGGGCAGTATGTAGATGATGGGGAGGTTACTGATGCAACAACAGCCAGTAGAGTGGTACCATATGGGCATAGAAGTCCTCCCTGTAAGGTGGCATAAGGCTGTCACATTGAATGGAATTACGTTGAAAAAACCGTTTTTGTAACCAAAAGAGTGGGTATTAATATAGTGTATTGGAATCTTGAATAAAACCATTCTCCTTTCAGAAAAAATTGTATTTATTACTCAAAAGGATAAACTAATGGGAAAACTGAGCTGGTGTATTTCTTGCAGCAGACAAGAGTCTCAATATTACTGGGTATCAGGTCCACCTTTTATGCAAACATCAACATTTTTCAGCACCTTTGTGGCATCATCAGTAGGTATTCTTTATTCAGTTCAGTAAAATATAAACAAGTTTTAAATAATAATTATTGTAACAAAATTACGTCCAAAAAAAAGGTTTTGCTTGTTGTTGTCATTGCCTTAATTTTTCTACATTACTAGATTATGTAGGATCCTCTGTACATTGCTGGATATCAGTAGCTTGTTAAATTAAATTACATTATTGAGAGCTTGGTTGGTGAGTTAACAAGTCAGTAATTTGGTTGCATAAAAATATTTTTTAACTATATCTTTAGATTACTTCCAGTTTGTTTTGAAATATCCTGTTCTATCTGCTCTCTCACCTATTGTAGGAAAGTGCACATATTTTGCTGAACTTCACGCTCAAATAACACTTTTGCACTTTACAAAACACAGTACAAATATTGCTTCTGTGTGTCCAGCCCTGTTCACGTGCATGCGTACGTGCAGAGGCGGTGGGGTGTACTTTGCATTTCTACAACAGGTGAGGAAACAGATGAAAAAGGATATTTGGAAATGGACTGTAAGTAATCTCAAAACAGTACTATAAAATGAGAGATAAAATGATTTGGTAACTTGGTTACAAAACTCACAACAACATTCGTATCATTTAATTACACATGACAAGCTACCAAAATCCAATAGTGTACAGAGCATCCTACACAATAGGGTAATGTGCAAAAACTGGTTTTACACCTATTTTGTTAGAATAATTATTACTTAAAACTCATTTAGATTTTACAGAACTGAATAAAGAATGTGTACTGGCAATGGCCCAAGATGCCGAAATATATTTGGGTTTATATAAAGAAACAGTTATTTGCACAACAAGAGGAACTGATACCCAGTAAATTTGTCTGCAAACACAGCAACCACATGAGCTAAAAACTGAAATGATGACCAACACAAGTAAATCCACAGATATAGAAACTGAAGCCACATGCCAAATTGCTTGGCCTACACTCGTTATTAAGGATACTTCTAAGTTTACAATTGCATGCTTCTATCGACCACCAGACTGAACCACATGTGTAACTGAAAACCATAGAGAAACTCTCAGCTCACTAGTATGTATGTTCCCAAATTGTAATGTTATTATTGGGAATGACGTTAATCATGTAACAATCAAACTTCCTGGCAGATTAATACTGTGTGCCGGACCGAGACTCGAACTCGGGACCTTTGCCTTTTGCGGGCAAGTGCTCTACCAACTGAGCTACCCAAGCACGACTCACGCCCCGTCCTCACAGCTTCACTTCTGCCAGTAGCTCATTTCCTACCTTCCAAACTGTCATGTAACAATCAGTTAGGATAATTATAGTTCTGTAAGTGTTGGGTGTAATAAGGCATTTTGTGAAACATTACTAAATGAATTCTTTGACAACAACCTAGACCAAATATAATAAGGAAAGATATACATTGGATATAATGGCAACAAATGCACGTGATCTCTCTTAGGATGTCCATGTTGAAACTGGTATCAGTGACTATTAGGCAGTTGTAGCAACAATTATTACCAGAATACAAAGGGCAACTAACACAAATAGAGAGACTTTTCAATAATCTACGTAAAGAGGCAGAAGCGTCATATCTAAAGGAATACCTCGAAACTGTTGGCCCTGCATGTGAATATGTTGGGGAACTGCAGCTCAAGTTTAGGAAAACAGATAAATGGATACATATGTACCTATTAGAACAGTTCACGATGAAACTGATCCCTTAAGTATTAAGGATCTGCAAAGAAACTTCTAATGAAACAATGGCCACTGCACAGTAGGTGTAAAACAAGGTGATGCATGAAGCCTTCAATGACTGTCACAGCAGAATCTTATCAAAAGACCTCCCACAAAACCCAAAGAAATTCTGGTCATACGTGAAGGCTGTCAGTGACATCAAAGTAAGTGCTTAAGCTCTCATGAATGATACAGGAGCCACAACTGAGGGTAGCAAAGCAGAAGCAGAAGTGCTGAACTTCATTTCTTTACAATAGATGTTTCTTTACAATGGAAGAAATGGAACTACTGCCCCACTTGTCTATGATAATGGTAACAGATCTGATCCACAAATCTACCACTCAATTTAATTGATGTCCACCTGTTGTCATAACTTAGGACACATTCTGAACTCAAACATAATTAGGATGTCTATCCAAAAAGCATTTTACACAGTACCAAACCAATGTTTATTAACAAAAGTATGATCATAAGGAGAATTAAACAATATTCATGAACTAATTGAGAAATTTTTTAAAGAGGAACAGAGTATCATACCTTGTACTGAGAATCGTCAAAGATTATGATACTGCTCTTCAGATTCTAGAAAAGTACTGTTGCTTCAAGTCAACTGAAGAAGAAGTAAATTCAAGCCTGCCCCAAAGAAGTGTGTCTGCCTCTGCAGCTGAGTGGTCAGCGTAAATGGTTGCCATGCAGAAGACTGTGGTTCAATTCCTGGCACTGCCACGCATTTTTCTTTGTTGGGAGGGCTGGACCAGGTTGCATTCAGTCTCAACAAGCCAATTGAGGAGCTACCTGATTGAGAGCTAGAGACTCCAAGATCTCAATGTCAACAACGGCCAGGAGAGCTGGACCCATGCCCCTCCAGGCCACGTCCAAATGACATCACATGGCACAGGATGACACGGCAGCTGGTCAACATCACATGGTCTTCAGGACCTGATCGCATGATCGCAGAGTTTTGTTGCCCCCCCCCCCCCCCGCACCCCCCCCCCCCCCCCACCCCCAAGAAGTCTGTTTGGACTCTTGCTGATAACACTTTTATATTAATAATGTGACAGACAACATTAACAGCGAGTAAGACTTTAGCAGATGATGCAGTTATCTATAATGAACTACTATCTGAAAAAAAGCTACATAAACATC